>NW_020954599.1:31652749-31856490 GCF_900497805.2 Vombatus ursinus
GTTATAAATCAATTATTTATACCACTGACCTTTAGCAAAACAGCAAAAAAAAAAAAAGAGTGGAATTTGAAAAGAAATGCTTAGAGCTGCTTGTTCCTTAAAAATACTAATAAACAGATACAGGTTTTAATTTAAGGACTTTCTGGGAGGACCTGGGATTTAACTGATATAGGGATCTCCTGCTGAGGAAGACCCCTCTACTGATGCAGGTGGGTACCTTCTCCCCTCTTAATTATCTGGGACAATGAGAAGTTAAGGGTTGCTACAAAGTCCAGGGTCCCACTGCCAGTGTATCCATTACAACTGCAATCTCTTA
The DNA here is from genome assembly GCF_900497805.2 of Vombatus ursinus. Lineage (NCBI taxonomy): Eukaryota > Metazoa > Chordata > Mammalia > Diprotodontia > Vombatidae > Vombatus > Vombatus ursinus. Next base: position 31,653,066 of record NW_020954599.1, read on the forward strand.
CACCAAGTGCTACCAATATTGCTTAAAACACAGGGTGCTTGCAGAAATGCTTTTCAGGTTCTTACTTCATAGCTTCCTTTCTCTTAGGTAAGGTCAGTGAGGTGAACTTTATTTTTCACAGGCATTTTCTCATGATTTCTACATTAGTACAGAGAATGGATGAATACAAACTGAGTTTCTCCAATATGACATTGACAACTTTTTTGTTTCTGGAAAGATATGTTGAAGATATCCTTCAATTCACTGAAGCTATTGACTCCCTTTCCCATTCCTCCACAAACAATTTAACTATTTAAGAAAAATAAACAGTAATTTTGCATTACCTTTATGCTAGACAGAGTGTTGGCTCCCTAAATGAGTAGACTCTTTAGTTCTGTGAAACACAAGATGATTTGCTGGGAGCTGGGGAAAATGAGGGACATGGGGGCAGCTAGGTGGCACGGTGGATAGAGCACTGCCCTGGAGTCAGAAGAACCTGAGTTCAAATACGGCCTCAGATACTTGACACTTACTAGCTGTGTGACCCTGGGCAAGTCACTTAACCCCATTGCCTAGCCCCCCCCCGAAAAAATTTTTTAAAAATTAAAAAAAATTTTTAAAAGGGGGAAGCTAGGTGGTGCAGTGGATAGAGCACCAACTCTGGAGTCAGGAGGACCTGAGTTCAAAGCTGACCTCAGACAAATAACATTCACTAGGTTTGTGACTCTGGGTAAGTCACTTAACCATAATTGCCTCACAAAAAAAAGAAAAAAAAAAGAAGAGACATAAAGCTAAAAGAGTAATTATTTAAAGAATTTGTACACCAAAAAAAAAAAGATGTTTCTGTGAGTACTTTTGATTAACTTTTCTATTTTCTTTTGTGTATTCTAGTCAATAATAGAAGTACCATGGAAAATACTGAAATTACAGTAGATTCAAAACCCACCAAAAGTTCAGGACTGTAAGTGTTTCCATACAAATTCTGGATCTTCTTGAAAAATTTAATAACTAGTATTAAGCATAATAAAACAAGTTTTAAAATTTCCACAAGTAAGCTAATGTGATCTGTTAAATTGACAGGAAAAGTCACTGTACTACCTCTAGTTGGCTAGGCTTTGTCCATGGTGCTCTTCCTGGGTGTCTCCTCACTCTTTCTCCACAGCTCTTTTTCTGTAGCTTCAATTCATCTTGAAAATGATTCTCCAATTGACCAGCTCCAGCCTCAGTCCTTCCCAGTGGTTCTAGTCCTGTGTTTTTCTTTTTTTTAACAGGCAATTGGGGTTAAGTGACTTGCCCAGGGTGACACAGCTAGTTAGTGACAAGTGTTTGGTCTGAGGCCGGATTTGAACTCAGGTCCTCCTGACTTCAGGGCTGGTGCTCTATCCACTGCGCCACCTAGCTGCCCCTAGTCCTGTGTTTTTCTAACTGCCTCCTGATTATCTCTCTGACACCTCAAGCTCAACATGTACAAAATTAAATTCCTCTTCTAGTCTGAAAAAATATATATTTACTAGGTCTGTGAGCCTAAGTAAGTCACTTCTCTGGGCCTCATTTGTCTCTCTGTAAAACAAGGGAGCTGTACTCAGTGGCCCATAAGGTCACCATCAACTCTAAATCTGTGACTAGTTTTTATGTGGCATGGTACTTTCTTCCTCACTAACATAGAAGATACTAAATAAAGGTAACCTTTTTGATGACTCAGCACTTTTTTGCACATCAAATACTCTATACAAATTCTAACACAAGTTAAGTTAACAAGCTTTTATTGAGTGCTTACTCTGAGCCAGGCTCTTTGTAAATGCTGGAAATACAAAGAAAGACAAAAAATATTCTCTACTGTCCAGATGTTCAGAGTCGAATGAGACTCGAGCTGACAGCTATGTATGTGCAAACAAGATATATAGAGAATGAAGGGGAGGTTAGCACAGAGGGACAGCTCAAGCATTAAGGGGGATCAGAAAAGGGGTCTTACTGAGGGTAGAATTTTACCTGATGCATGAATGGAGCTAGGGAAGCTAGGAGGCCAAGGCAGTGAGGGAAAGAACTGTAGGCACAGGGGATAGCCAGTGAAAATGCACAGTTAGCCAGTGGAGCTTGATGGCCCAGTCCTGCAGTCTGTGCTACTGGGAGGCTGGGGCTCATGGATCTTTTGATTTCAAAAGCTCTGAGCTGAAATAGGGCTAAAGTCAAGCAGATGCCTTTACTAAGTCTGGCACCAATATGGAAAGCCCCTGGGAATAGGGCACCACTTGTATGCCTAAGGAGGAGTGGACCAGTCCAGCTGGGAAGAGAGCAGGTCAGAGTGTCTATGGGATCAGGCAGGGGCCCTTCCAGCCTGAGTAAGACAGGCAGACCCAGTCTAAAAATAAAGCAGTTGAGAGGGGATAAGAGTGTCTTGTGTGAGGAACAGCTAAGAGGCCAGTGTCAGTGGGTTGTAGAGTATGTAGAGGGAGGTAAGGGGTAAGAAAACTGGAAAGGTAGGAAGGGACTAGTTTATGAAGGCTCTAAAAGGCAAATGGAAGATTTTCTATTTGATCCTAGAGGCAATAGTAAGCTACTAAAGTTTATTGAAGGGGGATTGGGAGAAGTGGGGAAGGGTGGGGTGGTGTGACACGGCCAGACCTGCACTTTAGAAAGCTCACTTTGACAGCTGAGTGGAGGATGGACTGAAGTGGGAAGAGACTTAGAAGACCAGAAGATCAAGCAGCAGGCTATTTCAATAATGCAGGTGTGAGGTGATGTGAGGGCATCTATCATGTTGGTGGCACTGTCAGAGGAGAGGAGGGGATTTATATGTTAGATGTAACAAAGATAGAAGATTGTGGGTAGGGTAGATAATAAACTGAGTTTTGGACATGTTGTATTTAAGGTGTCATTCAGTTTGAGATGTTCAAGAGGCGATTAAAGATGTAAGACTGGTCAGGGGAAAGGGGAGAGCTGGATATGTAGGTCTGGAAATCACTTGCATAGAAATGATCATTGAAATCGTGGGACCTTATGAGATCACCAAAAAAAAAAAATTACTATAGAGGGGGAAGAGAAGAAGACCCATGACACAGTGTTGGGGATTCCCAGTTCATTAGTAAATGCAACCTGGATGAAGATTCAGCCAAAGACACTGAACAGATATCAGAGAAGTAGGAGGAGAACCAGGAAAGAGCACTACCATGAAAACCTAGGAGAGGAGGGTAACCAACAATGTTGAAGGATGCAGAGTAGTGAACAAGGATGATGATTTTAAGAAGGTTAATTAGATTTAACAATTAACAGATTATTAGTAGATTAGAGAGATCTGATTTAGTTGAATCATAAGACTGGAAGCTAGACTTCAGAGAATTAAGCAGAGAGTGAGAGGAAAAGAAATGGAGGCACACATTATAGGCAGGCACACACTGCCTTCTCTAGGAATTTAGCCACGAATGGAAGGAGATATGTAGGCTGATAACTAACAGGGATGGACTGATCAAGGGAAAGGGTGTTTTTGAGGATGGGGGAACATAGATGTTATTTTCAGGTGGCAGGAAAGCAGGAGTAGAGGTAAGGAAAGACTGAAGATTAGTAAAAGAGTCTTGCCCTCAGATGCTATTGAGATATATTGAATACTAGATATTCCCATATTGCTATACTTCTTTTCTTGGATCTATGATTTTTCTCTAATTAGAATATATTTCCTTGCTTTGTATGAGGGTCTGAAGGGCCCTTTTCTGAATCAAACACATTAATTTTAATATTTGTGATGACTTTGTATAATCTATCTGTGTAAAGCCTTCATTTTCTTAACTGTGTACTAGTTTTGGTATATTCTGCTGTATGTAACACCGATTTTTCCACATTACCTTATTTGTAATACTTCTTCCATGATTAAGCACCAGCCTAATTAATTGACCTTAATAGTATAAATAGAATCCTTTACTGGAAACTCAGTCTTATTTGCACATTTTCTACATTTCTTGTGGATTTCACAAATAATTTTTATCAAGATTTTGTCAATTAACCTGAATGAATTGGCTGATTCTTCTTGAATGTTTTATTGATAAATTAAATCCAATTAATTTAAAGTTTTCTAAAACTACACAAAATATTTTTGGTTGATTATGGAAAATTTCTCAGTATCAAGAGTAACTTGTGGACTTACCAGTTATAGAACATGTTATTTCATTTCCAAACAGAAAGATCCTCCATGGTAGCAAGTCAGCAGAATCTGGTCTGTCATCAGACAGCTATAAAATGGATTATCCAGAAATGGGGCTATGTGTAATAATCAATAATGAAAATTTTCATCCAAACACTGGTATGTATCATAATATTTTCTCATTTTCCCCACATTCCATGACTGACAGTGGATAAGTTAATGTTTTCAAACACTTGCAACTACTTTTGCATTAGAGACTGGGCAACAACACTAATGCTAGTGGCTAAACTAAAAACCTGATCATCTCTTTAAAATGTTTTACAAGCAGAATTTAGGTTCCTTAGGGTTTCCTTGCAGCCTTTACTTAGAATGCTCAAAGGGTCATAGATAGAGAGCTGGAAGGGAGCTCAGACATCATCTACTTGAACTCCCTCATTTGTAGAAACTGACCTTTCATATGCTAAAACACACTATTAAGGAATAGTTTTGAAGGTGAACAAGGTTACAGATTCATTTGAGTTTCTCTTACTGACTGTCTGATCCAGCTCCTTTGTTCTACAGAGATGGAAACAGAGGCACAGAGAGGTTAGGTGATTGGCTTGGCCAAGGTTATACAACTAGTGAAAGGCAGAAATGGGCCTCAGTGTTCTGACTCCACCACCATGTTGGTGATTTCCCAGGGTCTCAGATTAAGACCAGCATATTGTCATGAAAATATCATCTGAAGTGTATGTAGCTTACTAAATGATGTGAAAAATAAAGTCTTGTGGTTTAAAACAATAGTTAGTCTTTCTATTAAAGAATTTGGGTACCTTCTGTCTCCCTTACTCTGTGCCAGCTGCTAGGTATAGGTAATGCAAAAAAAAAAAAAATTAGCAGGTCCTTAACAGAAGGCAGTTAATTATCTTGGGAAATAATCAGAGAACATTACACTGAATAGGAGTTAAATTGTGCACTAAGTGAACTAAATTATTGTAACTGCTACGTAGTTACAGGATTTTTCTAGTAGAATAATGAGAACTTTTATTATTATGATCCAACTGGAACTTGTCTTTACAATGTTCTTTGTATTCAAGAGAATGGATTATGAATTGTTTCCACCTTTGACCTGGTCACTTTGTTTCTTTGGGAAAAAAAATGTGTTTTTTAATTAATATCTCTCTTCTCTACCTCCTCCCTCCCGTCTTGAAAAAGAAAGAATAAAGGCCACACTTAGTACAAATGTGTAGTTTAGAACAAATTTCTACATTTGCCTTTTCCAAAAAATTAATCATTCTGCACCCTGAGTCCATCTCTTCTATGAGAAAGCGACTAGTATGTCTCATCATGAATCATGCTTGGTCATTGTGTCGATCACAGTTCTTAAGTCTTTCAGAGTTGTTTGTCTTTACAGTGTTGTTGCTGTTATATAAATTGTTCTCCAGGTTCTGCTCACTTTACATTGCATCAGCTCATACAAGGCTGCCCAGGTTTCAGAGAAACTGTCCCCTTCATCATTTTTTACAGCACAATCACAGTATTCCGTTATATTCATAGACCATAATTTGTTGAGGCTTTCCCTAATTGATAAGCAATCCTTATTTTCCAGTTCTATGGCTATGGCACCATGAAAAGAGTAGATAAATATATTTTTGTGCACATGAGCCCCTTTCCTCTTTGATCTCTTTGGAGTATACATCTAAGGATGGAATTGGCCTATATACCCACTGGATCAAAGAATATGCACAACTTAGTAACTTTTGCAGGCTAGTTCCAAATTGCTTTCCTCATTGGCTGGAAATCCCAAATTTCCACATTGGAGCTGGTTTACAGCTACACCATCAGTGCATTGATTTGCCCATTTTCCCACAAGTGTGCCAATATTTATCATCTTTTTCAACTTTGCCAATCTGATGGGTGTGCGATGAAACCTTAAGAGTTGTTTTAATTTGCATTTTTCTAGTTATTAATAAATTGGAACATTTTTCATACGGCTAGCTTGAATTTCTTCCTGTGAAAACTACCTGTTCTTATCCTTTAACGTTTTGTCAGTTGGGCAACACCTTTAAAACTTTATGGCAAAATTGACCAGTACTGAGGCTGGGGTCCAGAAGATCCGAGTTCAAATTCAGCATTATACATTTACTAGCTTTGTGACCCTGGGCAAGTCATTTATAAAGTGCTTAGCGTAGTGCCTGGCACATCATAGGTACTTAGTAATTGCTAGCTATTATCATTATTGTCATCTTTGCTCACTTGTTTTCAAAGCAATAGTTTCTTTTGAAACTGCAACTAAACGTTCTCTTTCTTTTCAAAGGCATGTCATTTCGTTCTGGTACAGATGTAGATGCAGCAAACCTCAGGGATACGTTCAAGAGCTTGAAATATGAAGTCAGGAATAAAAATGACCTGACATGTAAAGAAATAATTGAATTAATGTGCAATGGTAAGTAATAATTTATAGAATGACTATGAGTTAGATGCTGACACTCATGAGTAAACATAACCCAGTGGAAGAAAGGGTGAGATTTTGCAAGGTTATGTATGAATACATTCTAACTTTGTGGAATGCTTGAAATGTACCTCACTTTCTGAAAGCAAGAACTGAACCAGTGGACCTCTTAAGGTCCCAATCCAATTCTCTTTCATTTGATTATTCCCATAGAACTGGTTCTGAGGTGTTTTTTGTTTTTGTTTTAAATGTATTCCAAGTTTCTAAAGAAGATCACAGCCAAAGGAGCAGTTTTGTTTGCGTGATTCTAAGTCATGGTGAAGAAGGAATCATCTTTGGGACGGATGGATCTGTTGAACTGAAAAGATTAACATCTTTCTTTAAAGGGTATAAATGTAGAAGTTTAACAGGAAAACCAAAGCTTTTTATTATTCAGGTAAAACATTATTTGGGGATTGATTATTCAGTTTGTGGTATATCCAAATGTCCTTTTGCTTTCCTCATTCCCAAGGATACCTTAATTTAGGAACTTTGCTGTTTCTTATTTGAAACCTCCACTGAACAAAGAATAGTAGGAATAAAAATGAAATTCAGCTATTGGTTTATTGATTTCCATTTCTCTCTTCCAACCTTGTCAACGATAAATCCAGAAGATCCTGAATCATCTGATTTTTAAGACAGGTGACCAGCACATCATAGATACATGTTAAATACCTATACCATGTTTAGGCATATCAGTGTATAGGACGTACTAAGGTCCCAGCACACCTAGAAAATTGTATTTCTTTTTAAATGTCGTGTTTTTGGAAGGATCCTAAAAAGCTAGAGGACAGTTAGAGCAGTGTGGCCAGGCTGGTGTGGGGACTCAGATCCACATCATGTGTGTTGTGGTGTGTGTCCTTAAAGGGGAGGGGATGAGACAGACACAGACATGACAGGCATTTGAGGGCATGTCATCTAAAAAGGTTAGGCCTGTTATGCTTGGCCCTAGAGGACAGAATCTGGGATGGTGGGAAGCAGTTTAAGAGAGGTGGATATTATCTCAGTATAAGGAGTGTATGGTGTGTGGGGGTGTGTGTGTGTGTGTGTGTGTGTGTGTGTGTGTGTGTGTGTGTGTGTGTCCAAGTTCAAGAGTGTCCTGGGCTGCCTCAGGAGAGATCTTTAAGTAGAGGCTGAACAATTGCTTACCAGGAATGTAACAGAAGAGCTTCCTGATCAGATGCAGGTTAGAGTAGGTGACACGAAGTCACTTTTCTTTTCTGAGATTGTAGATTCCAAGCTAATAACCTACTTGCTTCTATTCTTAAAATAATCAATTACTTCTGATTATTCAATAGTTCTAAATAATTAAGATAAATTGTTATTTTGTTCCACTGACAAAGACTGGAATTTATGATTTCCTTTCATGTATAAAATAGATAGGGAGGGAGCATCTGGCCTGGGGACCAGGAGCCCTGAGATCAAGTGCTGCCTAACATACACTGGCTTTTTGACCCTGGGCACATCAGTACACCTCACAGGGTTCTAGGCCACTGTCAAAGATTAAAGTGCTAACCTGCATTGGTAAAGAGAGTTTCCTCACCTGGGAGTTCCCTGTATCAATGAAATCAGAGGTCCAGTCCCAATCCTATAGAAATACTCAAATGCACCTTGATCACAGTATGAACAGTTACCATAACCATGTTTTATAGTTAATATATTTCAAATAATAGGACATAGGGTTTAGTTGCATATGTCTTTCTCCTTTTAAAATCACAAAGGATGAATGGCCTAGTACATGTCAGACCAAGTCAGGAGCAGTTTTCTGAAACACTTGGCTATTGATTCTGGGAGGCAGAGATAGAAAAAAAAATAATGGCTAGAAAAATCGAAACCTAATGGGCTGTACGTTTTTAAGAAATCACATTTTTTTTTTTTTTTTTTTGGCCAAGTTACAAATGACTAAAAATTTTTGTCTCTTGGAGTCCTTGAAACTGAACCAATCACTAGGAGGGACGTACATTTTTTTTGGTCCGGTTGTTGGTAGAGGTCCCCTCTCACGTGGCCACCCTCAGGGCCTTCCTCAAAAGAAAACATGGATTTTCTGACCTAGAATATAAATGAAGCCCAATAGGCATATACTAATGATTTTCAAAATTTTAAAAATTTACTCTAGATTTCACGCATGGTAATTGATTTTTTCTTTTAACTAGGCATGTAGAGGCACAGAGTTGGATTGTGGTGTTGAAACAGACAGTGGCACTGATGATGATGTAACATGCCAGAAAATACCTGTTGAGGCAGACTTCTTATATGCATATTCTACAGCCCCAGGTAAGAAAGAGTTGTGCAAAATTGGTATTTATGAAAATATTGCAGATTTTTGATCACACTGAGACTGATTTTTGTGTGTGTTAATGCTTACAGGAAGAGTTATAAGTCGGTTAGAGAATAGTATTACAAAGGCTGTCATCATTATTTTAATTCCAATGGGATCCAGTTAACTTTGTTGTGTCCAGTAATCACAGACCTTATATATGATTGACCCTTGACTTCAGCTCTTAAAAATAAATCGCATTCATGATTATGCTTCTAGTGGTAAAGTGAATACAGTAGCATAGTATAACAGCCATGGAGCTTGGGAATCAGAAGCCCCAAGTTAAAATTCTGGCTCTGCCATGTAAGAGCTTGGTGACCATAGGCAAGACATTTAACCTCTCACTGCCTCAGCATTGTACTTTGTAAAATAGGAGTAATCATACTTGATACTAACCTGGATGAAATATTCCTATTAACAATCTTTTTTTTTTTTTTTTTTTTGGCTAGGCAATGGGGTTAAGTGACTTGCCCAGGGTCACACAGCTAGTACATGTTATGTGTCTGAGGCCTGATTTGAACTCAGGTCCTCCTGAATCCAGGACCGCTCCTGTATCCACTGCGCCACCTAGCTGCCCCCTCTATTAACAATTTTAACAGCCTTCCTAACACCCCTTTGCAGAAGGTTCGGCAAGTTGTATAGTCCTCATTTTATAGATGTGGAACCTGAGGTTCTTAGAAGTTTAGTCCCGTGGCCCCCTGCTCACTCACTCACTACCCTCTGAGGCAGGAATTGAACCCAAGCTTGGTAGTCTGATTTACCCGTGACTTTGCCTCTCAACAGAGAGAATGCATGGGAACCTTGTCAAGGACTAGACAAAGAGCTGGTGGTCATTATCATTCTGTTAATATCAGCAGTGTGTCTGATAGAGCAGGTGGATTATTATGAAATTGATGGAACCAAATAACACAATAATCTACTTCTTAGAATTGGAGCAGGTGGGGAAAGGGAAAGAGGTATTGCTTCTGTCTTTGGCTTGTTCACTTGATCCTCTCCATTGGAAATGGAGTTTAGCAGGTAGAAATCTGAGTGAGTCAAGTCACCAAGCTTATTAAGGGCTTGCCAGGTGCCAGGCACTGTGCTAAAGCTCTAGAAGGAGGGGCAGTGGGGGGACCCAAGGCTGAGAGGGTTCACCTACAAAGGCAGTCCTCCTTGAATTTCTTTACCAAAAGAGGAGGTGATATGGGGAATGGAAGGCTGTACACAGCATTTTTTCTCCCACTTCATCAATATCACTGTCCCAATGTATAAAGAGGATTTTTTCCTCCCATGGTCCATGAAGCCTACTGGAATCCATACTTGTTTTTTGGATAGTTTTCTCAATAACTTCATGTAATTATTTGTGACATCAGCTTCAATAATTGTCATTTTCTGACAGTTTGTGGGTTTTGTTGTTTTGTAGGCTACTATTCTTGGAGAAATAAAACATATGGTTCATGGTTTATCCAGTCACTTTGCACAATGCTGAAACAGTATGCTCACAAGCTTGAGATAATGCAAATCCTTACCAGAGTCAATCGGAAGGTGGCTACAGAGTTTGAATCTTATTCCCTAGACGTTGACTTAAATGCAAAGAAGCAGGTGCCATGTATCATGTCCATGCTTACTAAGGAACTATATTTTTTCCTCTAAGAAAATCCATGCATTTTAATTTGTATGCCAAGCCAGTGAATGACAGGTCTGAGGACTGCATTTCCTCGGTAATTTAAATTGCACACTTTGAACCTAATTCAGTATGGCAGTGGGTGGGGTTTGGGGGTTTGGGAGAGAATCGCCATTTCTCCATTTAATAGAACCAGTACATTGTTACCTTAAATTTAGGTAGTTGAAGTGGAAGCTAATTAGAAGTTAATATATTGACTTTGTAAAGAAAAAAATGGATAATGGCATTTGTTATAAGAAGACACTATTATGTCTTCAAAACTTGAAAAATAATTAGAAATTTAGGGAACAAAATTCTTCTTAGTAATATATGATCATGTGTTTTGGAGGGTTTATGGAAAAAATAACACATTTTTACAGTATATTTTTACTTAACTATGAAAGGTAGTGTGGCATTTAGGGTAAAAGGATGGCCTTGGAATCAAGAAGACCCAGTATGCAGTGCTGTTTGAGGTATGTTGCCCCAGGCAAATCAACTGCACCTCTTAATGCCTCAGAGAATGAAGACTGTAAATTTTAGACTTGCTTAAGATCAGCATAAGTGGAGTGAGTTTTCATTCTGGGAGTTCCTTCCCTAGACAGGCGAACTCCATTATCCTGACTCAGATTTTTTAAACTGAATTATTTGTACGCCTTCAGTTTTTGTCAAATGACAAATAAGACATGATGATGCTTTCTGGACCTCTGCCAAAATCATGGTATTGCTAGAGACTAGCAGTGGCAAGCTTTTACTTGAAAAATTCATACTTGGAAATAAACAAGGGAGACCTACAGACGAAGTTTTCTTTTTTCTTTTTTTTTAACTGGTGGAAAAAATCTTTATATCAAATTTCTCTGAAAGGGTTTATTATCCAAGATATAGAAACAATATATGTGTGTATAAAATGAGTAGCCATTCCCCAGCAGATAAGAGATCACAGCCTATGAACAAACAGTTCTCTAAAGAAGAATTGCAAAGTATTCACAACAACATGAAAAAATGCTTCAAATCCCTAACAATAAAAGGAATGCAAAGCAAAACAACCCCGAGATTTCACCTCGAACCCTGCAGATTGGCAAAGATGACGAAAATGGCCATGGCAATGCTGGAAGGATCATAGGATGATAGGCACTCTCGCTGTTGTTGCTGATTCTTCCCTTTCAAAGAGGACCAATGACATCACAGACGGTGTCTTAACTTGCAGGAGAATTGGATTTAAGTGAGGCAGAGTCTGGAAAAGTCAGCAGTTTCACTCTCTCTAGCTGAGTCATCAAAGTCCAGTGGCAAGACAAAAGCCAACATGAATGGCGACGGTCCAGAATGCAGTGGATGACCTTGGTGTCTTCCATGTCTGACCAAGTTCTAAGCAGATAAAGTTTTCTTAACATACATATTACAGTTCCATTCTTAGTTTTTAAACACACAAGGGACATGGCTTTTTATTTATCAAATTTAAGGGGTTTTACCCATCAAATAAAACTCATTTGAATACTAAATTTAGAATACAGAATTCTATTTGGGCAAAAATGTGAGCGAACTAAGGTGCTATCTATGAGCCATGCTTAATCATCAAGGGCAAACAAGATTCATTCCCAAGCCAAGGTGCTGAAATGCCACTTGTTCACCAGCATAAGAGGGGTGCTTGTGCCCACGCTGATCAGATGGGCTGGCTATCAGCCAACAGAAAGGCATCTAATGACCCCCTGGGTGAAAAACTGAAAAATGACTCACTCTAAGCAACACTAATTACAGAGATGGTAGGGATACAACTTGAAGCCACATCGTATGTACCAAGTAGTTTTAAAAACCAATCAATGGCTTAATCAGCAGTGGCTTAGCACACAACAGTAGATGAGGGTGTGGGATACCTTCTTGAATGGAGGCAACATGGACTCCACGGGAAGGAGGTGGAAAGAAGTACAGAGTAGATCTTCAGGCCAATAAATGCATGGAAAGAATGGTTCTGGTCACAGCTTTTTCAAGTCATCATTTTTCATATACAAAGAATCAACCAAATGGACACAAGGTCAAAGTTTTCCAAAGATGGCTGCGGACCTATCCAAATATTGGCATTCTTTGTTGAAAAATATCTCGGTAGGTTAAATTCTTTTCAGAGACATTTATTATCAAGTGAAAACAATAGCAAAATTTAATTCCTCTCTAGAACCTTTAGTAAATTTACTGAACATAGACTCTAAAATAGAATCATAGATCTAAAGCTTAAAGGTGAGGCCAGGTAGTCCAACTCCCCTATTTTACACAGGAGGAAACTGAGGCACAGAGAGATTGACTGATTTGTTTAAGTTCACATAGGTAAAGAGCCTGTGAACGATGCCTCTGCCCCCAGAACCTTGTGGTCTATCCACTGTTCTGTGTTTTCTCTTTTACAGGTGAGAAAACTGAGGCCAAATTGAGTCAAATAACTAGCCTAAGGACACATAGTTAAGAACAGAACTGGGACTAGAATCCAGGTCTATTGATTCCTAATTAAGTCATCAACAATCTTTCAATATGATGATTTTCATATTACTTGAGGGGAAGAAGCCCAAACTTATAAGGGGTGATATTAGTTTTCCTTTTACTAGTGCATAAATAATGTTTCTAATTTGTTTAATTTAAATGCAGCATGTAATTGTAATGGCACTTGATAATTTTTGTGTGACTACTTCTACAATAAAAATGTTACTTTGAGTGTTTTTACTTTTAAAAATAAATTTATATCAAATTCACTAATTTTTCTCCCTATGTTTTGACCTTTTTCAAATGACACTCTCATTTATCTCACAGCAAACTTTCAATGGGAGTGTCACAATCCACTTGATGGTAATAATAGCAAATTATTTTCTAGCCCCTTTGAGTACACCCCTCATAGATAGATAGATACATAGATAGGTAGGTAGTAGGTAGAAAGATAGATAGATATGTAGATAGAAAACAGAGCAAAACTTTTTTTAGTGGTTACTATGTTCCAGACACTGTATCAAGTTCTGGGATACAGTTTCAAGCAAAAATACAGTAACTCTCACTCTCTCTCAAGGAGTTTACATTCTAAAGAGAAGACTGCACAAAGCAAGAAGGGTAAGGAGATTCACAAGGGGCAGGAACGTTAGTGAGGAGATGGAAAAAGGTATAGAGGGTCAAGCTGAATGTAAAGTAAGAATGATGGGGACCCCCCTTGAAATTGTGATCTAGACTAATCAGGAGATTGGGTCTCAGGCAGAGGATTCTTCAGAATTGGAAGGTGTTTGGTAAGGAGGTAGACAGAAGCCCTGACTGTGAGTTGAGCCAGGAGTTTAGGCTGCCAGACTTATCAGTAAGTGCTCAAGTCCAAATTTTGGAATCCAGGAAACACTTAAAAAGATGGTGATGTTTATTTCAAGGATATTCATGTTCAGATAGAAGGTAGAGCACCACAGCAAATTCACTGCTTGGAGCCCCATATGCAACATGAACATTATGGGCTCCCGACTTCTTGCACTCAGGAATACACTGTGGGATACAACCACTCTTCACTTGACTTCCAAGGCTTTACAATGGAGGAAAGCTTTCATATCCTTTAGGTTTTGACCACTGAATCCACCATAGTTAGGAAGTTTGTCATTGAATAGCATGATACAATAAAATAGCCAATCAACATAGGCTTAGCTGCCCATTTTCACTCTTATGGTGAGATTCTTCCTGGGATGACCTTCCCTTCTTTGGAGAAGTGGCCCAGGACACATGGTTTATGATTGCCATACAAGACTTTATGAAGTGAGTACAGAACTGCTGTTCTCCACCACCCCTATTCACTATGCCAGTACCTTTGAGAATGTAGAACAAGGCAATAAAGAACCTGGTTAAGCAGAAAAAGCAAGTGAGGCTTAGTCTCTCTGGCTACAGAGAGAAGAGTTTCCTCTGAGCTTTTCTCTGACCAAGAAGGACCATCAAAAAACAGTCAACCTTTCCAAAGCCAGATGCAACATAAAAAGATAATCTCACATTCTTGTGAAAAAAAAAGGGGGGGGGGCAGCTAGGTGGCACAGTGGAGCACCGGCCCTGAAGTCAGGAGGACCTGAGTTCAAATCCGGCCTCAGACCAAACACTTGACACGTACTAGCTGTGTGACCTTGGGCAAGTCACTTAACCCCGAATGCCTCACTAAAAAACAAAACAAAACACTATGCATTCATTTACAATGGGATGTTTCCTTCCATAGGGTCCTGTTCTGATGCCTCATTGCAATGTGAAGGTGATCCTAGTTCTCAAAAGCCTATTTAGGTTTATGTTCTTGTAGGTTTTACCATGTAGGAAAGGCTTTGAGAACAGTCCCAGCACCTGACTATGATGGCTTTCCAAGGTCCTAGCTATCTACAGAGGGTATGAATTTTCCCCAGTTAAGCAAGATCATCATCCCAAGAGCATTTAAAGGAAAACTGAAAGGAGAACACTGGTAGGTTGGCTGCAAGGTAATGAACTGCTTAAGCCACCACAAACCCCAAAACAAAGAAAACCCTAAAATGGCCTTCAGTTGTATGCAGTCCCTTGTTTACTTTTCCACTTGTAGAAAAGTGGGTTAAGGGTGTTAAGAATTACATAGGTTTTACTTGGAAAGACCTGAACTGATTCAAAGTGAAGTGAGCAGAACCAGGAGAACATTGTACATCGTAACAACAATGGTGTGCAAAGATCAGCGCTGAAGGACTTAGCTCTTCTCAGCAATACAACGATCCAAGACAATTCCAAAAGTCTCATGATGGAAACTGCTATCCACATCCAGAGAAAGAACTGATGGAGCTGGAATGCAGATCGAAGCTACTATTTCCATTTTGTTTATCTTTTTCATAGTTTTTTCCTTTTCGTCTGTTTTTTCTTTCACAACATGACCAATATGGAACTATGTTTTCCATGATTGCACATATATAACCTATTTCAAATTCTTAACTTTTTAGGGAGGGGTAGGGGAGAAAGGGGAAAAAATTTGGAACTCAAATTTTTAAAAAAAATGAATGTTAAAAATTATCTTTACATGTAATTGGAAAAATACTATTAAAAAAGGGAACAAAAGAATTACATAGGTTTTAGCCCATCTGTAAACACTGATTTAACCCTGTGGGCTAAATTTGAGATCCTTATCTAATGATTACGAAGTGGACATGCTACTGGATATATATGCCTGATATCAATCTTGACATTAGATTGTTCCTAAATGGGCAATCTAAACCTCTTTTAATCTAAACCTCTTTTTTGAAAGCTTTTATACACTTGAGGCCTAGTGCTACATTAGGATTTTTGTCCGACAACTACTACAATAAAAATGTGTTACTTTCAGTGTTTTTACTTCTAAAATTGCATTTCTGACAAATCAAGGTGTTTGCAGAGTTGGCTTTATTTATGCCTCAAAGCAACTGAGGCACTTGGTTGGTTGTCTGGACATTTTAGTGGTCCTAGTAAGCAGAAGTAAAGACCACCATGGAAATAACCATTATCAACATCTTGTGCAGAGGATGAGAAGATGTAATCAGTAGTTATACGAAGGACTTGGTAATTTCTTCTGTGTTAAATCAACATATACTTTAATACTCTGTCTCTTCAAAACAAAAGTGAGCATCAGGAAGACAGCGAAAATAGCATTGGAAAATATGCCTCAAGATAAGGCTTGTGGACTTCACAGAACCCCAGTCTATATAAAATGTTAATATCTTCTTCTTGAAGAGAGTCAGAAGATGCTGGACATGGTTAAGACACAGCAAATAATTGTTGCCAATGTGGGAGTCATTTTGGAATAAGCAGTGTTTGATCATAAACATGACTTCGTTGAGTAGCAAGGAGGGAAACAAGGATTTATTAAGCAGTTCCTATGTGCCCGGCACCACTAAAAGCTTTACAAGTATTTACTTATTTTATCCTCACAACAAACTGGGAAGTAGGTACTATTATCATCCCCATTTCACAGATGAGGAAATTGAGACAGAGATTTAACTTGCCTAGAGATACACAACCAATATCTGAGGCCATATTTGAACTCATCTCTTCCTGACTTCAGGCCTAGAACTCTATCCACAGGACCACCTATCTGCCTCCAGAGTAAAGATCAAAATCAATAACAAACTGACAGTTCAACAAGCTGTTAATGCTACAAAATGGGAAAATGATAAAGAAACAAACATGGACGTGGGCTATAACAATTTCCTACTGAAGCAAAACTTATATAAAGCAATCTCCGTAATAAGAAAGGCTGTAAGAGTCACAGGGGTAGAGAACCTGCAGCCTCAAGGCCACATGTGGCCCTCTAGGTCCTCAAGTGCAGCCCTTTAACTGAATCCAAACTTCACAGAGCAAAGGATTCTACCCTGGGAGAAACTCCCTCATTTAGCCAAAGACTTGACCTCCTTGCCAAGAGGAGGAACATGGCTGCCAAGGACAGCACCAATTTGGAATATGGACTTAATTTGCAAAACCTTATAGAGGTGACTGGTAGAAAGTTGTAAGTAGAATTGTCCCATAAAACAAGCAAGAAATGATGGAGGGAAAAACTAATTTTAAGAAAGCTTGTTATCTCCCAACCAGGAGCTCTTACAACTCCTTTATTTGCCTTTTCAAGAAGAACCTGTCAAGTTAAACTCCCACGTAGCCACAACTCCCTTTTGTTTTCTGGTTTTATTGATAACCAGGATGTCAAGACTGATTTTTCCAGCAATGTTTCCATCACCATTTGTTAGTGTGTACTGTTCTTGGCTTCATGGTTTGTCAAGAGAGAATAGTTTCAGTATACAAAACAAATCCATAAAAAGAAAAAGAATATTTCCACACAAAAATAATATAATTTAGGAGAGAATAATAATAAAGGAGGTCCCCTTTAAGATAACTACAAGTTGCATAAAATATCTGGGAGTCAATCTATCCAGGCACACTCAAAACCTATATAGATGCAATCACAAATGCTCCTAAAAGACAAAAAAGAAAAAATAACTTAAATGACTGAAAACATATGCAGTGGTATTGCTGGGCCATGTCAATATAACAAAAATGACAACCCTACCTAAGTTAATTAAGTGCTATACCAATAAAACTACCAATGGGATCTCTGAGTTAGACAATTTAATCATATTAAATTGGAAGAACTTGGAATCTAGAATGTCAAAGGAAATAATGGGGAAAAGTGAGGATGAAAGGAGAATCAAGCAGTTCAAAACCTCATACTGTAAAGTAGTAATCATTGAAACAATTTGCCACTAGTTAAAGAATAAACCTGTGGAACAGGTTAGACAAGGAAGAATCATAAATAATTGAACTTACTACAGCATTTAATAAACCTGAAAACATTATGGGGAAGAACTCTCTAATGATAATTGTTGGGAATACTGGAAAGCAATTTGGCAGAAATTAGATTTAGATAAACATTTTCATGTACCATGATAAATTCAAAATAGATATGTGATCTGAATAATGCATATCCTATCATAAAAAAATTAGAAGATAATCAGATCAGGTACCTTTCACAGCTATAGCTAAGGGCCAGATTCTCAACTAAATAAGAAACAGAGGTGATTACAAAAGATAAAATAGAGAATTTCAGTTACATGAAATTGAAAGACTTTTGCAACTAGAATGAGAAGAGAAAAGAAGACTAAAGGAGAAAATCTTGGTATCAAATATCTCTGAATAGGGTTTGATGAAAGATTTATAGGCAACTAACAGACACATGTAAACCAAAAAAAAATTGCCCAATACATAAGTGGTTAAGGGATATGAACAAAGAAGAATTGCAAGTAATTAATAATATTTTCAAAGTACAAGAACACTTCAATGCACTAATAATAGAAATACAAATAAAATAAATCAGAAACATAGTGGATGCCTATCAGTTGGGAATGATTCAACAAATCATGGGACATGAATGTAATAGAATATCATTGTCTTGTAGGAAACAAAAAATGTGATGAATATAGAAAAGTCTGGAAAGACTTACAGGAAATAATGCCTAGGTTCTTTCTGTTAGCTACCAGAAAAGTTACACTTTTATATACCTATAATATAATAATCTTGGCAGCTACTGGTTCAGTGGTTAGAGCACTGGGCTTGGAATCAGGAAGACTCATCTTCATGAGTTCAAATCTGGCCTCAGATACTTAACCCTATTTGTGTCAGTTTCCTCATCTGTAAAATGAACTGGAGAAGAAAATGGTAAACTATTCTAGTATTTTTGCCAAGAAAACCCTAAATGGAAGAGAAATGAAGAGTCAGACACAACTTAAATGATTCAACAACACCAAAGAATCATAATAATATTCCAATAGAAAAAATGCACAGCAATAATAGCAGACAGCTTCCATGAACAGCAAGTTAGACTGTTTCTTTATATTATACTTTGTGAGTAAGAAAGGGTAAATGAAAGCATGAGAATAAAGATGCTTCTTAGATTTTTATGGCATTTCTTTCCATTGCATTTTACCACATTGGTTGGAATATAGATCACTCTTTTATTCCAAATCTGGCTTAAACCTGAATGCAATGAGTATTTTATAAGAATTAGTTTTCATTTTAAATGTATGCCTATGAATTTTTGTCTCTTCAATATTCTAGTGGCCTATATTTGGATTAATCCAGTACAGATAACTAAAGTACCATTATCTATATTCCTAATATAAAGACATCAAACACAATTATTCAAAACTACAGCTGGAACAGGGATAATATGTTCATTAGCAAAAAGAAAGGTTGTCCCTAGGGATAAGAGAGAATAATTCACAGGAATGAGGACCATTCCAATGTGGTGTTGAAAGACTGTTGACTTGGTCAGAAGTAGGTTCAAGTGGGTGCCCATTTCCTATGTGATCTTGGGGGCAAGAGCGTTGGTTTTCTCATCTCTTAAAAGAGGAGAATGGAGGATGACAGATAGCTTGACCACTCTGTGATTCTATAATTTCATGGATGTTGGGCCCAAGGCAAAAAACATTCTGTGCATCCTGTCCTCTTCCTGCTAGGTCATCACCACTTCTGTTTGTACTCTAGTGAAATTAGGTTTAAAAATCATCACCAAAACAGAGAAAAAAAATTATAGACCAATTTCCCTAATGAATATTGATGCAAAGATTTTAAATAAAATATTACCAAAGAGATTACAGCAATTTATCCCCAGGATAATACACTATGAGCAGGTGTGATTTATACCAGTAATGCAGGGCTGGTTCAATATTAGGAAAACTCAGTATAATGGACCATATTAATAACAAAACCAACAGAAATCATATGATTATCTCAATAGATGCAGAAAAAAGTTTTCGACAAAATATAGTATTCATTTCTAGAGGAATAAATGGAGCTTTCCTGAAAAGAAACCACCAAGGGTAGGTCTAAAAGGAAAAAAGGCACAAGAGGGTTTGTGGAAGAAAAAGGAACAGTGCTACTAAGTTTGCGTTAGTGAGGAGGAGGGAATTTAAAGGCTAATTGTAAGCATGTCTATATGTTTGAACTTCAGGTCTTTTTAAAAGCATTACTGGTTTCATTCTTTCCTAAGATTGTCTCCTTGACTCAGGGCCAGACTGCTAGTCTATGCAGCATCTAAGGGTTCCCTAAAGAGAAAAGTATAAAAATCTTCAAGATTATTGAGGTATTTAGTTGCTAATATTCACACATATATAAGAAATATGCAACTAATATATATTAGTTAACAACTTACAACATATTATATAAAATGTATATGCAACTCTACCCAATAGATGTGTGTATATGTACGTATGTATAAAACATTTTTTCCTGTCACTGTCCAACTTGCTCCTATCCATGTCAGAACATTCATGACAGCTCCATCTACTCAACTCTACCACTAGGTGTCACCACAGATTATAAAAACCATTGATGATTATTTTTTTTTTAACCATAATTACCCAAACTAAATGTGGTTTATTACCAGATAATTATCATCATTTTACATTTGAAAAAACTGAAACAGAGAGAATTTAAGTGACTTGCTCAGGGTAACTCAGCTAGTAAGTGTCTGAGGACACATTTGAACTTAGGTCTTACTGATTCCAGGCCAAGCCCTCTATGGCTTTAGCCACCTTTTTGCCTCAGATAAAAACTCCCTTGTTTGTCATTGAAAAGCCTTCCCAATATGGCTCCAAACTACCTTTTCAGACTTTTTACACATTACTCTCATTTGTGCACTTCACTCTATAACCCAACCAAACAACCTTCTTCCTGTTCCTCACACACAACCTTCCATGTCTTACATATAGGTCCTTGCCCCATATATACAGGAGTGTCCCCCATGTCTCCAGCACATCACTTTTCTGCATGTACTTTGTCTAGTTTAGGCATTATTTCCATCTTTATTTTCTGTATTTTGTTGTTCAGTTGTTTCAGTCGTATCCAACTCTTCATGACCCCACTTGGGGTCTTCTTGGCAAAGATACTGGAGTGGTTTGCCATTTCCTTCTTTAGTTCATTTTACAGATGAGGAAATTGTGGCAAAACAGGATTAAGTGACTTGCCCAAGGTCACACAGCTAGTAAATGTTCAGGTCTTCTGACTCTAGCCCAGCACTCTATCCACTGCGTCACCTAGCTGCATTTTTTTTTCTGTATTGCTGTGTCTAATTCACTGTGGAGCTTAGTGTAGACTGACATTAGAATTAAATTGTGTTGCTCCACTCTCACAGATGGAGAAAATTGTTGCAGAAAATTTGTGGACAGATCTTTTCTGTTTTTCTATATTTTATCTGCCTTTGAGTTTCATCCTTAGATGGTCTCAAGATTACCTGACTTAATTGGACCTCTTGCCAAACTTTCTCTAAAATTGTTTTAATTCCTACCATTTATCTCTGTTTTATGAAGCATTAAGGTGGAGAATCTTTCGTGACCTCCCTCTATAAGATTGTTCTGCTTTATTGATACCTTTGTATGAACATCTCAGCAATTTCTGGATATACTGCACTTTCTGCCTCCCCTTGGAATTGAGTCCTCTCTTATACCAATAAGAAATAGTTAATAACTGATACACTGTATATGGCAACATATGCAACATTGTTTGTTCCTTGTCTCTGCCAAGAGAATTCAGGTTTGTTTCCATATCTGTTCTCTGGAACCAAGATTAGTTATTACAATTATTCAGTGTTCAGTTTCCTTTTAATGTTCTGTTTATTCACATTATTGGAGTAAAATTGTGTACACTGTTATGTTCTTGCTCATGTAATTTTGCATCAGTTCACACGAATCTTCCCATGTTTTTCTGAATTCTTGTTAGAGTTTATTGTAGCACCCAAGGCAAAAGTGGGTTGAAAGTGGAAACTGTACCCTGTTTTTATAGATGAATTTCATAATAAAAGAAGATAATCCTTACAGGTGTACAATTCTAAAAGGCTAGTGTTGTCTCAGAGATGAATTTATAATCCTGGTAGATGTGCATTTCTAAAACAGGATCAAAGCACATGCAGCTGCCCTTTCCTATACTCTGGTTGACATTTACTGTGGCTACCCTTTAAAAGAGAGTTGGCACCTACAACTAGGAAAGGGGGATGGGAAATCATGGGTTGGCTTGAATTAACTTGGTGGTAGTGGCTGAATTCTGTACATAGCAATGACAACATCTTTGCATAATCCCTCCAACATTGACTATTTCCAAGTTTTGCCAACTCTTCCAGTTTGCTGGATTTGAGGTGAAATCTCAGAGGTTTTTTTGAATCAGTGATTTGGAACATTATTTCATATGGTTGTCAATAGCGTGTAATACCTTATAAGTCATTCCTCAGTTGGTAAATGGTCAAAGGATATGAACAGGCAATTTTAAGATGAAGAAATCAAAGCTATCTACAGTCATATGAAAAAATGCTCTCAATCACTATTGATTTAGAGAAATGCAAACTAAAACAACTCTGAGGCACTTCACACCCATCAGATTGTCTAATGTGACAGAAAAAGGAAAGGATAAATATTGGAGGGGATGTGGAAAAATTGGAACACTAATGCATTGCTGGTAGAGTTGTGAATTGGTCCAACAATTCTGGAGAGCAATTTGGAACTATGGCCAAAGGGCTATAAAACTGTGCATATCTATACCACTATACTAGGTCTGTATCCAAAAGAGATTTTTTTTAAAAGGGAAAAGAACTGGGGCAGCTAGGTGGCGCAGTGGATAGGGCATAGGCCCTGAAGTCAGGAGGACCTGAATTCAAATTCAGCTTCAGATCAAGTTGACACTTGCTAGCTGTGTGACCCTGGGCAAGTCACTTAACCCCAACTGCCAAACAAAAAAAAAAGGGGAAAAGAACCTATTTATACAAAAATATTCTTAGCAGCTCTTTTTGTGGTGGCAAAGAATTGGAAATTGGAGGGATGTCCATCAATTGAGGAATGGCTGAACAAGTTGCAGCACGTAATTGTAATGGAATATTATTGTGCTATAAGAAATGATGAGCAGGATAATTTCAGAAAAAACACAGAAAGACTTGTATGATCTGATGTGGAGTGAAGTGAGCAGAACCAGGAGAACATTGTACACAGTAACAGCAATATTGTATGATGATCAACTATGAATGACAGTTATTCTCAGCAATACAATGATCCAAAACAATTCCAAAGGACTCTGATAAAAAGTGCTATCCATCTCCAGAGAAAGAACTGATGAAGTTTCAATACAGATTGGAATATATTATTTTTTACTTTATTGTTTTTCTGTGCTTTTTTTTTGTGTTTTCTTTTACAACATGACCAATGTGGAAATATGTTTTGCATGATTACACATATATCATATACCAAATTATTTACCCTCTCAGGCAGTGGGAAGTGAATGAAGGGAGGGAAAGAGGGAGAGAATTTGAAACTTAAAATTTTTAAAAATGAATGTTAAAAATTGTTTTTATATGTGATTGGGACAAATACAATATTATATTTTAAAATATCATGTAATTCTTTTGAGAATTGTTTATTCATATTCCTCAACTATTTCATTGCATTCACCAGCCTTTTAATATCTCTTAGGCATTCTCCATTGATGCTTTTATCATTGCCTATCTTTGGCTTCATTTTATTAGCTTCGATCACATGCTTTCAGATTTGCTATATTCAATAGTATGCAAATATAGCACTTGGTTATATTTAGAGAGAGAATGAAAGAAAGCAAGAGAGAAATGTCTCAAAAGAAAGATATTTTAAACCATCCTTTCTTCATAAGGCTGCTGTTCCCAAAGCTGTCCCTTTATTCTGTTTTAGTTCTTTATGTCAAATAAATAATATAGCCAGCAGGTGTCACTGTAGGTATAGTTAATAACACAAACCACTCTGCTTGGAAAAGTTTTAAAGTCTCAAAACAAGAGAGAAAAAAAAAAGGCAGGGAGGTAATCTCAGGATGGGATTCTCACTTAATAGCCAGCAAGTGTCAATGTGGAGGGCAGTTGGATCTAGGAACATTTTTCCCTCTTCCCTTTCAGGGATTTAGTGGAATTGATTCTCTCTGATCACAGCTGGGTCTCCAGCCATCAGGGATGTCCAAGGGTGTAAAATTCCTTAAGTTCCCTACCTCTTCTCCACCTGCCCCCCCATCTTGAGTAACTCACAAGAGTGTGGTAGACAAAGGCTCCTTATTCTAAGTGCTCTATAGATGATATTCGTTTTTGAGGTTTTCAGAGCAGAGCAGGGATACCAACTCCACATAACATTTTGTCCCTCTGTGAAGTTAGAAACCATAACAATACACATTATTAATAACATTTATAAAGGTTCTGAGCTCCCAGGTGATCATTAGTTCCCAGGGTGGCAGTAAGACTTCCCAGTGGCTAAATTCTGCAGACACTAACTCAAGACTCAAATGCTCTTTATCTGAGAAAAACATTAAAATTTAAACAACCAGGTAAGTGGTACAGTGGATAAAGTGCTGGACCTGGAGTTAGGAACACCTGAGTTCAAATCCAGCCTCAGACACTTACTAGCTGTGTGACCCTGGGCAAATCACTTCACCCTGTTTGCCTCAGTTTCCCCATCTGTAAAATGAACTGGAGAAGAAATGGCAAACCTCTCCAGTATCTTTGCCAAGAAAATTCCAAATGGGGTCACAAAGATTTGGGCACAACTGAAAAAATGATTGAACAACAACAAAGCAAATTTAAAGGAGCAGAAAAACACTTAGTCAATAATGCTGCCTATTTGCCTTTCGCAAGAAAATAAAAGGCAGAAGCAGAGAATGGAGTAAATTCACCATCATTCTAGTAGATTCTTGAGTAAACATAGTTCAGTGACTCATTACTGGATTCTTTTAATAAATTGAGAGGTAAGCCAGGGAACTACAAGGCTTAGGGTCAGTTCTCCTCTGTTAGCAGCTGCTACTGCAGTGACTGTTTTCTGTCCTCCTCACAGATTCCCTGTATCTTTCAAAAGAGAGATTTAAAATGATCACTATAGCAAAAACAAACAAAAAACAAAACAAAACAAAAAAACCCCAAAAAACTCCAACATCTAATTAAGAGTCTAAGATAGCCCCATCTCTTCCAAGCTAGGAAAACCTCACAAATTTTCAATCAACTTTTTGGTTACCTGTATCTTTTGCCTTAATGTACTTAAAAGCACAATCAAAAAGGAAATCTGAATTATGTGAAATTACAGTTAGGATCTCCATTTGTAAGTTTTGATGTCAGAATCTAATGCTTCAAATGAAGTATATTACAAAAGTCAACTACGATTGCAAAGAGCCTCATGAACTTTCCAAACTCAGGAATCAGTTTCCATATCTATCAAATGAGATAATATATGTAAAATGCTTAGCTCAGTGCCTGGCATACAGCACACACTAATAAATGCTAATTCCCTTCCTTTTCCTCTATCTAATTCTAGGGTTTTCTGAACCTGGTTTCTTGAAATCCTAAGAATATCTCAATATCTCAATAGATACTGAAAAATACTCCCTAAAACTGCCAAGCAAAAAAATCAGTATAGTATTTGTAGAACTTTACTTTCAAATTCAATACACGACATACAAGCATTGGGTAGTGGATCACTGGTGGGCTAGTAAGTGTTTAACAACTGGCTCTTGGGGGGGGTATGTTCACAGAACACATTTCTAAGTTGACTCATTATTAATATTTTCTCTATCACTTTCTTAAGTTTAGGCAATCAAGAAAACAATCAACCCCTGATTTGTAGCATTTGCCAAATTTTTAAGTATAAATGCTTAGACTGAAAATTTAACAGGCAGCTCTCTAAAGACAGTCTGAGCTGGCCCTAGCACATCCTTGGTTGCTAGTGATTGGGTAAACATACCATGATATCAAACAAACTTTCTGGTCCCTGAACAGAAGACAATCTGCAGCTGAGGTTCATTAATCAGGAATTAGGAGGCTGACAGCACTCTTGTAAAGAAGCAGAGGACATTCTGTCAAAGCACCAGATCCAGTTTTCTGAATTGATTTCTTTGAATCATATCCCAGACACCATGTCCTGGAAACCCCTACCTGAGATTCTAGTCTATTTCTCTGTCTTACCCAAGAATATTCCATCCTCTTATCAGTTTTGAAGCTAGCCTTTGACTCCTAGAGTGTTCCTTCCCCTCTGCTCCTATCTTCATGGATGCAAATATACCACCTACACATACCACTTCAGCTGAGAAGGCTAGCTCCACTCCTGGCATGCACCATTAACCTCTCATTTCCCACATTGCATCCTTGCCATGCAATACATATTATGTGCAAAACATGAAATACAAATTACATTTTTCACCTTTGCTAAGGGTCATGGATTTAAATGTTTATGATGACCTGGAAGTGTAAGAAGAAGTCACTTAACCTTTGTCTGCCTCAGTTTCCTCATACATAAAATGGGATATGATAGTAGCACCTACCTCCCAGGGTTGTTGTGAGGATCAAATAAAGTATTTGTAAAGCTCTTTGTAAACCTTAAAATGCTATCATCATTATCCTCACCATTCCTGATGATTATACCAAGTATTATTTAAAAACTAAGCACGGTGTCATAGGGAGCTTTCTTTGAGAAGGAACAGAATTGAGCAAAGAGCTCATCTCTCAATCCCTCATAACCTCTGGGCATCTCTAGCATTATATACATTAACTGAGTAAGTGCAGTGTATTCAGAATACTTGGTTTTGTTTTTTTTTTAACAAGGCAATTGGGGTTAAGTGACTTGCCCAGGGTCACACAGCTAGTAAGTGTCAAGTGTTTGGTCTGAGGCCGGATTTGAACTCAGGTCCTCCTGACTTCAGGGCTGGTGCTCTATCCACTGCGCCACCTAGCTGCCCCTGGGCTGTCTTATAGGTAATAATTATAACAACAACATACATGGTGCTTTAGATACCATTTATATAGTGCTTTAAGGTTTACACAGTACTTTACAAATACTATCTCACTTTATCTTCACGTTAACTGTGGGAACTAGGTGCTACTAAGATCCCCATTTTACAGACGAAGTAACTAAGGCAGACAGATTTTAAGTGGCTTGCCCAGGGTTACACAGGTGGTGAGTTTCTGAGATCGGATTTGAATTTAGGTTTCCCTGACTGCAGGTCCAAAGCTCAATCTACTGCACCAGTTAGCTGCCTTCACTCTCCCTCTCTGATCCTCTCCTAGAGTTCAATTACTGGTCAAAGAATAAAACTGGTAAAAGATTGATTCCTGTGCTGGTGATGGTGTGCCTAGTTCTACTTCTGTTGGCAGGCAGGGAAGTTCTTTGCCTTGTGTTTGTCAGGGCATAGCTGCTTAGAACCTTGGCCCCAGAAAATCACTGTTACTACCATTCTAGTGCTACTTGTTATATGACTTCTGATACTTTATTTTCCTGGTCTGGGATGGACATCAGTTATCTTATGTATGGCTACATCCCTTAAGGATATGATTCCCGGGTGTGTTGGTCTCTGTTTACCCAGGGCAGAGATTCTTAAACTTTTTACTGTCAGGGTGTTCTTTTTTTTTTCTTTTTGGTGAGGCGATCAGGGTTAAGTGACTTGCCCAGGGTCACACAGCTAGTAAGTGTCAAGTGTCTGAGGCCAGATTTGAACTCAGGTCCTCCTGACTCCAAGGCCAGAGCTCTATCCACTGCACCACCTAACTACCTCTGTCAGGGCACTCTTAAAACTTGTTTACGTGGGTTATGCTTATCATATTAGGATTTAAAACGAATAAAATTTTTAAAATATATATTTATTAATTCATTTAAAAATAATATTAATTAATCTTATTACATATTAACAAATCATATTTTAATGAAAACAAAATAATTTAATAAGAAAAGTGGCATTGTTTCACATATTTCTACAAATCTTTTTGATGTCTGACAACAGAAGACAGCTGGATTCTTCTATCTACTTGTGCACTGAATCTGTTGCAAGATGTTGTTTTGGTAAAGTGGGAAGAAAATCTGACCTCACACAAACATGTGGCTGGAAAAGGAAGAAGCCTTCTAATAGCAAATAACTTCTTAGTATTATTATGAAAATAGTTGTGACCCCCTGAACTCTATAAAAGAGTCTTTAGGGACTCCCAGGAATCCACAGACCACACTTCAAGAAAATGCTAATCTATATATCTACATGTTTGTGCATATTCATGCATATATACACTTATATACACACATGCATATATACACATGTATATATGTACATATATGCATGTGTATATGTGTGTGTGTGTGTGCGCGCGCGTGTGTGTGTACCCTCTGTGCCCCACTCAGTTGCTTTACCGGCAAAGTGGTAATAATAATGAGAGTGCCTCATTTTCCTCCCAGGGCTGCTGTCACAACCAAACATGAAGAGAGATATGAAAGTACTTTTGAAGGTATAACATTGTATAAAAAACACCAACTATTTCTACGATTTTAATCAGAATCTAATTATGTACATTTAGGTTATTTGCACTGCAGATTATCCATGTGTGTCAGAAAACATCTAGTGCTGGCCAGAGACCATGTCATCTGGGAGGTCAGGGCCACTGCCCACTTCCTAGAGTAAGTTGCCTTATCACAGAAAACATGGTCGAAGCTCTGCCGAGCTGGGCAGATTATTCATGGTCATCAGTGATATGAACCTAATGTTACTCATCACTTAATACGAACAATTTAGGAGATATATTATTATACTTATCAATCACTATATAGTCATATCGTCCATCATTAATAAATAACTTCTGTTTACAAGGTGTTTTAAGTTTATAAAAGACTTTCCTGACAGCAGCATTGAGGTAGGGCAAGGATTTTTATCTCTAGATGAAAAATGTGAAGCTGTAGCATTGACTTGCCCAGGGTCACAGAGCTAGGAAGTTTCAGAACTAGGAGAGAAAACCAGACATCACTCCTGACCCCAAATCCAGGGCTCTTTCCCTAAGCCACAATGAGACTTTGATGGATTCATGATTTCAGTGGTGCAGATATTTCTTCCACCAATGGCAATACCACCCCCTCCATATTGTCTCATCTCGTGGAATACTTGTGCTTGTCTTTCTTTTCTTTTTAAATTTTTATTTCTTTTATTTTTTAATTCATGGAATAAAACAAGCATTTCAAAACATAGTATAATAAAAAAAGATTGCTCATGAAACTGAAATACGATTATGTACAACTTGCTGTTCCTTTTAAATATATAATAAAGTTATCATGCAAATTTCTTTCTTTCTTTTTTTTCTTCCCTCCCCACCACTCTAGAGATAGCTACCATTGGACACATAGAATGATTTTATCTACATACATATATACATACATACATACATATATACATATACACATACACACATACACATGTTTGTGCTTGTCTTTCAATAAAGCCCATGTGGAAGATCCACTCAATGGACTGGAGGCCTTCCTCAGGGTTTTGAAGAATCCAAAAAGTAGCCTTGTGCTCTTCAGGAGGTGAGCTGCCTCTTACTCTAACTAAATGACAAGCCCAACTTTTCTGGTCATATGTCTTCAATGATATGTTTTACATAACTTTTAAAAAAATATGTAAACACCTTCATCGGTCACAGAGAAGTCTAATTATGTCCACCTTGTACCATTCTATTGTCCATTACATTATTTGTAATTTTGATTCTTCTGAAATGATGGAAGAGGGGATAGAGCCTGGACCTGTTATTTCATCAGTAGAGGGGATTTCCAAGTGAGGAAACTCCCTTTACCATTCCAGATCAGTACCTCCTCTGCAATTTATCATCTTAGAGACTTGCCTGGGGAGGGGAGGTGACAGGAGGGAAGGGACTTCCTTAGGGTCACGTGGCCAGTATATGTCAAAGGCAGGACTAGAACCCGAGTCTTCTTGTCTTTCTGCTTTCTGTTCACTGTATCATGTTGCCACCCCGAGATGTTGGTGTTCCACTCTTCATTCATGTGACATTGTCAGGACAATACGGTCATTATGGGATTTTGCAGCAGCAGTTACTTTGGGTGCACTTCATAATTTCCCAAATACAATCAATTTCATCTCCTCTTATCACTAATTTCTGAGTGCTGCTCACCCAGAGTGTGTGTACAAGATGAATGCTGAAGATCTAATCTGATGGGTTATTTATCCAACTACATGTCAAAGTCTGAGAAATATGTGTAGGCCACGTCTCAGTATCCCAAGCTCTGGGCTTATACAGAACACCCTTCATCTTTCTGACTTAAAAAAAAAAAACCCAAAACTTTTATCTTTCAATCATCCCCCACACCCACTCAGTGGTTTGTTTGTCCGTCCTCCCTGCCCCCCACCCCCAGAATCTCTGAGGAAAGTTCAAGTCTAGGTGTAAAAAAGGACTCCAATTCCTGTGCAAATACTAAAGGTAACAGCGCATACTGGGCATAGGATAGCTTTTATTTTATTCCACAGATAGAATGCAGGAAACACAAAGGACCCAATACAGTCCATAAACAATAGATATAATTCTCTTCCTTC
Organism: Vombatus ursinus; assembly: GCF_900497805.2. Classification (NCBI taxonomy): domain Eukaryota; kingdom Metazoa; phylum Chordata; class Mammalia; order Diprotodontia; family Vombatidae; genus Vombatus; species Vombatus ursinus. The sequence continues at coordinate 31,683,445 of NW_020954599.1, forward strand.
TCCAGGGAATCCTCTCATACCCCAGGAAGCTAGATAGTCAACTAGACTATAGACCACATGGTATTCCACCCAAGAAGGGAAATGAATTTGGCATAGCTAGGCAGCTAACCCCATTCAACAGCATTCTGCTGAACTCACCTATGCCCCAAGATCCAGTCTTGAGGTTTAGACTCTCCCCAGAAGGAAATGAACTTGGGTTTGCTAGAGATATAGAATCTAAATGGCTCCATGGACAGAACACTAAGCCTGGAGTCAGAAGGACCCAAGTTCAAATCCAATTTCAGACACTTAACTAGCTGTGTGACCCTGGGCAAATTAATTAACTCTGTCTCAGCTTCCTCATCTGTAAAATGAGCTGGAGAAGGAAATGGTAAACCACTCCTGCACATCTGCCAAGAAAACCCCAAATGGGGCCATGAAGAGTGGGAAAAGACTGACCCACAATTGCTAGACATGCAATCTTCTTCCTTATTGGACATGAACTGTCCACATAATTCAGGGTAGTAGCAGACGGTAAAATCCAGATTTTTGCTCCTCTGCATCCTGGCTGTTACCTCAGCTCTGGGGCTGTGTGATCCATCCTCCTTTCTCTAAGAGCCTGGCACTGCCCAGGAATGCCTCCTTCATTCTCTAATACATGTGAATCCCACAACTCTCCAGGAGCTCAGCATTGTTCAGGAAATCCCTCCTCTTCCAACCAGGAGGCTATGCCAAGTGCTCCATCCTCTCCAAGGGTCACAAGGCTCAGACACTCCGCCATTCCCTCTCACCACCACCTCTTAGACCACAGGGGTGAGAGAATGGGTAATGACAATGTCACTTTGCTCTTCGTAGCTCCCAAGGGAGAGGCTGTGCAGATGCAGAGGCCTTCCCCACTCACCCACAGGACCCAGGTCCATTCTTAGCTCTGCTGTGGTTCACTGGTCTGTAAATAGTTCTTTCAGTTCTAAGCCTGAAAGCCAACTCTGTCCAGAAGATTCCCTTTAATAGACTCATTACAAAGGGAATGGCTATGATACATGATAGCCAATCACTGACTCATAAGGTCAATGAGTTGTGACAGTACACAAGTATCCAAGGCCAGATGTCCTTAGCCCTTTGCATAAAGTGCCAAATGAGCACAACCACACCCTCCAAAGTCTCAAACATAGGTTCACCTTCTTGAAACCTGATTAAAGTCACCAAGATGGGCAGAATACTCTCTACATGAATGAATGAATGAATGAATGAAGTATTTATTAAGCACTTTATACAAAGCACTGTGCTTAGCTCTGGGTATACAAATCCAAAGGACAGTCCCCGCCACTGAAGGAGCTCACATTCTAATAGGGAAGACAACATTTGTTTAAGTTCTCACCTGACCGTCAGATGGAAAGGTCCCATGGTCCTTAGGATGTAGCAGCAAAACCACCACAAAGCAGTAATGCCTCTTCTTTAATGACCTTTCCACTAATAAAATCATATTGGCTTCTGGTGTTAAACAATTTGACAATGCCAAGGACTTTGGCATTGGACAATGGCAAAAAATTTCTTTCCTTGGTGGCACCTGCAGGAGTGGTGTCCAGGCTGTATCTCCACAGGAATTACTTCCCAGGATGATGACTGAAGACACTGAGAGGGGAGTATTGCTTTTCCCAAGGCTCTTGGGCTCAGGGTCCTGGGCCAGCTCCATCAGGATCTGAGGGGGGATGAGAATCAAAGTAGCGGTGGTGGGGATGGTGGCCTGGCACATGTTGCTTCCTGTCTCTCCCTCAGAGTGCCTGCTGCTTCAGCTGGGCTGACTTGCCTGCCCTTTGGGTAGCAGCTGGGAAGTTGTGGCTGGTCCTCCCTCCACAGCTGCCACCTCCCTGGATGATGGTTATGTGTGTTTCATGCAATAAATTTTCCATAGTTGATTAAACCAATCTTTAGTTGCTTTAATAATGCAGATAATTCTTTCAATTCTAAAAGGTGAAAATAATATTAGTTAGTTTTCTATGCTGAATTTCCCTGTGTCCTCTTATGCAAGAAGGGACAAAAGTTATAGGAGTTCATGTTAGGACCTGAAACTTCTCCATGTTATCGAGGTGGATGTTTTTTTGTGTTTATTAAATCTATATGGAAGATAAGAGAAAAATCAAAGAGGGAATGGGATTCCTACATAAGGCAGATAGGAAGGTGGTAATGTACAACAAAAAGGGGCCAAAATATTGTAACTTGCTTCTGATTTCATTTCAAAGGAAAATAACCTTTGTATAGAAGATAGAAAAAAAATGTTGTCAATAGGCAGTTGAAACTGAAGATAAGTGAGGGGGTAATTCTTTGCTCTTAATGTGCTCAAGTCACATCATAATCATCCTATAGTACTGGAAATACCAGGAAGTATGACTGTTGAGTCAGTGTTAGTGAATTTTGAAAAATCATGGAGAATGGAAGAGGTGCCACAGGACTGGAGAGTGGCAAATGTTTTGATTTTCCAAGAAAGGGAGAGGGTGGAGTTTGTAAACTACATACGACAGTGATTTTGAATTCATTTCTGGGAAAAATTCTAGAACTTTTTTTAATTAAAAATTTTTGCTATCCTGAACCTGACAAACACCCCCCAAAATTTCTTTGTACAAAGGTTGTATCTTTAGCTGTGAATTTCTATTACATGCAGCTTTTTTTTAAACATAAGTAATAAATTCAACACGTTAGTTCCAAAGCTGTCCTGCTAGTCTGTCTGTGAACTTCTCTGTGTTCCCTTCTGCCATTTTAGAAATTCTTCACTGATACTCATTTCTTTCATCTCTTTCTTATGGGGAGAAGGTATCACAATCACGAGCCCTCCCTTCCAATTCTCCAAAATGAAAAGCTCTTCCTACTCTCTGACTCTATCCCTTTCATCATTTCTTAGGGACAGGGACTGACCCATGATCTCATTAGTAAAGAGAACTGCCAGGTGAGAAAATCTTTTCAGGTTGAAACTTTTTCTACAACTTTCAGTTTCATAGAATCACCTGGATTCTATGAGGGGTTGAGAGACTTGCCCATCACACAGCCAGTATGTGTTAGTGGTAAGACTTAAATAAACCCAGGCCTTCTCAACTGAGAGGCCTTATTCACTAGGCCAGGATGCCTTTTTTCATTACATCTAATGGGACAATAATATTCCATTATATTCATATGCCATAATGTGTTCAGCCATCTCCTGATTGACACACCTTTCCCCTTATTTTCTAGTTCTTTGCTTTAAAAAAAAAAGGTGTTAATAGGAATACTTTTGTACAGAAGAATCCTCTTCTGCTTTCCTTTTATCTCTTTGGGCTATATGCGTAATTGTAGCATCACTGGGTTGAAAGGTACGTATGGTTTACAACTTTTTTGGGCATGGTTTCAAATTGCTTTCTAGAATGGCTGTGTCACTTCCTAACTCCACTAATAATGCATTAGTGCCTGTTCTTCCACATCCACACCAACAATTATTATTTTCTTTTTTTTGGTCATCTTTGCAATCTAATGATGTCAGGTGAAAGCTTAAAGTTATTTAATTTGTATTTCTTTTGGTACTGGTGATCTGGAGAATTTTCAATATAGTTGTTGATAGTTTGTGTTTCGATTGTTTTGAGAACCACCAATTCATACCCCCGACAATATATCTATGGGAAGAATTGTTGTTACATGTATTTGAATCAGTTTCTTAATATATTTTGGATATCAAACCCCTTTTCAGAAAAACTTGCCATCATAATTTTCCCCAGGTAACTGCTTCCCTTCTAATTTTAACTGCATTGATTTTTTTTTGTGAAAGATTTTCAATTTTATGTAATCAAAATTACCTGTTTCATTTTCTATGTTACTCTCAGTCTTTTGTTTGGTGAAGAACTCTTCTATCAATAGTTGTGAAATATATTTCTTTCCTTTCTCTTCTCATTTGTTTATAGGTCATAATGATCAAATGTCCATCCAAGGCTTATCTTGGTATACTGCACGAAGTATTGTTCTAAATCTAATTTCTGCCAAATTGCTTTCCAGTTTCCCCAGCAGTTTTGTCAAATATTAAGTTTCTACCAGTTGAGAGGCAACTGTGGATAGAGTGCTGGCCCTGGAGTTAGGAAGACCTGAGTTCAAATCCAACCTCAGATGCTTACTACCTGTATGTGACCCTGGAAATTCTGCTTCTCAGTTTCCTCAACTGTAAAATGAGGATAATAATACCTCACAGGGTTGTTGTGAGGGGAAAATGAGATATTTGTAAAAAGTGGTTAGCAGTGCTTATCCCATAAATACTTATTTTCTTTCTTTCCTTTCCCAAGTTTATGGGGGTCTTGGGTTTATCAAACACTACGCTACTACGTTCATTTGCTTTTGTATGTTGTATACCCAATCTCTTCCACTATTGAGCACCCTTCCTTTATCATCAGTACCAAATCATTTTTTTTTTTTCAAATCATTTTAATGATTACTCCTCTGTAAGATAGTTTGAGGTCTGGTAGCACTGGGCTCCCTTTCTTCCCATCTTTTTTTCATTATTTTCCTTGAGATTCTTAACTTTTTGTTCCTCCAAATGAATTTGTTCATCATTTTTCTAGTCCTATAAAGTAATCCTTTGAAAGTGTGATTGATATGGCAATGAATACGTAAGTTAATATAGATTTTTCTATTTTTTTTCATTTTTATTACATGGTTCAACCATTAATATTTCCTTAGATATTTAGATTTGTCTTTTTTTTTTAAAGGCTGCTTTGTATCTGATTTCTATGTAGGTGGACTCCTAAATATTTTCTGGTTCTGTCATTTTTTGTTTTTGTTTTTTAAAAGAAATTAATTTTCTCTTATTTCTTGCTTTCTCTTCCTACTTTTGTAGGTAATATAAAGAAATGCTAATGACTTCAATGGGTTTCTATATATCTTTTTTTCTTACAGTATTCATGATGTAAAGAAAAATTAGAACCAATAGGAGGAACCACGAGAAAGGAGAATCAAAACAAAATAACAAAAGAAAAGGAGAGCAAACAGTATGCTTCCATCTGCATTCAGCCTCCATGGTTCTTTCTCTGGATGTGGATAGCATTTTCCATCATGAGTCTTTTGGAGATGCCTTAGATCCTTGCATTGATAAGAAGAGCTAAGTCTATCAAAGTCAGTCATTACCCAATGTTGTTGTTACTGTGTACAGTATTCTCCTGGTTCTGCTCACTTCACTCAGCATCAATTCATATAAGTCTTTCCAGGTTTTTCTGAAGTCCAACTGCTCATTATTTCTTATAGTCCAATAATATTCCATTACATTCATATAGTATAACTTGTTCAGCCATTTCCAAATTGATGGGCATCCCCTCAATTTCTAATTCTTGGTCATCACAAAAAGAACTGCCATAAATATTTTTGTAAATGTGGGTCCTTTTCCCATTTGTATGATCTCTTAGTGATACAATCCTAGAAGTGGTATTGCTGGGTTAAAGGGTATGCACAGTTTTATAGCCCTTTGGGCATAGTTCCAAATTGCTCTCCAGAATGGTCGGATCAGTTCACAACTCCACCAACAATGCATTAGTGTTCCAATTTTCCACATCTTCTCCAACATTTATCATTTTCTTGTTTTGTCATGTTAGCCAGTATGATAGGTGTGTTGTGGTACCTCAGGGTCATTTTGATGGGTTTCTTTATATCTTGATAATTTTTTGGTTGTTTCAATTATTTTTAGTTGAATATCTAAAGTTTCCTAAATAGACCATAGTATCATCTGCAAATAATGATAATTCTATTTCCTTATTGCCTATGTTTATTCCCTCAATTTCTTTTTCTTGTTTTATTGCTATAGCTAGCATCTCTAGAAGTTTGTCAAATGGTGATAATGGACATGCTTACTTTATCCATGATCTTACTGGAAAGGATTTCATTGTTTCTCCATTATTGGTGGCTGTTGGTTTTTTCTACTTTTTAAAAATTAAACAAATTTTATTTTTAAAATTCTAAACTTAAAATAACAAAAAAAGTCTATATTCATGGCAGAACATAAAAAGACTGAATATGAGATCATAAATCTCCATTCCATATCACCAACTAAAAATAATATAAAAAATTCCACATTATTTTCAAATCCTTCTAGTTTGTGTGTGCTTCTGTTTTCTTCTCTGCATCCAACAAAAAAAAAAAGGTTTTTTTGGTCCTTCTTTTTGAGGAAACACTATTGCTAACTCCATCATTCTCCTCATTCCAATTAAAAAGCTGAAATAAAAAAAACTTCTTGTAACAAATAAATATAATCAAATGAAACAGATCCACACAGTGGCCATGTCTAAGAACATATGTCTCTTTTTGCACCCTGAATCCATCATCTATCTCTCAGCAGTTAGGAAACATGAATGCTTCTTTATAGGTCCTCTGAAGCACATTACATTAATCAGAATTCTTAAGTCTTTAAAAATAGTTTTTCTTTACAATGTTGTTGTCCTTGGATACACTGTTCCCCTGGTTCTGCTCCCTTCACTCTGTGACAATTCAAGTTACCCAGGATTATCTGAAAGTCTCTTTCATCAGTTCTTATGGCAAAAGAATATTCCATTACACCAATATACCACAATTTGTTCAGATATTTCCCAATTGATGGGCATCCCTTAGATTCTAATTCTTTTTTCTTTCACCCCCTCCTTCCCTTTCCTTCAGGATCAGGAAGTTTGTTGGGCTTATGGATATTTCCTCCCTTGTATCATCATCCCTCTTGAGAATCCATCCCTATCCTTGCTAACTTCCCTTGTGAGTTTGATGTATTTCTTTTTTGGGGTGGGGGCAGGTGGAGGGGATTCTAAGTTAATTTTATTTGTACTTACACAACCCTTTTTTCCTTTCAGTATTGAGGTAAGGTTAATTATAAGATACCTACTATTTCCTTCCCACCAGAAGATACCTTATATAGATAAATACATTTTGCATATACTTAATATGAGCAAATATCTGCTGAGAGATAACGTCTTTTTTGTTCAATTTTAATATTTTTCCAATTATATGAATAAACAATTTTTAGACTTCATTTTTTACAATTTTGAGTTCCACATTCTTTCCCACTCTCCATACTCTCCCCCCCACCCCCACTGAGAAGGCAAGCAATTTGATAAAGGTTATACATGTGTAGTCATGCAAAACTAATTTCCATATTAGTCATGTTGTGAAAGAAAACACAGGCAAAAAACCCAAGAAAAATAAAGTAAAAAAACACAGTGTACTTCAATCTGCATTAAGTCTCTAAGTTTGATGTATTTCTAAATCAAATTGTTCTTGTGTGTGTTCTTTCCCTTCTGTTTCAAGTAAGATTGAAAGTCCATCTGATGTTTTCTCCTCCCACACCTTATTCCATATTGATATATACACTCATGCAACCAACCGTATTATGAGAAATATAAAAGTCCACCCTCTTTTTCTTCCTCCTTTCTACACCAGAATATTCCTTTTAGCTTCCCTTCTCTTCCTCTCTTTTTTTAAAAACTTTAACTCCCTCAATGCCCTTTGAAGACATGAAAGTTCTGAAGGGACATTTTTCTCCTCTCTATTTGAATGATAGCAGCCCATTATCGTACAGTCCCTTCCCTTGCTCAAATAAATTTACCTTTCCAGATTTCTTTGAGTTCTTGCATTTGCATTTCAAAGTTCCCATTCTGCTCTGAAATTGAGTCTGAAAAACCAGGCTTTGATAAATCCCATTGGGATTCAAATGGAGCTACTTCACCAAGCCTTAAACCCAAATCACTCTGTCTCTCCCTGATTGACCAATTGGGTTCCAACCCAAGCCTCATTTACTCATTGTTTAGGTTTTGATGGCTCAGAGTGAAAGTAAATAGCAATTGTTTCTGTTCTGGCCAGAAACCCTGAGAGTCCTTCCCCTCCCAGTTTGATTTTTTTGTGTGTGTGTGAGTAGGCAAACTAGGCCATCTTTCGCCTCATTTCTTACCTAGCCTTAAATCATAGAATGGGTGTTGCCTCAGACCAACTGAGATCCAGGTAAGACCTTAGCTTAAAAAGGCCAATGACCCACTGCATCTGGGTCATTTCCAGTTATCCTGACCTAAGTCTTGCCACTGGACTCAGATGACCCTGGAGGAGACAGTGAGGCTGATGACTTTGCACAGGCCTGCCTCACTTAAACCCAATTCAATTGCAAGTCAAGACATCACCCTCCTGATGTCATTGGTCCTCTTCCAGAACAAAAGACAAAAAACAACAATATGGAGTTATTCTTTCCTTCCTTGGGGAGGATTTCTAGAGTTAAAATATATATGTTTTTTAATACTGATGTGTTTTCTTTGTCTTATTCATCTCTCCTGTTTTTGTGCCTCTATTGAGGCTTTGTGCCAGGTCCAGGCTCTGTTTCCAGATGTACTTTTGAGTAGGTTGATCAACCCTGCTTCTTCTCACCCTGGGTCACTTGAGTTCCTGGGTTGATGAACATCTCCCTGGGTTAGGCCACCTCCCATCTCTGGATCTTTGAGTATTAGATCTTGAGTGTTTTTCTTTGAGTATTAGATCTCACAGTATTAGATCTTCTAGGCCCACTAGTATCTCAGAACGGAGTGCTAGGGACCTGACTCCAAGACATTCTCCCTCCTTTCTCAATAAGTTCAGTGCCTGAATTACACTCTTTCTCTCTGCCTCATCCTAGGGGGTTTCAACATACATATTGATATTCCCTTAAATACTTTAACTTCCCAATTCCTCAATCTCAATTCCATGGCAAACTCCTCCACTTCACATCAGCTACACACAGAAATGGTCCTACTCTTGACCTTGCCATTATTACCTATAAGTGTTCAACTTCGATGTGTGTGAACTCTGAAATTCTTTTATCTGTTCATAATTGTTTATCTTCCTATCTTCCTTCTGACTTCTGACTCCTTACCCTGTTTTTCATCACTATGATTTCTAATTCCTCCACTCCTCAGGTCTGTCCCAGGCCTGTACCTCCGTACTAGGTACATATTTCTATGTGTATAATAACATCTCTCATATAACCAATCCCATTCTCCTTTCCTCTGACACTGTCACTGCCCTGGTAGGAGTCCTCATTGATGAGGTTGGAATCTGGGCCCCAGAAAGGAAAAACCCTGGACTTTCCCCGCATGGCCAAATCTCTGGTGGTCCCCTGAAGCTATAATCCCATCAACTGGCCTTTCATTGTGGACCTCCCTATGGCCCCAGGCCATTTCTCCATTCTCCCTTGGCCACGTGGTCCACGTCCCTGGAATTCTATTATCTCATAGACTATTTGGCCACTCCTAGATCCCTCCCATAGTCTTTCTGTATATAAGGTCCATCTTGTCTCCATTAAGATGCTTAGATTCTTAAAATCTATACACTGCTTACTCATATTCAGACTCCTTAAGAATCTGTTCAATATGACGGATGTTCTAATAAACCTTGCTTTGGCTGAAAGAAGGCTTGGGTCGAATTCTTTCGGGCAGGACCCGCGTTTTGTGATTTTGGGGTCCCAGCACCGCTGAACCCCTAAACTGCATCATCATCATGTAATAGCTGCCCCAAAACTCTCCCCACTCTGATCCATCCTCCATTCAGCTGCCAAATCAATATCCCAAAGCACAGATATGACCATGTCATACCCCTACTGAATGAACTCCAGTGGTTTCCTATTTCCTCCAGAATCTAATATAAAATCCTCTGTTTGGCTTTCAAAGTCCATTATATCCTGACCCATTCCTATCTTTCATCAAGGCTGCACTTATTAACTGTGGGTATCCCCATCATTTTCATCAAAGCAACCTTGATGTTCATTCATGAGTGTTCTGGCCCAGACGAGTAAATGCAGTGCTGTCCACCAAATCTCTGAAAGCTGCCCAATCCTTTCCTGCTCCCTTGTTGCCAACTGTGTGTTGGCTCAGCTTTTCCTCCAAGTGTGCAGCAAGCTGTTTCTGCTCACAGAAGAGCTCTAATTTGCTGACATTAAGTCTTCTAGTAGTCTTCTTACCTTTGGGCCTCCGCTTTTGTTGAGTGCTAATGTCTAGCTTGGAGAGGATAAGTCCGTCCACATGATTGGTCCAGTGCTCTGTGCCACACATTGCCTTCATCACTCTTACATCCTGTCTGTCTCTTCTCCTTACAATGACATAGTCTATTAAATGCCAGTGTTTGCTGTGAGGGTGCATCCACAGTTTTGTTGCATTTAGGTAAATGGAAGATAGTGTTGATGATGAGAAGGTCATGAGACGTGCAAGTCTTTAATAGTAAGTGACCACTGCTGTTGCTGTTTCCCACTCCATTCCTCCCAAGGTCTCCCTGCCACGTCTGCTAGACTGTGCCTTCTCCAGTGTTAAAGTCACCTAGAATCACAAGCTTGGCCTCTTTAGGCACATTGATGATGAGGGTCTCCAGGATTTTTCTTTGCTCTCATCAGGTTTGCCATGGTGCGAGCACATGCACTGATGATGGTGGCATGGTGCTTTCCTGCAAGTGGCAACTGCATTGTCATAAGCCTATCATTCACTCCTTTTGTGAGGCATACAAGCTTGTTGACTAGATTAGTTTTGATTGCCAAACCTATGCCAGGTTCATGATGCTCCTCATCACTGTGGCCACTCCAGAAAAACATGTATCTAGCTTTGACTTTGGTGAGCTGGCCTTCATTTGTCAGTCTTGTTTCACTCAGGGCTACTATTTGGATGTGATACCTACTGAGTTCTCTCACAATAATAGCTGTTTATCTTTCAGGTCTACTGGAGTTCATGTTGTCCATAAGCATGTGCATATTCCATGTACCAGTGGTGAGTGGAATCATCTTTGCAAAACTTTTTGTATTTTTTGTGTGTTTTGACTGCAGGGTAGGATCCATGCCTGCTGCAATTAGCAGGCCAGAATTAGGTTAGGTAAAGTGGACAATTTTTAGGGCACCTCTTCTAGCCCTTTTCTCATGACAGGAGGTAAGCAGTGGCCCCTAAAAAAAGGCTGCTCAGACACTCAGAGAATTGCTGAATCCACTTCTGTTTCAGTTCGGTGAGAAGCAATCCTAATAATCTGGGTTGCCTGTGTGCATGTGTGACTACAGCTCCCAGTGTATCCATACCTACTTCCTTGTCACTCGCCTGTCATCACAGGACTTTGAAGTAGGTAAAAATGGTATGGGTGATGTCCTTCTGACTCACACTTAAATTAGATTTAAGTGAAGAAGAATTGCGCAAAGTTGGCCTCACTCAGTCTTCCAGTCATCAAAGTTCAGTGGCAAGACAAAAGTCAAGATGACCGGCGATGGCTTGGTGTTTTCTAAGTCTGACCAAGCTCTAAGAGTTCCACAGCACCTGCTTCAGCTGCCTTCATGGCCAATGGAACAAATTGTTCTCATCTGCCCATTCTCCAGGAGGGAGTCTTCACATGGTTGGGGTAGACACCCTCCCAACTCTCTGATGGGTTTGAGACTCCTAGGTTACCCTGAATCTAGTTTAGCCCATCTGTTGAAATGGTTTACCAGGGTGTGCCCACTGTGCATGCTACAGCTTTTTAGAACCACAGGTGAGAGTTAGGTAAATCAGGTGAGCACCAAAGATGGATAAGCAGCCCTTACATCAGAGGTACTGGTCTTCCCTAAACACCCTTACACCCTGGCTCCCTATTACCATTAGGATCAAATATAAAACCTTGATTGGCTTTTAAAGCCCTTTACATCCTGGACACTTCTACTTCTCCAGTTCTGACAAGCTTCATTCCTCTCCTCTGATCCAGGGACTCTGGACTTCTTACTGTTCCTCCCACAACATACTCCTTGCCTTTTCACTGGCCATCGTCTGCCATGCTTGGGATGCTCTCCCTCTTTAATTCCATCTCCTGGCTCCCCTCTTTGCTTCAAGAGTCATCTTGAATCCCACCTTCTGCAAAAGGCCTCTTTCCTTCTCCCTACTACTAGTGTCTTCCATCTGAGATGACCTCCCATCTGCTCTGTATAGATCATATAGTTGTTTACTTGTGAACTCCACCATTCCGACTGTGAGCTCCTTGATGGCAGGGACCATGTGTTTGTCTTTCTTTGTATCCCCAGCACTTATCATTATCCCTGGCCCATAGTAAGAGCTCAATAAATGCTTGTTGACTGTTTTCTTGACATCCCTCAGAGCGCACTGGCACCTGGACTGGCCGAGTCTGAGCACTGCTGCTCCTGCGTCACATTGGTCTGGTCACTGCTATTCCCCAGGGCTTCTAATGTGAGCTCCTTGAGAACAGGGACTGTCATGCTTTTCCATTTATATCTCCAATGCTTAACACAGTGCTTTTCTCATATTAAATCATAGGGATGTTACATATGAGAGGAACTACTTTCACTGCTTGGCCCCAGAGGACAAGACCAATAGGTAGAATGGAAATTGCAGAAAGGTCAATTACTACTAGATGTAAATGAGAAACTTTCCAATAATAGTAATGATCCAAAAGTAAAGTACAGGCTGGCCTTAAGAGGTAAAGGGATCCCTCTCATTGTTTGTTTATTTATTTTTAGCAGAGGCTGCATGGCCACTTGTTGGTGAAGTTTTACAAGACTCACATATTTCAGAGACAAGAAAAGAAAGAAGGTTAGAAAGAAGCACAGACAAACAGGACAGCTTTGAAAACCACTGCCTGAATTTATATACTTAAAAAGAAAAACAATCAGGATGCAATAAAGAGGTGTAGTTTCATGTACAATCTTCTTTTTCTTTTCTACTATGTATATGGAAATTGTTGTTCAAGTCATTCCAGTCATGGCCAACTCTTCGTGACCTCATCTGGGCTTTTCTTGGCAAAGATAGTGGGGTGGCTTTGCCATTTCCCTCTCCAGCTCATTTTATAGATGAGGCAACTGAGACAAACAAGGTTAAGTGACTTTCCCAGAGCCACACAGCCAGTAAGTATCTGAGGACAGATTTGAACTCAGGAAGAGGAGACTTCCTGACTCCAAGCCCAGTACTCTATCCACCATGCCACATAGCTGCCCATGTATATGGAAATGCCCTTTTAAAAATGTCTGTTATATTCAGAATACAAATAAATTTATATTTAAATCCAAAGTTTCTCTTGGATTAAATGGGATCTGAAGTTCCTTTAAGCTCTGGAGTGCTATAATTTTATGATTCTCTTCTTTATAAACATGAACTCAGAAGGAAAAAAGGAAGTCAAAGCAAAGAAAAAAAACAGCCCAAACAACTCACCACTCCTAGCAACATTACCTAGATGTTTGTTGATATAAAAGGCAATATTGTAGTTTGGAACAAACACATCAGATAATGCCTAAGGGTTTGTAATTTATTGTACCATGAACTTGCCTCAGGGTAAAGTACACCCTATCAGACTCATATATAACAACAATAACTCAGCAAAATGGTGGAAACAGATATGTGGATTTCTATGACTAGATTCAACAAAATCTTATTTGGTTTCTGAGACTATAAATGAACACTGAGTTCTCTTATGGAGACTTAATTAAATAATGCATTTTGTCCAGATGGATGTGAGACATGGGCTTTAGAAGAAGGTGGTGTGAGTCACAAATCTCTTGAAACGGAATAGGACAAAAAGGAGTGGAAAATCAGAACCAAATGTTTCCTCTTTGGAGTCTCCCATAGACCATCTGGGAGAGGTGACATGCAGAGGCAAACCAGATGAGAGACAGGATAAGGCTGGATGACCTAGCTAGATGCATGGGTGTGAGCTGGCTAGCCTGCAGATGGACAATGTGGGTCTTTTCTTCCCTTTGCCTATTCTGAATATACACAGTGTTAGGGCTCTAGGAGTGAGCTAGCAAATAGACCCAAGGAGTGCTGGTTTGGTTTTTGTCCTTTGTAATCAATGAGGATCAAAATGACATCACAATGCCGGGGTCAATGGACATTGTGGCCGACTATGGCTGATCAGACCAATGCAAGCTCAGAAGGCTCTACCACAAGTTGGGCACAGATAATCCATAGGAACATTTGGAGCGGAGATGCCTCTAAATTTGCACGCCTCATGGTTTTTTCTGAGCCTCTACAATTCTGCTTTGCTCGTGGAGAGCCGGTGCCTTCTCTGACGCGAGCAGACACGGAGTGCTGCGCACCAGCTGAGAGGCAGAGGCTCTCTGGCACTATAGGAATGTTGAAACGCTGTCCTCCACTGGGTCTACATGCCAGGTCCTCTCTTTCTCAGTGCTGTCCAGGAGTCCAATGTCTTTCTCATGGTGTACCTTCCTCTCCCTGTCCCCTCTATTTCCAGTTTGTCCTGTTCTCCCTGTTGCAAACACTATGGCCTCAGAACTGTTTTTGTCATTGCAGATGGCGCTGGGGTAACACAGGAATGAGTTTTCGGATTAAAATAGTTGTTAAAGCACTGATTTTCATGATCTTTATGGAACATTGTGAGTGCAGGGGTGGGAGTGAGGAGGAATCAGGGTTTACAGGATGCCTTTTGGAATAATGAGACGGAGAAGCTGGAGAACCTTGGTAACAGGAATAATGCTAAAAATAAGTTCTGTAAAGATAACTCCTCAATTCATGGAGTGATCCTGTACATTTGGGACAATGATCCTAGGATGCCTCCTAGAAACACCCTCTGTCTGCCTAACTCACTGTCTGGTATCTATTCCACAGGGCTCAGTGGTTGTTGAAGAGTACTTTGTTTTCATTCGTTACTGATGATTCTGGTTTTCAAACGCAAAGGAAGATGAATCATATCAATCAATGAATCCATTAATCCACAAGCATTTTTTTTTAAAGTTTTATTGATGTATTTTGTTTTTATGTTACAAACATTTACACACTGGTTCCACTCCATGACAAGACTCTTGTAACAAAGCTGGGTGGAACAGCGGATCAAGTCAGGAAGACCTGAGTTCAAATCCAGTAGTGTACACTTACCCTAGGCAAGTCATAACCTCTATTTGCCTCAGTTTTCTCGCCTGTAAAATGGGAATAATAATAGCACCAATCTCACTGGGTAGTTGTGAGGATCAAATGAGATAATATTTATAAAGTACTTTGCAAGCCTTACAACACTGTATAAATGTTAGCTGTTGTTATCATTAAAACAATTAAGTAAAACAATATGGTAACCTTATCTGAAAGTGCATGCAACACTCCATATCTGTAGCACTCCCCCACCTCTCTATTTTTATTAGGTTTTAATCACCAATTTATTAATTCCTTGAATAATTAATTTTAGTTTTTTTCCCTCCTTCTCACCTCTTACCCATTGAAAAAAAAGAGAATAAAAACAAATTCCTAACAAGAATTCATAGTCAAATGAAACAAATTCCCTAATGGAAATGTCTAATAGGCAATTTCTGATGTGGGACTGGAACTCAAGAAAGAGCTTTCCTTAAATATAGGATATATATATAATATATATTATATATATATAATATATGTTATATATTATATACATATATAAAATATATAATGCCTTAAATATAAGGCATTTCAGAAGGCACCAAATTTGATACAAATTATTGAAGAGTCTGGAAATGAAGAGAGATAAGGACTCTTCCACTTTTTATCACACAATTGGACATCCTGTTGAATATTTTGAGCTCTGAGACTCTTCCAATGAGATATTTCACATCGTTTTCTAATTTTTCATTCTTTTGGATTTGTTTTACAGTGTCTTGACTTCTCATAAAGTCACTAGCTTCCAATTGCTCTATTCTAATTTTTAAGGAAGTAATTTCTTCAGTAAACTTTTGGACTTCCTTTTCCATTTGACCAATTTTGCTTTTTTAGGGCATTCTTCTCTTCATTGGCTTTTTAGACCTCTTTTGCCATTTGGGTTAGGCTATTTTTTAAGGTGTTATTTTCTTCACTATTTTTTTGGTTCTCCTTTAGCAAGCTGTTGACTTGTTTTTCATGATTTTCTTGCATCACTCTCAGTTTTTCCTCTACTCCTCTTACTTGCTTCTCAAAATTCCTTTGCAGCTCTTCCAAGGCCTGGGACTGATTCATATTTTTCCTGGAGGCTTTGGATGTAGGAGCTTTGGCTTTGTTGTCTTCTTCTGGTTGTATGTTTTGATCTTCTTTGTCACCAAAGTAAGATAATATAGTCTGACTCTTTTTGCGCTGCTTACTCATGATCCCGGCCAATTACTTGAGATTTAAACTCTTTGTTAAGGTAAAGTCTGCTTCCAATGTGAAGAGTGTACTGTCCCAAGCTTTGGGGTTTGTATAGCTGTTTTCAGAGGTACTTCTAGGGTCCTGTAAATTTTCAGTTCTTCCAAGGTGCTATGATAAGGGGCAAGGTGTTTCCTTTCCACCACCACAACAAGCTCCACTGCATCAGCGCTCCTCCTCACCCCAGGGCTCACCCCTCAGAACTGTGATCCAGATCCAAGCACAGGCAAAGCAAGAGATTCCTGTCTCAGCACTGGCAAAGAGATCCTTGCAATCCCCCTCTGATCAGCCACTTGATTCCCCCTTAGTCTATGGGCCGGAAGCTCAGGAAAAAGCCATGGGCCCCAGGCTGTGCTGGAGACTTGAGGCTGAGACCTAGCTCCTCTCTCACTGCAGTCACAGATTTTTCCCACTGACCTTCTAAGTTGTCTTTCGAGTTCAGGGGTCGAGAAGTCTGGAAACTGCCACAGCTGCCCGTGATTCAGTCCTCTGCGGCCTGCTCCAGGGTCACTGCGGCCTGCGCGCCCACACTGAGCTGCGCTCCTCTCCCCGCCCGGCGCGATATACCTTTCTGATCAACCATCCAGGCAGTCTTGGGCTGCAAATTTGTTCACTCTGTCTTTTTGTGGGTTCTGCTGCTTTACAAATTGTTTAGAGCCATTTTTTTCGGTATTTGGAGGGCTTTGGGAGAGAACTCAAGACAGTCACTGCTCTCCCTCTGCCATGTTGGCTCCGCCCCCCTCTAAGATTCTTCTGGAAGGACATAATGGAGGAAGAACTACCAGCTACACCAATAGTATTTAGCCATTTGAACCACTGTCACACACACACAAACACACACACACACACACCAAAGTTTCTCTTCCTTCATCATCTTGGCCACATTTCTCTGAATGTGTGGCAAGTTGTCAATTTCCCCCCCCCAGAATATGGCAGCTCAAGAAAAGCACTATTTCAGACATGGTCTATCCAGGGCAGCGCTTAGTGAAACTATAATCTCTCTTGTACTGGACACTGTGTTTCTATTAATGTAGCCTCTGGGAGACATTAGACTACTACATCACACTTCTGTTTTAGATTGAATTTACGCTCACCCACAGGCAATGTGGAAAGAACACTAGAAAGAAGGATGGCTCTGCCATTAGAGAACCGAGGTTTGAATACTAGCTCGGGCACTTACTTGTGGGACTTTAACCTCTCATTTGCTTTCCCGTCTACAAAGGGAGGGGTTTGGATTTGATGACTTGTAGGGTCCATTTTATTGTTCAATCTATGATTCTAAAACCATTAAGTCTTTTTGCACTAGAACTTCTTTCAAACCAGGTTTTCCAAACTTTACACTCATGCTTTTGATTTTTCAAGCCTGAGTGAAGGACTTTGCATTCATCTGTATTATAATATGGCCTATATTCCACCCGAGGTTGCTGTGAGAGTTAGTCAACCTACCTACTCTTTAATCAGGATCTCAGGTAGCTGGTGTGCATCACTTTTACCTCTGCCTCTGTGTGAATGGCCTAGTGTCTCATCTGCCTTAGGGGTGTACGTGGGTTTCCACCAATCAGATTCCTCAGCTTATTACTCTCATCTATTCATCCCTTGCTATTTGTCACATCACAGGTTGACTATCTCATCACCTTGATGATTCACCTCTTGCAAAGTTATTTATTTGTAATGCATTTAATCAGATTAAATAAAAGGTAATAAAAATGAAAGCATTACTCACCTATAAGATAGCTTATATATTCCATTTGATAACCAGACTCTTCCCAAGTAAAAAATCTTTTCCTGGATGAAATCTTTGTAAGCTTAAACCCCAGTGATGAGCTCAGAGTCACTAGATGGTAGGGATCAATACCAGTTCATAACTATGCCTCCTCCTAAAACTCCAGTATGTGGTTAATTATAGAGCTACAGAAACTTGAGGGAACTCTCCTGGTCATAACTTCATGGACAAATAGGATGTAGAATGCTGTAAGGGAATTTGGGGGTGTCTTTTACACAAAAATGCTTTGCTTGGGTATCTAGACAGCTGCCATAATAGTTGATTATTAATTTACATTGTGTTTGTTTTATCTCATGGTTCCAGTCCATCAAGGTACTTCGAGTTATTAGATTTCAGTAGGGAGAACCTTGGAATCTATAAAATGTGAAAAGATTTACATAGGTCTATAAAGTTATATGAACTAACACTTTAATCCAAATATAGGTTGCTCCTGAAGCCAGACCCCTAAAATAAGATTTCTTTGGAAAGAAGGAAAGGAGAAACCTATAGGTATACAATGAAAAATAAACTAATATGGGGCACATTCAAGTTATATGTGAGACAGATTTTGTGAGGAGGAGGTGTATGGACTAATTTGGTCCAATACAATAATTTGTTCAGTCATCAGTAGGGAAATATATTCTATGATTCTGCTTTTAGAAGACATAGCATAGGTAATCATACATATGTACCAATTATTGTCTTTAATGTCTGAGGTCAAAGTTCCCATTTAGATTCATTGTAATCCAATTTGGGGGTTTTAGCGGAATTACAGGGAATTTGTGGAATTCTTAGGTCAGTCCATGTGAGAAGGTAAAGGGCTTTATGCTGTGTCAGCAAACTACCTCAGGATGATTATAGCCCATGGCTAATGGTGGTGTTAGGTCAAGGGTAGAACAGTCAACAGCTCAGAGTGTTATCAAGTCAAGGATAAGACAGATGGAGTGGGCCATCAGCTGAGAAAATATCTGGAAGAAAAGGCCTAGAGGGACAGAATGGTTAGTGGTGTTGAATGAGGACAATGTTGTCAGTTCAATCGGCACAAATGAGATTAGATGCTTAGGGGTGTGTGTGTTTATGTGTGTGTGTGTGTGTGTGTGTGTGTGTGTGTGTGTGTGCAGGTGCGCGCGTGTTTAGGAGTAAACTAGACAGAGAGACCTGATAGGGAAATTTAGTGGGTGAAAGTATCACAAAATGATATTCAGAATGGGGAGAATTAGGGATAAGGATCATAGCTTTAGAGCTGAAACAATCTCCAGAGGCTCTATAGTCCAACCCCTTCATTTTAAAGATGAGGAAATTGAGGTCAAGAAAGTTTAACAACATGTTCAAGGCCACAAAGGCAGTAAGTATGATTTGAATGAGTAAGCAGTACTTGAACCCAGGTCCTCTGACACCAAAGCCAGTGTGTTTTCCAGTATACCACGTTGCCTCTGAATACAAACTGTCTCTGTGGGCCAAGTCGTCTGGAAGTGCCTCAAGCCTACCTTCCAGCAGGAAAAAGTTAAAAACCTCAAAAGCAAGGATTGTATAGTGGATGGCGCACAGGATGAAGTCAAGAGACCTGAGTTTGGGTCATCCCTCAAATACTTATTATCTTGATAATGGGCCAGTCAGTCCTTTAGAGGCTTTGATTCCTCACCTGTAAAATGAAGATAATAATAATTTTAATAGCTTCATCACAGAAAGAACTTTGTGATCCTTAACACACAAATGTGAATGAGTAGTATGACATACTTATGTTTATGGAAATGCACAAAAGAGTTCAAAAGAACCTTAATAACTGGTTCCTTGTGCTTGATAAATTCTTTTGTGAAAAGCTAGGGCCTAGCATGATCAAGACATGCTCCAGGTTCCAGAAAAGCTCAGAAATCATTGTCACATACTGACTATCAAAGAAAGTTTGGGCTCTGTCTTTGGGAAACAGCACTTATAGATGCTGAGCTCATTCTCCTAAGCCCCACTTGAACTGGCGGGTCAGGCGTCCAGAGCAAGGCCATCTATACTCCCTTGAGAGTTCTCTGGTAACCCCAAGGTATTTGTTCTCGAGCCTCCATCTGATCTATTCTCTTCCATATCAGCCATTCCTTTACCATCTCCTCAATATCATCTAACCAGTGATTAGCAACCCCAATATCAGTTTACCTATTGATATCTCATTGACAAATACCATTAATTAACTTTTACAAAGGTATATTTACTGAAAAGATATAGCCAAACCCAAAGAGTGTATGTGTGTGTGTGTGTGCATATATATTGCAAAACTGAGTACACTGTCCTCTACCATCTTGGTCCCTGAGAAGAGTGGACTCAAACTTAGTGATTGCTACAAAATTCCTCCCACCAAATTTACCTCTAGGTGTGGCATAGCCAATAGAAAAGTCATACCTCTGCTTGAAGAACACTATCTCTGCTACTGGGTTAATTCACTGCTGAGCTTTAAAAATCAATTGTCAGCCTGAGCAGAGAGGCTTTTTTTTCTTCACATGGAGGTGTTTTTTTCCTTAGTATTTTTTTTTTAACCTCACCAAGGTCTGTAAATTTCACTTTAGTCCTTCAGGGAATTTTTGGCTGCTGGGATAAGGACTCAGTATTTGACAAAAACTGTTGAGAAAACTAGACACTAGGATGGAAAAAATTAGGTTTGGACCAATACTCATACCTTATACAAAGATTAGCTGCAAATGGATACAAATTAGATATAAAAAGTCACATTATAAGCAAAAAAATTGCATATCTGATCTATGGGTAGGAGAAAGTTCATGATCAAACAAAGAATAAGGATTTTCACAGAAGATATAATGGACAATTTTGATTATATAAAATGAAAAAAGTTTTTCACAAACAAATCTAATAAAGTTAATTAAAGGGAATTAATTAGGGAAAAGTTTTACAGTAAGTTTGTCTGATAAAGGTTTTACTCCTAAGATACACAAGGAACTTACTCAAATTTATAAGAAAAAGAGCCATTCCCCAAGTGGTAAATGATCTAAGAAGATGAATACGCATTTCTCAAGGGAAGAAACGCAGGCTATCTATAAACATACAAAAAAAATTCTCCAAATCACTAGTAAACTAATTCTGAGATTCCACCTTACACTTATCAGAATACAAGGTTTGGTGCTCAAGAGTAACAAAGATTAAAATAAGAAAAATTATAAATGTTGGAGGGGCTGCG
Source organism: Vombatus ursinus (assembly GCF_900497805.2). NCBI lineage: Eukaryota > Metazoa > Chordata > Mammalia > Diprotodontia > Vombatidae > Vombatus > Vombatus ursinus. The sequence continues at coordinate 31,704,443 of NW_020954599.1, forward strand.
GGGAAAACAGGTACATTGATGCACTGTTAGTGGATCTATGAAAGGGGTACAACCATTCTGGAAAGATATTTGAAATTACATTCCAAAAATTACTCAATAGTGATTCTTTGACCCAGCTATACCATGCTAGGCTTATACCCAAAAGAGTTCAAAGAAAAAGGAAAATGTCCTGTATGTACAATATATGTGTGTATACATATATATTTATGGCACCTTTGGGAGATGGGGGGGTGACTGCAAAAAATGGGGGGGATTCTCATCGATTGAGGAATAACTGAATGTTACATATGAATGTGATGAAGTACTACTGTGCCGTAAGAAATGAGGAAATATATGATGCCAAAAAGATACGGAAAGACTTGTATAAACTGATAGAGAATGAAAGGAGCAGACCCTGAAAAACAATTTATACAATAACATTCTTATCCAGGCACACCAATACTGAATGTTATCTTTTGTCATTTGTCTTATACAAATATACACACACACACACACACACACACACACACACACACACACACACGCTTTTTTTAAAATGAGGCCAGAGCCTCCTTAGACCCACAATGCTTCTTTCTATTGCTCTTATATAAAACAAAGACAAGCAAAAAATGTTTTCATTCCCCCTTTTCATCTTTCTTCATTAATTTTTCACTTATCTTCCTTGTTTTTAAGTATTTCCACTGATAGTGAACAGTGACATTCACCAGAGTTCTCAAGGAAGATCGGGGAGGGGGAAGGGATGGAAATTTGTAATTTTGTCTATTCATAATCCCTTACTGCTACTGCATTTACAATTCTACTTTTTTTTCCATCACAATCTGCAAGGCTTATGTCCACTGATACCTCCTTTGTCCTTCAGCCAGCTTAAACTGCTATTTGTCATGAATGTGTTCCTTCTTGCCAAGGTAAACCCCTCTACGTGCACAGGTGATCCCCTCATAACTTCAGTATCTCCCTATTTACCAGCAGCTTCTCTACTACCTATAAAAATATAAATACATAAAAAATATAAACCTATACCTATGCATGTTACCCCTATGCTTAAAAAACCCTCACTTGATCTATTATCTGTTAGCTATTCTCCTATTTGTGGCTAAACAACTTGAGAAATGTCTACAATCTGTGCCTCTACATCCTTTCCTCTCAGTCTCTTAGGAACTCTTTGTAGTCTGGCTTCCAAGCTCACCATTCAACTGAAACTGCTCTCTCCAAAGATCTCTTGCCAAATCTCATGGCTTTTTCTCAATCTTCATCTCTTTTCACTTCTACACAGCTTTTGATATCATCAATCAACCTCTTCTCTTTGATACTTTCTTCTCTCTAAGTTTTCATGACATCTACTCCTGCTTCTCCTCCTACCCATCTGACTGCTTTCTGTCTTCTTTTTTAAGTCTTTATCCAGCTCAAACCTGCTAACTGTAGGCATCCTCTAAGGCTCCATCCCAAGTCCTTTTTACTTCTCTCTCTACCATAGGTTTCCAAAATGGGTGATACCTTGCCCTTGGGGGAGCTGGAATGGTTTAGGAGAGTAGTAGGAGCCTCGGGTGCAATTGGAGAGCACTGGATAAAAGAGAAGATAAGAAATTCTTGAAAAACTGTTCTTATGTGTTTCATCTGTTGTGTAACAGAGTTAAAGTTGTAGTGATTATATTATTTTCCAAATAAACACACAAAATGCAATTAGTGGTCAAGTCCACCAACAGGTCTTAACAAGCAAGTACTGGCATGTTGCACCTTGTTGGGAAGTCCAGCATGCATTGGTTGGAATATGTGCATGTAATGATTTGTTTACGATATGATACTATATGGCTACATGATGCAGTATTGCATCATCAAAATTTCAATGCAGGAAAAAACACAAATTTACAATAAATCATTAAATTTAAGATGCATCATTTAAAAATACTTTTTTTTTTAAAATGACACATGTTAAAGGGTTAAAGAAAGTAGATTTCCAAGGGGGTAGGGAATAATTTTTTTAAAAGAGGGCTGTAGGTGAAATAAGTTTGGGAAACTCTGTCTATACTATTAGACTTGGTGATCTCATCGCAACCACAGATTCAATTATCATCTTTATGCATATGATTCTCAGATCTATTTACCCAGCCCTAATCATTCTCCTCATCTCTATTCGGAATCTCCAACTGGCAACTGGACATCTTGAACTGGTTGTCTCGTAGATGTCTTAAACTTAACATGTCCAAAATGGAACTTGTTATTTTTTCCTACAAAGCCATACTTCTTTAAAAAAAAAAACTTCCCCATTACTGTTGAGGGTCCCAACATCCATCCAGTCACCTAGGCTCACAAACAATGTCATTGTTGACTTTACTCTCATGTTTCCCATTTATCCAGTATGTTTTTATTTTCACAACATCTTTGCACTTGCCCTCTTCTCTTCCCAACACAACTGCCACCCGGTTTAGGCTCTCATTTCAAGACTGGACTATTGCAATAGCTTTCTGGTTGGTCTCCCTGCCTCAAGTCTCTCCTCACTCTAGCCTGTCCTTTACTCTGCTACAAAAGTGATCCACCTAAAGCCTAGGTGTGACTGTCACCTTTGTCCTCAAACTTACTACTACTGATAGCTAGCATTTACATAGTGCTTGCGATGTGCCAGGCACTGTACAAATATTATCTCATTTGATCCTCACAACAATCCTGGGAGGTAGGTGCTACTATGATCCCCATTTTACAATTTAGGAAACTGAGGCAAACAGAGATTTTTTTTTAAGCGACTTGCTTAAGATCACACAGCTAGTAAGTATCTGAAGCTGCATTTGAACTCAGGTCTTCCAGACTCCAGGTCCAGTGCTTTATTCACTATGCCACTTGCTGCCTCTAATACATTACTTTCAGGATTGAATAGAAAATCCTCTCTTTGGCTTTTAAAGCCCTTCACAACATGTCCCTTTCATTTACTCCCCTCTGTTTATTCTAGGATCCAGTGACATTGGCCTCCTGGCCGTTCTTTGCATAGGTCATTTGAAGTCTAGATTCCATGCCTTTTCACTGGTTGCCCCTCATGTCTAGAATGACCTTACCTTCCTTGACCTCAATAAAGTCTCAATTCATATCCTACCTTCTACAAGTGGCTTTCCCAATCTCTTAGCCGCTAGCACTTCTGAGAAAACCTTCATTGTAAAGAAGAATTAGAACCAATGGGAGAAACCACAAGAAAGAAGAAACAACCAAAAAAAAAAAAAGAGAAAAAAAATAGTATGCTTCCATCTGCATTCAGACTCTATAGTTCTTTCTCTGGATGTGGATAGCATTTTCCATCATGAGTTTTTTGGAGATGTCTTAGATCCATGCATTGCTGAGAAGATCCAAGTCTATGAAAGTTAGCCATCATACAATGTGGTTGTTACTATGTACACTGGTTCTGCTCAATTCACTAATCATCAGTCTGTACACGTCTTTCCAGGTTTTTCTGAAGTCTGCCTGCTCATCATTTCTTATAGTACAATAATATTCCATTACATTAATATACCACAACTTGTTCAGCCAGTCCTCAATTGATGGGCATCCTCTCAATTTCCAATTCTCGGCCACTACAAAAAGAGCTGCTATAAATATTTTTGTACCTGTGGGTCCTTTTCCTGTTTTTATGATTTCTTTGAGATACAGACCTAGAAGTGGTATTGCTGGGTCAAAGGGTATGCATATTTTTATAGCCCTTTGGGCATAGTTCCAAATTGCTCTCCAGAATGGTTGGATCAGTTTACAACTCCACCAACAATGCATTAATGTTTCAATTTTCCCACATCTTCTCCAACATTTATCATTGTCCTGTTTTGTCATGTTGACCAATCTGATAGGGGTGATGCAGTACTTCAGTCGTTTTGATTTGGGTAGTTCTTAAGAAACATTGGGTAGATCTGAATATATGACTTTAAAAAGTAAAACTGTTTGGGAACAGCTAAAATGAGTAATTATCTTATACAAATAAGGTATGAGAGGAAGCACTGACACAGGGGAATTAGATGGGGAGGAGGGCTGTTAGTTCTGGTAACCTAATTTCATAGGGAATGGGTTCAAGAGGGAACAATGCATATTTATCTAGAAGAGCATAAACGTCTTCCAAATTCAGAAAGAAATAAAGCACTAAGGGGATAGGGAAGGGGGAGAGGATAGCAAAGGATCTCTAGAAGGAAAGGTGAAGGAATAGGTTAAGGGTGTTTAGATTAATGGGAAGGGGAGGATAAGGGAGGGATCCTTGGGATGAAAAGGGATGGATTTTTAGAGAGGAGGGTGAGGGAATAGGTCAAAGGGGGTATGTATATGTATAGAAGGGAGTTTAGATTTGTGAGAATGGGAGGATAAAAAAGGGATCCTTGGAAAGGGGGAAGGTTAAGTAATAGGAGATATGTACAAACATAAAAACAAAGGTCAGGAGTAGAATTTGTTTATATATGTTTATATATGTATGTATGTATGTATATATATGTATATGCATATATCTATATATAAATATATCCATGCTTAATTGTAGCCTTCTGTTGTAGGGGGTGGGGTGGAAAAGGGAAAAAGAACAAGGTAAAAAGTGAGCAGCAGAGAACAAAAGAAAACTTACAAGGAAACAAAGAAAAGATGGATAGCTCTCAACACAACATGCAGTACTTATTACATAGGCTTTCTTGAAATGGAAATTTATTGCTACATATTTTGAATCCCCTCTTACGTTCTGCTGTGTACATGACATGTTTTTTTTTCTTTTCTTATTTTGTATTTATTATAATATTTAAGTTTATAATATGTTTCTTTTTCTTTTCTTATTGTATATTTAAGTTTTAGGGGAGAAAAAAAAGAATTTGATGTCCATAGGCCAAAGAAAGACCTTTCTGACTCCAGATCACAGTCTGAAAACATATCACTTTTTTTCTTTTTTAAAGTCTGGCCTCAGGCCCACAGCTGGTAGCTCTCCTAATTCCAGGACAAGACTGGGAGTCCTAATTCCCATTTTACCTCCAGACTTCTTTCCCAGTTGCTGAATCCCTGGAAAAAGATAACACATGGACCCTCCCTGTTTACTGACTTTAAAAGAAACAGGATCTTTTGTTTTCCATCCTTCATATAGAACCTTAGTAAAACAATAAAATGTAGATTATCAAGCTGAATAAACACTACCATACCCTGGGACAGGCAAAGGAAGTCTACCATACACAGAGAATGTTTCTATTTTGAGGCTTTTGTGGGAAAATGAGAGAAATTTTCATATCAAATGAGTTGCAAACCGATCTGAAGAAATTCAGTCTGAGATATGAATACAGCTGGTGAAGAGCAATCTGATTATTTTAAAACAATCTCCTATTTTAAGTCATAAACTTAAATCTACCTATCAAACATCTTTGGAGGAAAAAAAATCATTTTTCCATGTGAGAGACAAGTCTGCAGTCTGGATAAAGCACTTAGTAACTGTAAATCATATCAATGTGAGTTGCAGCATTATTTTCCAAGTGACTTATAAATTATGCTATACTCACATTCATAGGGGTTTCAATATTGATTTCCATCCTAGGTCATCACAGTCAGGATCTATGCCTATTCTCAAATATGTTTGGTCAAGAAAACCATGAGAAACAACAGGTTCTTCACAACAGAATTTCATTGGAGGGGATGCAGTTCCTCTCAGATGGCTGCACAGGTAGGCCCTTGCGTCTCATGTAGTAACTCCTTTTCAAGGAGTTATAATAAACGCTCTTGGGCTCAGGGTCATGAGCTGTCTCCATCAGGGTTGGAGGGAGGATGATGGGTCAAGGTGGTGGTGGTGTTCTGACTTCCCCTGTGTTATAAAGATGACCCCAGATTCACTTCCAAAGACTGGTATCTCAAAGACTTTTTATTAAAGAGGCTGAAGTGCGTCATTTCAATTCTTGCTAGAAGCAGGTGCACTTTCTTGGGAGGAGAGAAAATGCACGAGGTAAAAGAAGCCAGGGCAAGTTTTATAGTTAGCAATTGCCTAACTCCTCCCTTCTGGATCAGGATTGGTCCTAATCCTTCTGGGTTACAATCTTCCTTATGTGCCCCACCCCTAACATACATTATGTGCCTAGAATTGTGTTTTCACTCCCTCCACCCACCCCCGACAGAGAAGCTAGCCTGTTTGTGCAGATTTCTTATCTACTTATGTGGAAACTTAACTCTTTCATTTCTCACACCCAGTACATGCTGCCTTCTTGTCTCTCCCTCTGGGAGCCCTGTTACTTCAGCTGGGGTGGCTTACCTGTCCTGTGGGGGCACTTGGTTGTCAGAAATGGATAACATGCTTCCCTGTCAGGGCTGTTCAGACGACCAAATGAAAGGAGGCATGTGCAATGTCTTTTATAAAGCACTTTATAAATGTAAACTATGAGGGCAAAGGGAAAATCCAGACAAGTGCTCCAAGTAAAATGGAAGAGAGAGGTCATTTTCAGATGCTGGGACTGTTGAACAGAGCCAAATGGTAGTGGACCTTAACTGCCAGAGGGCTGATAACCTAGAGGCAAGCTGGACCAGCAGAATACACCTGCACCTTAACACTTATGGCTTTTTTTTATTACAGTCAGGCATGGAAAATCTAGTGCTTGGAAATTATGAGAATTTCAGTGAAATATTAGACTTCTTTCCAGGCACTGTTATTCATACTCCTTTTCATGGCAACTATCTCCCAAATCACTTTCCAGTGTTAATAAGCTAAAGGACATTAAGGGACCACAATGAAGCCTCCACAGAGCGAAGAGTGAGGTCGACATGGTCAAGGCACAGAGGATAAACAGGCATGCTTCAGTTTCCTCACCGCTTAAATAAAGGAGATACTTTGGAATCTAGTGTCCTTGTCACCTTCGAGGTCCTCGGGTGAAGCCTTTTGACTGAGTCCAAGTTTTATAGAACAAATCCTTTTATTAAGGGGATTTGTTCAATGAAGTTTGGATTCAGTCAAAGGGCCGCACTTAAGGATCTGGAGGGACACATGTGGCCTTGAGGCCGCAGATTCCCCAGATGTTGTTGTTATTCAGTCGTTCTCAGTCATGTCTGACTCTTTGTGACCCCATTTAGAGTTTTCTTAAAAAAGATACTGGAGTGGTGTGCCATTTCCTTCTTCAGCTCATTTTACAGATGAGGAAACTGAGGCAAGCAGGGTTAAGTGACTTGCCCAGGGTCACACAGCAAGCAAGTGTCTGAAGCCAGATTTGGAGTCAGGAAGAAGAGTCTTCCTGACTCCAGGCCCATTTCTCTATCCACTGAACCCCCTGGCTGCCCAACACGAGATGAGGGTTTTTTCATCTTCTTGTGCGTCGTGGACACACATGGGAGCCTGGTGAAGACTATGGATTCCATCTCAGAATAACATTTCTAAATGATTAACATAAAATACTCAAGACTATGAAAGAGACCAACAATTTTGAAATAGTTATCAAAATATTAGAAGAAGAAAACAAGTTTACAGACCCTGAGGTTAAGAAGCCCTGGCACTAACTCTATATCCAACATTCTATGACTTTATGACACACGCCTGACTAAGAAGAGATTAGACCAGTCCTGAAGGAAATCAAACTGGATGAATCTAGACAGATGAGGCCTTTCTTCTCAGAGGGTAGAGGGGAAATATAAAAACAGGAGCAGCTGGAATGACCAATGAGTCTTTAACTGAAGCCCCTGACACCAAAGGAATGCTATCAACCTTTGTGTTTATCTTTATCTAGGCCACTCATGACTGAAGCATTCAAAAGTGCCTGTGGTCCACTTACCCTAGATGAGTGAATTTAGAAAGAGATTTCAGAAATCTTCATTTCCCTGAGTATAGAAGTGAGTTGGTCTTCACGCCGTTTGGACACTCAGACTCCCAAAGTTACAGAAAGGGCTGATTTCTTAAGTCTATTAGCTGTATTATCTAATCTTGAAGAAATGCTACCCATCTCTAAGGGCTAGGGCATTTATTACTCCCTGTTCTGTCCCTAGATAGGTATTAGACTGAGTTTAGTCCTAGGGAGCCTGGCCTCTAACGTGAGAAGGGTCTCCCTTTTCTCATAGTCTTTGGCTTGCTAAGGGCCCCACCTTGGCTCTCCCTAAGATGATTTTATTTATGGCTCTTATCTAAAGCCTTTCCAAAAAAAGGCTGGGGTGGGGTATGGAGTGTGGGTATTAAAAAAAAAAAGTTCACTGTACAATATGAATCAGGTATGGGACAAGTAATTTATTTCTACCCAAAAAAGTAAAGCTAAACATAAATGACCCACAGGACACATTAACAGATGAATTTTGTTATTACTTTCCCTGGCTCTATAAAGAAAATCTTTGGTAGTTGGATTGGTATAGCACTGAATAAGTAATTTGATTTAGGTAGTATTGTCATTTTTATTATATGTTGCCTCAGTCTATCCATGAGCAATTAATATTTCTCCAATTAACTAGTTCTGTCTTGGGGGCAACCAGGTGGTGCAGTGGACAGAGCACTAGCCCTGGAGTCAGGAGGACCTGAGCTCAAAATTGGCCTCAGACACTTGATACTTACTAGCTGTGTGACCCTGGGCAAGTCACTTAACCCCACTGCCTAGCCAAAAAAAAAAACTATTAAAAAAATTAGCTCTGTATTTGTGTGAAGAGTGTTTTGTAATTGTGTTCACGTAGTTCCTATATACGTCTTGGCAGGAAGATTCCCAAGGATTTTACATTGTGTACAGTTACTTTAAATGGAATTTCTCTTTCTCTCTCTTCCTGCTGGGTTTTGTTGGACACACACACACACACACATTGCAATAGGTTTTTTTTAACTTTAAAAAATTATTTATCTAAGAATGATTTTCTGCCTAAGAACTGTTTTGACTCCATCCAAATAAATTCTGGCATGTTGTCTTATTGTTATCATTTTCCTCATATATTTATTTATTATGTCTATGATTGTTTCTTAATCATTTATTCTTTAGGATTAAATTGTTAGTCTCTAAGTCTAAATACTTTGTTCTCATTTTCCTTCGTGATTCTAATTTTCATGTTGTGCTCTGTAAAGAATGTTTTAATTATTTCTTTAATATTTCTGCCTTTCCATAATTATGTTTTTATGCCCTAGCAAAGGGTCAATTTTTGTAAAAGTGCTGTGGGAAGTCAGCTATTTGTGTTGTCAGTCTGGCTGACTCCTTTTTAAAAACCTCATTAAAAACTTCTGAGTACGTGGCAGGATAAGATGGTGGTGGCACCTGCCATCTCCCCGTGATATTGTTAATGACAGAGTTGCTGAGGTGACCCTAGTCTCATCTCCTCATTTGAAACATAAACCAGTCAAGACTGTTTTTAGGTTATATGAAAATTATTTACTCCTGTCTATAAAAAGTAGCCCACAGATTGAATCCTGGCTGGTCCACCAATGCATCCTGCTTTATTTAGTGTGCTAATAAATTCCTTTTGTTTTACTTCCTGAGGTCACCTAAATTGATCTGGGTGAGATCATAACCTAGATTTTCTTTCCACAAATCTGATGGGCCAGGCAGGGGTTTGGGGACCCTTCACCTATGTAGCTATCACTGAGAGAGCCTGCTCTGACTTGCAGCCCGCATTCAGGCCTTTGTCTGATCACAAGTCTGACTGGACTCCCCTAGTGGTTAACCAGTGGTTAGAGAGTTAAACTCTCAAGAATCTGAAAGGATAAGAAAAAATAAGTCCCATCCTCAAAATTTGATTTTTTTTTTTCCTATCTGTGCTCAAATAAGCTTAACGCATAAAAAGAGGCAGGGTCAGTGTGGGTCCTTACCCAATACTGAGTTGCATCAAAAGGGTACTAGTATCAACATGGGATCAGCACAGAATAAGCCTCCTGCTTGCTGATTTCTGCTTAGGCAAGCTGTTAAAAGCCTGGGAAAAGGAAAAGACTGCCAGTTTAACCAGGACTGTCCAGCATGGACTGGACTTGGTAACTGAGGTTTATAATTGTGGGAAACAAATTTGACCAGATAAATATGAGACTCCTGATTATTGCTAACTGTGCACATTAGAAACCAGACTTGAAAAACTAGAGGCTAGAAGAAAAAAAAAAAGGAAAAAGCAAAGATCATAGCACTCTTAAGAAACTACTTTTGTAGGGAATATTCAGAGGAAGAAGTAAAAGTATCAATGGGCCCCAGGAAAGGAGTGATGCAGGAAGTGAGGTAGGGTTGATGGGGCTTCCATTTCAGAATTTCTTTAACATGCACAAGGTCTTTTTAACTTGGAGAATTTTGGAGGTGAGCACTTTTGTCACCAAAAAAACTGTGGTGAAACAGCGCAGAAGGGGAGCTTAGAGGGTGAAAAAGACTGAGGTCTCAAACAGTTCTCCCAGTTGTCAATAATGTCAAGCTGGCATTTTTATTGCCTTTTGATTAGACTTTCAGTGGAAAATGAGGAGGAAAAACTGTGGAATTCTTTCTTTCTTTCTCCTTCCATAACCCTGGTTAGATTGAAGATTGCAGAGATAAAGACAGACAAGAAAAGGATGGAAATCTTTTTCCTGATTTGTAGAAATTTATGGCATTATAAACTAGAGACTAACAATTATAATTGAAATGTATGATCTTTACTGAAAAATTTCCAAATTATGGTTTAAATATTTTTGTAACTGCTAAAACATTTTAGTGGATCTAAAAATTTTAAAGTTTAAAGCTAGGATTAAGATTGAATGTAAACAGTGCACACTTTTCTCCCCTTCCTGGAGGATGACAGATAGACAGATACACACACACACATACATATATATATGTACACGTGTACTATATATATGTACACGTGTACATATATAACTTCAAGAGAAGTTTTAAGCAAGTAGAGATAAGAGGAGGATGGGTGAAATATTTTAAAAAAAGGTAGAGTCCCTTTGCACTGACCATGTGAGTAGAGAGTAAGGTAAAGTAAAGGGTTTTAGAAAGAGGCTTGAGAAGGAGGTTTTTTTTTTTGTTTTTGTTTTTAAATTTTACTGAGTTAAGAAGGAAATAAGAAACCTTTTGGACACTGCTTGTTAACAATTTCAGATAGATGGTATTCTACCAAATTATGACATTTACTAAATGGAAACCACAGAAATAAATTTGCAGCATGAAATTATTTGAGTATAACATACAAAACCTCTGTTTTTGAAGGACCATTGCAGGGTGTGTCCCAATCCTTAGAACCTCATGGCTTCAAAGGAGAGGGGTGGGAGTTTGAGACTGCCACCTGAAACCCCTCTCAGACCTAACTCAGGGTTTAAAACTGAAAAGAATAGTAGGCAAAGATGTACACTTAATCTACCCTCTTAAAGCATCTGGGCGGGGTTGGTTAGAACACAAGAGAATTGACTTGACTCACTGGGTGATTTTAAAGGAACCAAAAAGGTTTATGGGGAGGTGGGAATCTTTGAAAGTGAGCTAATTGAAAGCAGTGGGCTCTGAATTTTGAAGTGTTGGCACCTAATAGCCCTTGGGAAAACTGCAATTGCGAATGTTACCATTTGTGATTGTAAATCCAGATTTGATTTGATTAAAGTTTGTCCTGAAACTAAATTATAATGTGATCTCATTTACAATGAGATGCATTTTCTATCAGGATAACTGCGATCATCAGAACTTAGTGCAAAATACATCTGCTATTTGGTAGTAAGGCAGCATGCTGGGAAAATGCAGGGGATCATGAAAACCTGAGTTAAAATCTGATCTCAGAATTTTAATAGCTGCATGACCTTAAGCAAATTATTTCACCTCTGTTTACCATGGTTTTCTAATCTATAAAAGAGATAATAATAGCACCCACCTCTTAGGGTTGTTGTGATGATCAAATGACAATAATTATAAAGCGCTTAGTGCAGTGCCTGGCACATGGTAAGCACCATATAAATGTAAGTAAAATGTATTAGTCTTGAAAATGTAATCGGTATTAAATGTCAAAAGTTACAGAATGAACAATTTTTTATGTAAGGAAATTTGGAACTGCATTCAACTGAATTGATGTCATCTGACTGGTGACAAGTTCTGTTTCATGTTTTGAAGACATGATACTGTGTATGTTATTGTGTTTCTAATTTTTTTTTACATTGCAAAATTTGGGAAATCATTGCATTAGAAATGCTGTTAGAAAAGTAACTTCTCTTTTTTATCTGGATGCTGTTAGATTATGAATTGAGTTAAAATAATGTCAAAAATGTTCGAAAACTGTTAAATATTTGATGCGGTGTATTTTGCTTTAAAACAGATAATAATGTCTTAAAAGTAGCAAACACCTTTAAGTTATCCTTATCTGTGTGGCTCCTTGGGACTTTCTATTTAGGTCATAAAATCTTATCAGCTCTATTGATAGCATGGTGTAAAATTCTAAGGTAATGAAGTCTGAGAAACTAGGACCACTCTCAGCAAAGTGGGGAGATTTGAAAGCTTCCTTATAGTAAAGAGTGCACTGAGATTGTAAGACCATCACTTGTGAAAATTATAAAATTGTTTTTGTGCAGTCATTTTAGTCATGCCTGACTCATCATGACTCCATTTGGGGTTTTCTTGGCAAAGATACTGCAGCAGTTTACCATTTCCTTCTCCATTTGCTAATAAATAATATGAATTGAAGTTACATTTTTGAACTAACTTAGTAACAATAGACCTCAGATTCAAAGATTTCATTTATGCCTTAGGGGTTAACAGACATAAGGATATGTTAATCTGGAGACTTACTGTAATCAGCATTTTTCTGGGGGGTTTGAGTGAGCTATCACATATTCACCGTATGTGTAAAACTCCAGAATGTGATTATTCTTTATTTATAATTGAAGGATAAATAAGATGTGCTTATTGTCAACTGTTATTGCAACATGAAAAAAATAGCAATAACCTAACCCTAAGCTGTAATAGCATAAAATCTGCTATTTGAGGTAAAATATCTTAGAACTTTAATTTTACATTGTTCTAAGTTTTGATTTCAGGTGTGATTGTCTGAATTGTCATTTAGCAAATAGTCCACCATGCAAGTAGAACGTGTTGTCCAAAGGGAATGCTATCTGGGAATTGCTACAGGTGGATGTCTGCGCCTGAGAAAGTTAAGGGGATGACTTTGCATAGGCAAAGGTAGGAGCCTTTTGACTCAGTTTCTCCATTGTGCTGTTTCCTTCCTGAACAGGAAATTTTCCCACCTGGCAAATTTTGAGCCTGGCCATGGAACCCTGTGAATAATGTGGAACTTTGCTGCAAAGATGGAAAAGTTTTTAAAATTTAATGGGGTAAAACTTCAAGAAAGCAATAAGATTGGATTGTTTTCTCTAAGAACTAGGATATATATTATATGTGTGTGTGCATACATACATATATATGTATATAATTGGCTTTCAAATGTTTCTAGTGGGATATACAGACCTTGAGTGATGTTTTAGTAATAGAGTCTCAAACTTGGATTTAAAGAAATTTCCAATCATTTCCCCCACCCCCCACCCCCTCACCCTCAGTTTGAAGTCTTTCTCTGATAACATTAAGAGACAGGACTCATTTTATAAGTCATACTCTCATGGATCTTTTTTTTTTTTAAAGACTCTTCCTTCAGCTTGTTGATAGCATTGTCCATAACAGGTACAAGGTTCATGTAAAGATAGAAAGAAGTGGTATGTAAAACCTGAAATTCTCTGAAGTTTCAGGTTAGTTATGGGTTCCTAATTTGATGTTGTTCTTATAGCTCTGTCATTAATAAAATTAAATCCATAAGGTTTGAACTGGCTTTCCCTGAATGGTTCCTGGAAAAACGAAATTTAGAAAGTTGTACTAAATTATGTTGAGCCTTTTTACTGACAGATTTTAGGAGACTTGCCTGGGGAATCTCTGCAAGTGACTTGGAACCAGAGGAGTGGATCTGTTAGGAGAAACCCCCTTCAGAGCTGCCCTGAGAACAAAACCTATTCCAGAATGTTCTGGGGACAATGTTTCCAGGGACCAGATGACTACAAAGGACATCTGAGACTCAAAATTTATTGATTACATGGACAAAGGGAGTGAGTTACAAGGAGACTTGACGTTATTTGATACTGATGATCATAGGTTTATTACTTTGGGTTGTTTTTTTTTTTTTCTCAAAGTGCTTAATGTTTTGCTTAGAAGAGAGGTATGCCCTAATTCTTTTTATTTATTGTTTGAGGACTGGGGCCATTTCTCCAGCAATTTTTTGGTCAATTGAAAGTCTTCTGTTTATATTAACTTCAACTGACCAAAACCTGAATTATGGAATAATAATGTTAACTGTTTGACAAGAGAAAGTTTGAGTTTCCTAAAGTGAATTAATTTGCTGTCAGTTACCCTAGCTAACTGATAATATGTAAATCTCCTCTCTCAAATGAGTCCACTGTAAGCCTTTTAAATGTAGATTAATCTGTAACCTAGTTTGCCTATAGGGCTCATTTAACAAGGTTTGTCTTCTTAAGGGATACCTAAAACCATGACTCTACTTAACTATATTCAACTTTTATAACATTGAAGGAAACACGGGATTATGGTTTTTGTGATACTCATGGTCACACTACACCTGTTTCCTGTTATAAATTTAACTTCCCTAGCTTATAGTCACTAATGCTTACTCAAATTGATTTGGCACATGCAACAGAGATGAGGACAGAGGAGCAATGTAAGTCCAATTGTGATGCTGCACCATGAGCATGGTTACCATAAAAGGGGGGACTGTGGTAAGTTAGCTATTTGTGCTGAGTCAGTCTGGATGACTCCATTTAAAAAACTCTGTTAAAAACTTTTGAGCACGTGGCAGTATAAGATGATGGTAGCACAAGTTCACTAATTCCATCTTCCCACTGCCTCAGAGAGGCTTCTCTACTTACTAAGCCTCCTCCCATCATAGCATTGCTGACTCATTTGTGTTCAGGAGAATCTAGCACATTCCAGATTTGGTTATTCTTTTTCCTTCTTTTGTAGTATATATCAATAAAATAACTCGGTTGTTTTGAGCCATGAGGTGATAATCCCGGAAGTCAGAAGAACAGCTGAAGATTCTTTTTAAAATCTCACCCTGTGTAAGAGTAGATATTGATGTAGTAGACAGTGGTAGTAGTAGTAGTAGAAATCTCAGCATAACATTCCTCTGCCAGGGAGGCCACTCTCTCCCCTCTCTCATTCTCCCCCCGTTACACAGCCCACAATCCCACAGCTTCTTCTGTCTCTCTTGTGGTGGCATCACACCATTGGCACATACTTATTGCCTGCTCCCTGATTTGGGACCAGACTTCATGAGACTTTGCAGCTGTATGGAGCTAAAGCAACAGGGCATGGGCTGGGAAAGCACATTATCAGGGAAAGAATCAGAGGCAGTGGTGACGGAGTCAAGAGAATTTCCTTCTCCATCTAGTGGATCCTCCCCTTTACCCTCTTCGTCCTGTAACATAGACAATCTCACTGGGGCATGTACTTTGGCCATGGTGGGGATAGGACAGGGATTTCAGCCCCTTGCTAAAAGATATGCACAACCAGTCCCCAAGATACCCACTTTGTCAAAGAGGATTGCCCATCAAGCTAGGAAGACTAGTGTATTCAATGCTCACTTCTTTTTATTTTTTTTATTTTAGGCAATTGGGATTAAGTGACTTGTCCAGGGTCACACAGCTAGTAAGTGTCAAGTGTTTGGTCTGAGGCTGGATTTGAACTCAGGTCCTCCTGACTCCAGGGCTAGTGCTCTATCCACTGCACCACCTAGCTGCCCCTAAACATTCTTTTTCAACAATCCAAAAGGCAACTCTACATATGAACATCACCAGATGGTCAATATTGAAATCAGACTGATTATACAGTTTGCAGCCAAAGGTGGAAAAGCTCTACACAATGAGTTAAAATAAGACCTGGAGCTGACTATGGCTCAGATCATGAGCTTCTTATTGCAAAATTCAGACTTAAATTTAAGAAAGTAGGGAAAACCATTAGACTGTACAGGTGTGACCTAAATAGCACCCCTTATATGGAAGTGATGAATAGATTTGAGAGATTAGATCTAGTAGATAGAGTACCTGAAGAACTATGGACAGAGGTTAACAATATAATACAGGAGAGAGCAACAAAAAACATTCCAAAGAAATAGAAGAGCAAGAAAGCAAAATGATTGCCTGACGAGGCTTTACAAATAGCTGAAGAAAGAAGGAAAGAGAAAAGGAAAGGAAAAAGGGAAAGACAGACCCAACTAAATGCAGAATTCCACAGATTAGCAAGAAGAGATAAGAAGGTTTTCTTGAACAAACAATGCAAAAAAAAAATAAAAGCAACAGAATGGGAAAGACAGATATCTTAAAAAAATAGACATGGATTAAAAAAAGATATCATGCAAAAATGGACATGATAAAAGACAAAAATGGTAGGGACTTAACGGAAGCAGAAGAGATCCAGAAGAGGTGGCAAGAAAATATGGAACTATACAAGAAAGATTTTAACATTACCTATAACCATGATGGTGTGGTTACTGATCTACAGACAGACATCCTGGAGAATAAAGTCAAGTGGGTCCTAAGAAGCACTGCTAACAATAAGGTTAGTGAAGGTGACAGAATTCTAGCTGAGCTATTTAAAACCCCAAAAGAGGATGCTGTTAAAGTGCTGCACTTTACCACCTCACGCCTATCAAATTGGCTAATATAACAGAAAAGGAAAATGATAAATGTTGGAGGGGATATGGGAAAACAGGGACACTAATGTACTGTTGGTGGAGTTGTGAACTGATCCAACCATTCTAGAGAGCGATTTGGAACTATGCCCAAAGGGCAATTAAACTGTGCATACCCTTTGATCCAGCAATACCACTACTTAGGTATGCGTCCTAAAGAGATTTAAAAAAAAAAAAAGAAAGGGGAAAGGACCTATTTGTACAAAAATATTTACAAAAGCTCTTTTTGTGGTAGCAAAGAATTGGGAACTAAGGAGATGCCCATTAATTGTGGAATGGCTGAAAAGCTGTGACATATGATTGTAATGGAATACTAATGTGCTGTTAGAAATGATGAGCAGGTTGATTTCAGAAAAACCTGGAAAGACTTATATGAACTGATGCAAAGTTAAGTGAGCAGATCCAGGAAATCATTGTATACTGTAACAGCAATATTGTACAATGATTAACTGTGAATGATTTAGTTATTATCAGTAATACAATGATCTAAGATAATTCCAAAGGACTCATGATGAAAAATGCTATCCACATCCAAAGAAAGAACTGATGGGGTCTGAGCAAAGCATACTAATTTCACATTCTTTATTTTGTTGGGTTTTTTTTCCTTTTGGCCTGTTTTTTCTTTCACAACATGACTAATAGAGAAATATGTTTTACATGATTGTACATACATAACCTGTATCAAATTGTTTACTGTCTCAGGGAGAAGGGAGGTGAGAGAGCTAGAGTGAAAATTTGGAACTCAAATTTTTTAAAAAAATGAATGTTAAAAATTGTCTTTACATATAATTGGGAAAAATAAAATATTGTATTAAAATATTTCCACTACCACTGCCAAAAAATAAGTAAAGTGCTGCACTTAATATGCCAGCAAATTTGGAAAATTCAACAGTGGCCACTGGATTGGAAAAGATCACTTTACATCCCAATCCTGAAAAAAAAGCAATGCAAAAGAATGTTCAAATTACTGAATAATTGTGCTCATTTCACATGCCAGTAAGGTTATACTTAAGATTTTGCAAGCTAGGCTTTAGCAACATGTGAACCAAGAACTACCAGAAGTACAGGCTGGTTTTTAAAGAGGGAGTGGAAGACCAAATTGCCAATATTCACTGAGTTATGGAGAAATCAGGAGAGTTCCAGAAAAACATCTATTTCTGCTTCATTGACTACACTAAAGCCTTTGCGTAGATCACAACAAAATGTGGCAATTCCTCAAAGAGATGGGAGTATCAGATCATCTTACTTGTCTCCTAAGGAACTTGTTGTGAGGGACTGTCTGATGTTGGCAGCTACCAGGTTGGGCGCTGTGGCAAGGGTAGGGTAGGATCTGGGTATTTTGGAAGTCAAGGCAGGGGCTGTGGTAGGCAGAGTCGTGTGTACTGGGATGGGCTGGATACGGAGAAGCCCTGAGGCAATTGGGCAATGCTTTGTGAGATAAGCTGGGTACAAGGAAGTAGTCGGAGCTTGAGCTCCTGAGGCAAGGGGCAGTGCCACGTGGGAGTGGGATGGCAGAGGACTGAGTTCCCTCTGCTTAGTCCCCTCCCTATATGCAACGTCATCCCCAGATGCCTCTTGTGACCTTCCTGACTTCCTGGGTCCCTTTGTGCAGCACTGACCCAGACCCCTCCTCCCAGTGTCTGAGCCTGACTTCCTAGGTCACGTACTCTTGTCTATGCGCCAATCCCAGATGCCTCCTTCCTGTATCCAATCCTAGCCTCCTACGTCACTCCCTCCCCCTTGGTGTGCTAAACTCAGACAGCCCCTTCCGGTATCTGACCCTACAATCATTGGCTAGTAGCGGGCTGGGGAGGAGGGGCTAGGTAGGTACTTAGGAACAAGCGTGGTCAGATCACACACGCGCTCTCCCCTGGCTCCTGCCCTGTTGCTCTGGCCTTGCTGCTTGGGCTTGCTATGATGGCTTGCTGTGTTGGCCTCTGAATAAAGCTCTGGTGTTGGCGCCTCCCGATGGCTCGTCTCTGTGTGGTGATCCGGCTGAGGACCGAAGACCCGGGTGTGGGTAAGACTCTGGTAGTGTACTCCTTATAGAAGGAGTGGGTACCGGCGCACGGCTGGCAGAAGGTCGGCGTGCGGCCAGTACAACTTGTATATGGGTCAAGAAGCAACAGTCAGAACTGAACATGGAACAATTGATTGGTTTAAGATTGGAAGAAGAATACGACAAGGTTGTATATTGTCACTGAATTTATCTTATTAGCAGAGTACATTGTGTGGAATACCAGATTGGATGAACCAAAAATATCAGAATTAAGGTTCCTGGGAGAAATATGAACAATCTCAGATATGCAGACAATACCACTCTGATGACAGAAAGTGGAAAATTAAGAAGACTCTTGAAGAGGGTAAAAGAGGAGAGTGTAAAAGCTGGCTGGAATATTAACATTTAAAAAACAAAAACTAAGATTATGGCAACTGGTCCCATCACTTCCTGGCAAATAGAGGGAGAAGAAATGGAAGCAATGTCAGATTTTATATTCTCGAGCTCAAAGATCACTGCAAACAGTGACTGCTGCCATGAAATTAAAAGACACTTGCTATTTGAAAGGAAAGCTATGGCAAATCTGGCCAGCATACTAAAAAGCAGAAGCATTACCTTGCTGACAAAGGTCTACATAGTCAAAGCTATAG
The DNA here is from genome assembly GCF_900497805.2 of Vombatus ursinus. Classification (NCBI taxonomy): domain Eukaryota; kingdom Metazoa; phylum Chordata; class Mammalia; order Diprotodontia; family Vombatidae; genus Vombatus; species Vombatus ursinus. The sequence continues at coordinate 31,723,691 of NW_020954599.1, forward strand.
TTTTTCCAGTAGTAATGTAGGAGTAATGTAGGGCTCTGAGAGTTGGATTGTAAGGAATGCTGAACATGTTCAAATTGTGGCGAAGACTTTTGAGAGTTTCCTGGACAGCAAAGGAGATCAAATCAATCAATACTTAAAGTAATTAACCCAGACTATTCTTTGGAAGAACAAATACTGGAGCTTAAGCTTCAATACTGTGGCAACATAATGAGAAGACAGGATTTATTGGAAAAGACCCTGATGTTGGGAAAGATTGAAGGCAAAAGGAGAAGGGGAAGGCAGATGTTGAGGAGGGATAGATTTGTTGTTCTTCAGTCATGTCTGACTCTTTGTGACCCCTTTTGGTGTTTTCTTGGCAAAGATACTGGAATGGTTTGCCATTTCCTTCTCCAGCTCATTTCACAAATGAGGAAACTGTGGTAAATAGGGTTAAGTAACTTGCCCAGAGTCACATAGTTAATAAGTGTCTGAGGCCAGAAGACTCTGGTCTTCCTAACTCCAGACCCAGCACTCCATCCACTCTATCCACTGTGCCTCCTAGCTGCCTAGATGGATAGTTAGTGTCATGGAAATAATGAACATCAGCTTGGATAGATATCAGAAGATAATGGAGGACAGAAAGGCCTGGAGTGCTAATATAGTCCATGGAGTCAGGAAGAGTTAGACACAGGGCTGAACAATCACAACAAAAATACTTGATTTGCATTATACATTAAGACCTGATGGAAAACTTAAGCTTTAAGGAATTTTCCCTAGGGCTTGATAAAGAGCCAAGACTATGAGGAAAAGCTTGATCCCCCTCTTCAGAGGGAAGGCTTCCCTAGGGCTGAACCTGGCCTTTTTGTGAGCTCAGAGCTTATAACCATTAGTGGGAGAAGGTCTCCTCAGGCCTTCAATATCCATTGGTTCTGTTTATATATTTCCATGGCTATGAAGACTGCAGTGGGCCCAAACACAGACTAGGAAACCAGTGGGCTTAAGACACAGATCTTATGTAAGGTGACTGGGTGACGGCACAATTATGTTCATGCTTCTATTTACTAAATGAAATGTTAAGCCTTGATCCTCTTGGTTGCTTCCAGTGATTCCAATGCCTTCCTCTTTTTCTATCCAAGTTCTGCTGTTTCTTCTCCACTGCACTGACTGTAGTTTCACAACATCTTTGGCATAGTGAAGGATTCGTGCGGAATTTTTGATGAAAGTGATAGTAGAAGCTGTGACTACCATGGTCTTGGCACTGGGACACAGAAGGGTCACAAAGGTTTGAAAAACACCATTGTAGACCATAGGGTAGAGTGGGAAGGGAACTGAATTTAGAGTTTGGACCTGGAAGGGACCTCACAGGGCCATCTACTCCAATCCCTTTATTTTTCAGATGAGGAAGCTGAGGCCCACAGGGGATAAACAGCCTTTCCACAGCCACGAAGTATCAGAGCAAGGACATGAACACAGATTCTCTGATTCCAAAGATATACACTTTCTATGGCACTACATTTTCTTTTAATCATGGCTCTGTTACGAATTCTATTACCTTGGGTAAATCAGATATTCCTTCTGGGCTTCAGTTTCCTCACCTACAAAACAACAGGGTTGGATTAGATGAGCTCTAAGATTTTTGCCAGCACTAACAACTTTTCTTCCACCCAATCGAGACCTGTGATTTCATTAGTATAGAGAATTCTCAGAGAAACTCCTTGTATCAATGTAGATTTGCAACTGCTCCACAGTTTGTAGTCTTAGAGTGTTGTCTAGGGTCGTGAGAAGTTAAGTAGATTGTGCAGAATACTCTAGTGGTAGGACTTGAAGGGGCAGAGAGAGAAGAAAGAAGAAATTTTCCTTCCAGCAGCTGTATCAACTGAGGCCACATGATGGTTGTTCAGTTATTTAATTTAATTAATTAATTAATTAATTTTTTTATTCAGTTATTTTAGTTGTCTCTGACTTTCTGTGACCCCATTTGGGATTTTCTTGGCAAAGACACTACAGTGGTTTGCCATTTCCTTCTCCAGCTCATTCTATAGATGGGAAAACTGAGGCAAATAGGATTAAGTGACTTGCTCAGGGTCCCACAGATAGTAAATATCTGAGGCCAGATATGAACTCAGGTCTTCCTGACTCCAAGCCTGGTGCTGTATCCATTGCCCAATTATTTAGCTGCCCATTATAAATAATGTTCTAAATATGTTTGTTAAATAATGTTATAAATAGTGGGAGGGTGACGGCAGTGGTTTTTCAGGTCAGACTATTAAAGCTTATTTAACCCACACAATGGCTGAGTTTGTATATTTGCATTTAAAAATAAAAATACTATTGTTGCAAAACTAGTGATTAAACAAAGCAAAAAAATAAAAATGTTTGCATTTGAGCAAAGGTTGGTTTAGAGGAGGTTAAGAAAGTAGGCAGAGATGTTTATTCTGAAAGAAATTCAGGATACCTTAAAGGGTTTTGGATATTAATAAAATTGTTTTGTTATTGAATTTTATTTTCTTTTAAAACTTAATATTTTATTTTTCCTTCAGGCACATAAATTATGCATATGCATATATATATGTGTGTACACACACACACACATACTCACTACACATATTTGTCAGGTCTAAGATTTTTGCCACCTAAGATTGTACTGGTCAAATGTCACGTTGGTGTCTTCAAATTAAAATGTGATATATTTTACTGAAAAATTATCAGTTAGAATGATTGGATTCCCCTAATTTAATTGGGAATGATGGAGGATATCAGAATATTTTATTTACTTTTATTGGCAGCCAGACTTGTGGCATATCTTCTCTCCACATAAGTAGTATCTAAGAAAACATCTTATATCATTATCTCTTTTTTAATCCTTGTTCCTCACTGCATATACTGTTTTAGCATCCTGTGTATGAACTAGGTTTGGTTTGTATGTAATGGCTGTTGAGCAAATTTGAAAATAAGTGGGTTTGCAGCAGTCAGAATGAGAGGGGTAGCAGGCTTAGAAAATAGAGTGGGAAACTAACGGGCCATGGAACGGATGACTCATCACAGTTCAATGTTTCAGAAACAGCTCAGCTTGGCCAGCTGTGTACACAGGTCCAAACATTTCAGAAAACTAATCAATGCAAACTCCTAGTATGTGCCTGGAAAGGTAAGAGATAGACAGTTCTGACATGAAAATCCACCTAAGGAAACATATCTCTGTGACAGACGCCTACTCAGGGATTAAGGATGGAGAAGCAGATTAAGGTTACAGGAAAATCGTGGTAGAAGGACTAGTCAACAATAACCCACGTTTTAAAATCCAATAACCTTCAAAGAAGTTCAGCTGAATAGTTCCTTATGTTTCAAATTCAAAGGTAGACTTTTAAGCTTAATCATTTCCCACAACAGAGTATGCAAAATGTTCATGTCATACATGTGCCAGCCAACACCAACCCCATGTAAGGTGTGTTTTCCAGTAAGTATAACTCAAATGGCTCAAGCCCTTGATTTCAGGGTGAACTGAGCACCTCTGACATCAACCAATACAAGTCTAGCCTATAATAAAATAATAATAATAATAGATATAATAGAATAATAGAATTCTGGGCAAAAAACATCATAGACTTAGCAAAAACTTTTAAATGGAAAAGAAAAAGAAATTTTAAAAAACCAATCCAATAACACTACAAGCATCAGTAGCAACCTTTTCCCAAATGAATGTGTTCCCAGGAGAAAACACTGCATAAAAGCACTCACAGAATAAAAATAAGGCAAAAACAAATAAATACAAGGTAGTTGGAAGGGAGGGCACTAGCAACTGAGGGGTCAAGTAAGACTTGATATAGAAGGCTATCCTTGAGCTGTATTTTGAAGAAGAGGATTTCTACAAATTGGAATTGAGGGAGTATATTTTAGGGATGGGGAATGGCCAGTGCAGAGTTTCCAGAGGATGCTAAGAGGTTGTCATTTTTCCATGGTCACATAACTAGTATGTATCAGAGAAGGGCTTAAATCCAGATTTTTACCATGCCTCTATCCACTATTCCATGCTGCATCATATGTGAATTAAAATGAGTTAATAAGGGGAATAGACTAAAAAAAAAGATCGCTACATTTTGCTAGAACTACTGTCTAGGATAGGGTTTCTTGTTTTTTAAATTAATTAATTTATTTTTAGTTTTCAACATTCACTTTCACAAGCTTTTGAGTTTTAAATTTCCTCCCCCTCCCTCCCCTCTTCCCAAGATGGTGTGCAGTCTGATACAGGCTCTACATTTACATTTCTGTTAAACATATTTTCACATTAGTCATGTTGTAAAGAAGAATGAGAACAAATAGGGGGAACAGCAAGAAAGAAGAACCAAAACAAAACAGAAGAAAAAAAGAGCAAATAGCTTCGATCTGCATTCAGACTCCACAGTTCTTTCTCTGGATGAGGACAGCATTTTCCATCATGAGACTTTTGAAGATGGCTTAGATCCTCGCATTGCTGAGAAGAGCTAAGTCTATCAAAGTTGATCATGGCACAATGTTGCTGTTAATGTTTACTCCTGGTTCTGCTCACTTCATTCAGCATCAGTTCATGTAAGTCTTTCCAGGTTTTTCTGAAGTCTGCCTGCTCATTATTTCTTAAAGTACAACAGTATTCCATTACATTCATATACCACAACTTGTTCAGTCATTCCTCAATTGATGGGCATCCCCTCAATTTCCAATTCTTGGCCACCACAGAAAGAGCTGCTACAAATATTTTCGTACATGTGGGTCCTTTTCCCATTTTTGTGATCTCTTTGGGATACAGCCCTAAAAGTGGTATTGGTGAGTCAAAGGGTATGCACATTTTTATAGCCCTTTGAGAACAGTTCCAAATTGCTCTCCAAAAAGTTGAATCAGTTCACAGTTAGCAACGTGTGATAAGTATGATGTGGAACCTCAGAGTCGTTTTGATTTGCACTTCTCTAATCAATAGTGATTTAGAGCATTTTTTCATATGACTATAAATAGCTTTAATTTCTTTATATGAAAACTGCCTGTTCATATGGGATGGGATTTCTTAACATGGGGTTCGTGGACCAGATTAGAGGGGTTCTGTGAATTCAGATGGAAAAAAATTACATCTTTATTTTCACCAACTTCTAATTAAAATTGAGCATTTCCTTCTATTATGAATGTAGGTAATGAGTCATTACTCTGAGAAGAGATCCAGAAGATTCACCAGGCTATCCCCAAAAGTTAAGGACCCCTGAACTAGGACAAATAATGTCATCAGAAAAGATTTATGTCATGAGCTAGAAAGAAGTAAAAGAATACGATTCCGAGTAGGATTCACCAACTACACATTAAAGGAATTTCTCCATAGCCTTAGTCACCACCATGTTTTAGAATCTCAACCAAGGACAGATGCTTTTGGGATCCACAGTTCTTTAGAGGGAGTCCTACTAACTTGCTGCTGCTGTCAAATCAAATCATAGGGAAAAAAAGAGACAAAGAAATACTGTTTCTAAATAGGAAAACCTCTAAGCCACTTAAGGCACCCTAATAGTAAAAAATTATGCCCTCCTTCTTGGTTGAGTTACCAAATGCCTCTTTGTCCTTGATGCCCATCCAAATGTGAGCTGGTTGGGGGTGTTGGAAAAAGTTTGCAAATTAAAAAAAAATAACATCCAAAAACAGTTGGGCATGGTGATACACACCTGTAATCCTAGCCCCAGGGAAGCTGAGGTGAGCTCAGGAATTCTGAGCTACACTGGTCTAGGCCAATCAGGAGTCTACTCTGTTTGACATTAATATTGTGACCCCTTGGGAGCAAGGGACCACCAGGGTGTCTAAGGAGGTGTAAATTGGCCCAGATCAGAAACAAAGCACACCCAAGCTCCGGTGCTAATTAGCTGTGGGACTGGTTCCATGTTTACCCCTAATACTTTCATCCTGGGTGAGATGGGGAGACCCAGTCTTTAAAAAAAAACCAAATCAAACCGACCAACCAATCAAAACAAAACAAAAACCCAACCCCTATCAAATAGAGATGGAGGGGTTACAGGAATCATCCAAGGCATGAGGACAGCAGGCACCCCACAAATGATAAATTCAGAGTAATTCAGTTGGACTAGAACATTGAATATATGAAACAAATTAGTATATAATAAAACCAGAAAGGGATATTAGTGTCAGATTGTGACTGGACTTGAATGCTAGTTTTAAGTGACTTGCAATGCATATAGCAGACAACGAAGAACCACTGAAGGTTTTTTTTTGCTTGTTTGTTTTTTTGGTGGAGGAATGACATGGTCAGAGAAGTCCTCAGGAAGACTTTTTGTTGTTTGATTGTTTTCAGTAGCGTTCGACTCTTCGTGACCCTATTTGGGGTTTTCTTGGCAAAGATACCGGAGTAATTTGCCATTTTCTTCTCCGGCTTGTTTTACAAGTGAGGAAACTGAGGCAAACAGGGTCAAGTGACTTGCCCAGGGTCACACAACTAGGAAGTGTCTGAGGCCAGATTTGAACTCAGGAAGATGAGTCTTTCTGATCCCAGGCCTGGCACTTCATCCATGCGCCACCTAGCTTGCACTGTTTGTAGGCTGAGAATTCTGAGTGACATTTGTTCTTCTGTTTCTTTGGAACAGCATGGTAATATCTCACCTACATAAGTATTCTCATCTCTCCAATATGGTTAGCATGAAGGCAACACAAATAGTCACTGTTGGATGGCTTAGTGGCTAGAGCACTATACCTGGAATCAGAAAGACCCAGGTTCAAGTTCAGCCTCAGACACTTATTACCTGTGAATAAGTCATCTGTCTGACTTAATTTCCTCATCTGCAAAATGGAAATAACAGCACCTACCTCTGAGGTTGAGAGGATCAAACAAAATAATATCTGAAAAGTGTTTTGCACACCTTGAAGTGATAAATGCTAGTTATTATTACTATTATTACTTACAATACTTACAAGGGAAAAAAGAAAATATAATTTTTTTACATGTATGTACACATATTTTAGTACTTCAGTGTTGAAGTATATGTTACAGAAATCCACTTACGCTTAGGGTTCTTCTTCAGGCTAGGGCAGTCAGACCTAATAAAAGATAGGAGGAAGGAATACGTGGCCACTCTTGGTTGCCTGCCTTCAAGGCTTTTGGGACATTCACTTATCATGGGTCCCAAGAACTAGCAGGTCAAGGACATTTCAGATTCTCCAAAAAGTGAAAGGTTTCCTCTAAACTTACTTAATGTGTACCCTTGGGTAAGAATGTCATTGAAATAATGCATGTGACAGTAACGTTTGATATCTAGATATGCCTAGCAAGGCCACACTGAGCTGAAACTCATTTTTCTGTCCTGTATTTCATAATGAGTGAGAAACAAAGAGGTGAAAGGGTGAGCTGAGGGGATGAGAGCTGCGCCTGTTTTCTTCTCGTCTTTTTTATTTTCTGCTCACTTATCACCGAGTTCTCCTCCACAAGTTGTGTCTGACACAGAACTGACTTCTGTTGTGTGGGACTTACTCACACTTAGTGTTGTGGGGATCTGGGGCAAACGACTGACATCTTACTAATTTTACCATGGGTGAACCAATAAGATTTGAAAAAAACAAAACAAAACATGGTGGTTGGCATCAAGCAAATCTGTCACTGACATGCACAGGTGCAAATGAACATACCTCACTGTGCTGTAGAATAACAGCACTCAGGCACTGAAATAAAGTTTTGCTCTTTGAGAAATTCCTGTGGTTCAGTCTATCAGGCAAAACACACAAAGAAGAAACCATTGTCTGCATCCAAGTTTATGGTGTGAGCCAGCCTTGTTGGAATTATCTTTGGAAAACAAGTCTTAACATGACAAGTGAGAGATACTGTTTATGACTCAGTTGTTCAGTACTCTGAGATACTTGACAGTTTGATAACAAAGATGGAAAAAAAAAGTGATTTTTCCCCCTTCTTATTTTGATGGTAAGAAGTAGAGACTCACTAACCCTCTGGCAGGTGCAGATGTTTCCTGATTCAGAATAGTGGCAGAAGGCTATTGTTTCTAGAGAACCTTGTCAGGGTGAAGGGAAAGGCTGCTTAGAGATCACAGGGTTCCAGGATCCTAGATCCAGAGGTAAAAGGGATCTTAGAGATTATCTGGTTCAACCCCTTTATTTTACTGATGAGCAAACTGAGGCCAAAAGAAGTGAAGTGACTTGCCCAGGGTGATTCAGGTAATAACAAAGCTGCAATAGCATTTTTTTTTCTTTCTCCCACATGGGCCAATTTCTGAAAATCTGGTATTTAATTTTTAAAAATCCTAAACTTAATAATTAATGTTAAATGATTATACATAAATCTATAAGCTTTTATATTTACAATTTTAAAGGATGTATATTAATTTTAACAGAATTATAGCAACAACTTCTGTTTGTTTCCATGTCCTCTTCTGTTCTTTTTCTCTGTGTAATTCCTATCTTGTTGCTTTTATAATTTTATTACTATATTTTTGCATGGTTGCATTCTGTATGTTTTTATGATTCTACTTTTATTCTGTATTACTTCAAAGATTTCCCCATATTTCTTTGTATTCTCCCCATTTCTTAGGGCTCAATACTTCATCTAAATTCAATCCTAGGTTGGCTTTATCTGGAGCCTATATTGTAAGATAGAAAATATTTTTCTTTGGGCCCAAGGCCCCACACAACTGTTCCAAGACTATATTTTGGGTATTGAGAAAGCAAAGGAACTAGGAAATATTCTCAATGGAGCATTTAATTCCTACACCTTAAGCCAGTAGCAAAGCGTTCCATGTGATAGGAAGAAATGGTGCCTGCGAAGGATGACCTCTGAACTGTTACCCTTCCTAACTGTGGGACTGTATAAAACATGCCACAATCATGCCATCTAACATCTTCATTTTTACTTATCCAGGGCTTAAAAGTTTTCTCTCCTAACCAAACCCAAAACTTTTGTTTGTCAAATGCCTGCTTTTGCTTTGGAAGAGACAAATGGTGATGGGGCTTGTGAAATAAGGAACATGCACACACACATAGAGACAGAATATTTATGAGCTCTGGAGTGACAGAAGGTGAACATGGAATGGAATAAGCATTTTATATAGTGCCTACTATGTGCCAGCTCCTGTGCGAAGTGCTTTTCCAATATTATCTCATTTGATCCTCACAACAACCCTGTGAAGTAGATACCATTATTCCCATTTCACAGTTGAGAAAAGTCAGATAAAGGTGAAGTGACTTGTCCTGGGTCACACACACCAAGTAAGTTATCTGAGGCTGAATTTGCACTTAGGTCTTCCTGACTTGAGGCCCAGAAGTCTATATATTGTGCCACCAGAAAAAAAAAATCCTATATGAAAAAGTTTTAGCTGAGAAACTGACTGAAAAGAAAGTTAAGACCCCCAACAATGCAAGGCAGAGCAGCTTTAGCTATAAAGCACAGAGGGAACAGATTAATCTCTCTCCCAGGCCATTTGAGGGTAAATTTCTTATTCCTTTGTCCTGAAGAAAAGTTATTGTGATTTTATTCGATACAAAGAAGGAACAGTGAATGAAAGATTGAAGCATTTATTAAGCACTTAGCAGGTGAAAAACATACACTCGTCAAAAAGACTATTTTATGGAGAACTCACAGAGGGCAAGCGGTCTCAAGAAGTGATACAAGGACACGCTCAAGGTCTCTCTTAACTCTGGAATTGATTGTGTGACACGGAGACACTGGCACAGGACTGCCCAGCACAGCGTGCCCTTATCAGAGAAGGTGCTGTCTCTATGAGAAAGGAGAACTGAAGCAACTCAAAAGAAATGCGAGATGCGCAGATTTAAAGAACCCACCCCAAATGTTCACACGGACTGTTTGTGCCTGACTTGTGGTAGAGCATTCTGAGCTCATGTTGGTTTGATCAGCGACAGTCGGACACACTGAAACTTGACTCTAGCAGAGCGATGTCATTTTGGTCCTCTTCTAGAACAAAGGACAACAATCCACCATGTGCACAAGCCAGTGCTAAGTATTGGGGATTCAATTAGAAAAGTTAAGGTAGTCCCTAGGGGCTCCTGTAGGGAGCCTCATAGAGCCTCCTAACAGAGGAAATAGGAAGACAGAGAGAAGGTGTCAGCTGCAACTGAGATGGAGACAGCCATGGTCCTTAGGATGCAGTAAAGCAGCTATTAATGCCTCTTCTCTTATTTAATGTCATTATTAAATGTTGCCAGGATCCGAGGGGAGACGTGGTGGTGGAGGTGGTTTGACTTCCCAGGCACCTGGTACCTACTGTCTTCTGCTGCTCAGGTGCCCTGCCTGTCCTGTATGTGACAATGACCAAAAATGACCAAAACCACGTCAATTAACACATCCTCCTGACTCCATCCTTACATTCATATTTTTTTGTATAGGGACAGCATGGCACAGTGGATGAAGGTTGAGCCCTGAGTTTGGAAACCTGGTTTCAAATCCCGCCTCTGTCATATATTAAACTTTATGACCATTGGCACATCATTAACCCTTTCAGCCTCAGTTTCCTCAACTGTAAAATGGGAATCATAAAGGCAATAGTTCCTACTCCACTGGGTTGTTGTGAGGTTCAAATGGGACAGACAAGGGATATAAACTATTTTGCAAACCTTAAACCACTATACAACTTTCAGTTATTATTATAGCACTAAACACTTCCCAAGCCCTTTCGATTTACTCCTAAAGGGCATTGGGAGACCCAAAGTATAGGTATGGGGCAAAGGGGAAAAACAAGGGATAAGGAAAAAAAGAAATGCACTAGAAAAGGGATGAGGGAGACATGATATGAAAAGAAAAGAAATACATATATATGGTGGGGAACGGAAGAGTCACCAAGATGTCTACACAAGTCCAATAGATAAGGACATTGGGTTGTTAGCTTTAGTGAGGGTCTAACCCTGACAGCATGGACACTTTAACCTGCTTGATTCCAACCCACATGGAGTCCTGGGGAGCCTGCTTCTGGGTATGTGTAATGGAAGGACCCTCTCTTCCATTTCAGAGTACATACTGGTATCCTCTGACAACTTCCTGTCAGCTTACTTCATGGTGATAAAAAGCCTTTTAATTGGCTGCTGAGCCAGAACTAAGTGTGCATAAACATGGAGCAGGCAGACAACCTCTCATTCCCTTCTCTGCCCTTAGTGAAGAGGTCTCCTTGTTGTGTGCTGCTGTGGCTGGGGGCGGGAGAGTAGAGGGTGGAGGGGACCACCCCCCACTCAAGGCACAGAGAGAGAAGCCCCTTCTCAACTCAGCTGCTATAGTCATGGCATCACCTTCCTGATGTCATGGTCCTCTTCGAGAATGAAGGACAAATAGCAACAACAATGTGTCTATGAATACATGGCACCTGTTTGTTTATTCTGTCCTGGTTCAATAAATTCAACAGATATTTATTAAGCATCCACTATGTACTGTACTAAGTGCTGGGGATACAAAAAGAGGCAAAAGACAGTCTTAGGTAAATGTATATCCAGGAGCAGAGTAGACCAGGTTAGCAACTTTGTGAACGTTAAAACGTCAGAACTACCACTAGAAATCCAGCAACTTGAGATGGTAACAAGGGTCTGCCAGGAGCCCAGCAGGCAAGTCTGTTGAAGACTCAGCCCTGGGAAGTAGTCTGCTTGACTGAGAATTCACAGCCAAACAGAAGGATGACTCATCCTTTGGGTATGCCAGGCCCAAACATGAACTTGATGGGGCACTGTGCTGTGGAAAGAAAAGAACTCCCAGTGCCAGGACTCCTAACACCTTAGTTTCAGTACTTTTGTGCTTCAAGTGTGGGTCTATGAGGAAGCTTATGCATGTGGGTCAGCTGTTTGGCATGGAATGTTGTGAACCCATCATTTTAAGTCTGAACCAACTGCATAGTCAATAAACACTTATTAAGCCCTACTCTGTGCACCGTGCCCAGCCACAGGGATACAAAGACAGGCAAAAGACAGTCCTTGCCCTGAAGGAGCTCACAATCTAACGGTGCAAGACAACAGAGAAAGAGAAGCTGAAAGGGGGAGAGAAGAAGGAATGGAGAGTACCCTGTTTCGGGACATGACGAAGTCTGGCAGCCTGGTGGGAAATGATGAGGTGTCTGCCTTGGGCTGATTGCTGTTATAGAGAGGATATGGGAGGAGCCCTCTGATGTCCACCCTCTACCCTCTTCAATCAGAGGGAGAGAAAGGCCCCAGAGTTAGGAAGTGCAGAGAAGGTAAGAGTCTCAGTTGATTTGACCTAGCAGGAAGATGAGTTTCTGGAGACAACAGTAAAGTCCACGTGAACAACCAGGTGGGAAATAATGGGGTGTCTACATTGAGTCCCCTCCTTAAATAAAAAAAATAAATAAATGAATAAATGAATGAATGAATGAATGAATGAATAAAGAGAGGATCTGGGAGGGGCTCTCTATTTTAGGATGCTCTTCCCAGGAGGTGAGTGTTTGCAGAGGGTAGAGGGCTCCTTTTTTTTGGCCCTATATTACTGTACTTCAGATTCTGTTGTACTTTCTCAGTAAATATCCCTTTGCAAAAGCTAATTGACATTAGGGAGACTAAATGGTTAAATATTGGGGGGAACTCAATGGATAGGTACTCAGGAGCAATAGTATTTGAAACCACCTCCAACATCTCAGGGTGACCCCGTGTATCTTGAGGGGAGCAGTAATTAGATGCCCCCATTTTTTTTTTTTTTTTAGTTTTAGGCAATTGAGGTTAATTGACGTGCCCAGGGTCACACAGCTAGTAAGTGTCAAGTATTTGGTCTGAGGCCGGATTTGAACTCAGGTCCTCCTGACTTCAGGGCCGGTACTCTATCCACTGTGCCACCTAGCTGCCCCCAGATGCCCCCATTCTTTAGCTGGTTCTTCTAGTGAGTTAGGAGAGTGATCCAAAAGCCTGGAGTACACTCTATGCCTGTTCTTTATTTAGTTCCAAAGTTAGTCAATTAGAGATTGATTATGATATGACATTATCACAATTTTATTTTTCCTGAAATAATAATTTACTGATGATGACTGGGGAGGCAGTATTGTGCGCTGGGGCCTCATTTATTGCCTCAGTTCTGCCAGTAATTAGCTGTGTGGCCTTGAGCACTTCCTTCACATCTCTGGTCTCATCTACAAAATTAAGGGTTACATGGAATGACCTCTAAGTTTTCTTCCAGCTCTGACATTTTATGATTTCAGTGCTCTGATATTTGGGGATGAAGAACTTGGAAATACAGCCCCAAATGAGTGTGTGTGTGTGTGTGTGTGTTTGTGAAGTGTTTACTATGCGCAAAGCACTGAGATACAAATAGAAAAGCAAGACAGTCCTTGATCTCAAGGAGCTCACCTTCCAGGAGGAGACAACACTTTGAGGAGATGAAAGGCCTTGGGCAAAGCAGATAATAGTTATTTCCACCAAAAAATCTTCTGTTGTTAAATCATTTGACAATACTAAGGACTTTTGTAGTGAGAATGTTCTCTTCTCTGGCTGTCTATTTATCCAAAATACTTACATTTTGTTTTGGCATGATACAAGCCCCCAATATACTTCCAGTTAATGTAAAATTCCTACAAATAGCCAAGTAAAACTAATTAAAGGAGCAATTGTGACTAATGGGGCATGGAACCATACATTTTTAGTATACTTACACTTAACTAGTTTTCTATTGTTTTTGAAGGAAAGGATGACTATATGCCCAAAAGGTAATACCAAAATCGTCCATTTTTTTAAAACTGAGTTTTGTTGCTGTGTAAAGTTATGGCATGATTTTACCAGTGGAAATGACACTAAAGAAGAGGCAAGACCACCTGCTTTGCCACTGAACCCTAAGGGACCATGGGATCTTTCCATCTGACCTGCAGCTGAAACCTTCCCTAAGTCTGGGCTCCCCTATCAGAATGTAAACTACCTGAGAACAAGGATTGTCTCAATTTTCCATTTGCATCCCCGGCACTTGGATACAGGAAATGCTGACAATCTGTAAATGCTTATTCCCCCCCTCCCCTTCCCCCAGTAAACATTTATGTAGTGCTTTAGGGTTTACAAGATTCTTTACAGAACAGCAAAGTCTCTTAGCTTACCGCAATTGGAACAAGTATGGTATTTTATTATGTCCTACCTTTTCATGATGGAGTTTTTGATCATATGCTGACATGGAGCCACAAACATCTGAGTTCAAATCCTACCTCTGACAGCAGCTGTATAAACAAGGAAAAGTCATTTAACCTCTTTAAAACTCAGTTTCTACATCTGTACAAATATAAAATGTGGCTCAAGGGGCAGCTAGGTGGCACGGTGGATAGAGCATTGGCCCTGAATTCAGGAGAACCTGAGCTCAAGTCCAGCCTCAGACACATAACACTTACTACCTGTGCGACCCTAGGCAAGTCACTTAACCCCATGGCCTAGCAAAAACACAAAAAAACAGAAAAAATGTGTGGCTCAAAGGAAGATATGTATGGAAAATGCTTTGAGAATTTTAAAGTCCTATATAAATGTCACTTACAATTGTTTTCTCATTGATTCAGTAAGAATTTAGGATGATGTACCTTGAGCTTTGGACTCAGAGAACCTGGATTCAAATATCTCTGCCATTTACTGCTTATATGACCTTGGTCAAGTCATTTCTCTAGGCTACAGTTTTCTCACCTGTCTATAGGGTCTCCTCTGGCTTTATATGTATGATGTTGTAAAATCTTCAGCTAACCCCATTTTCCATCATACTGTTTTACAATCTTCCCAAGTTTTTATTCAGATACGTAGAAGCAATTGATTGAAATGAGATGAAAATGAGATTTTAAAATATTTATAATTTATAAGAAGTTGTAAAATTTTTAAGTACAAGGAATAATAAATGAAAAAGAATTACGTAGTAGAGCAGATTATGTAGCAGAGCAGATTATTAAAAAATAAATTGTGATTTTTTTTCTCTCCTTTTTTTGTCTTTCAAAATACTATTTGTTGTATGGGAGGCTCTTTTGGAGGGGGAAGAGAAGAAATACTGAGAGGAATTATGGTAATGGAAAAAAATGAAGCAATAAAAACTTATTTCAAATAACAACTTAGAACTTTTCAACTCTGTTGTCAATTACTTTAAGATTTCTATTATAATCAAGACCCTGGAAATCTGGATTATTCAGTCACTGACTCTTTCCCAAGTTAAGCTGATCTCCATTTCCTTGGCCAACTGGGGAAACAGCCCCTACAAAACTGTCAACATAGCTCCGACAACTTCCCGAGTGTTATGTTCCTAACACTTTGATTTCCTTCCATCCTTAAGTTTACAAATAAAGATGTCTGCTGTAAAATATTTGTAAAAGCCTACCCCTTCTCTCCTTCTGCCTTCATCAAAAGAACATTTAATGTGTGTGGAATATTCTCAGAAATGTTTTGTAGAGATGAGAAATAGAAGGACGGCCCATTAGTTATGAATGGGGAGGCATACAAATGAAATGCTCCAAATCAAACCAACACATGCTTTTATACCTTGTGACTTCAATGCAAAGGCAGGGTGATATAGGATGGTGAAAAATATGTTGGGAAACATAGTTCAGTAATAAGAAATGCAAAAGGCTAAAGCTTGTAGGCTATAAATCTTATGCTGTATAGATCATGAATACTTTTTTCGAAAAGAGGAAACTGCTTTAGAGTTGGAAGAGACCTCAGAAGTCATGTAGTATAGAAGTGTCAAACACCTGGTCCACAGGCCACATGCTGGACCCAGATTAAGGTGTAATTAGGAAATATTTAACAAAATAAATAAAAATACAACGGAACATGATGTTAATATGTGGTTTTCTAAGTCACTATGTGGCTCTCAGGGTTGACGTGCTGGTTTACAGACCCCAGTTTCTATTTGAGTTTGACACCACTGATTAGTACAACTCTCATTTTCCAGATGAAGAGACCAAGGCCCAGAGAGGCTGCCCAACATAACACAGGTAACAAGTGACAAGAGATGGGATTAGAAGCCAGATGTTCTTGACTTCAAGTTCACAAAGTCATTTATAAAAAAACCACACACACACACATATCATTTTGTGTGTGTGTGTGTGTGTCTGTCTGTCTGTCTGTATACTCCCACACCCATATGGAACTGAGGCCCTCTGATTCCAGAGCCATCATCATTCTACTCCCCCAGTGGGATCATATGATGTCACAAAAAATGAAACTGATTATAATCTAATGGACAGAAAACAGTGAGTTACTGACATGAGAGTAATTTTTTTCTTATTTTTTAAAATTTTTTTTTATTATTTTATTTTGATTTATCAACAATCACTTCCATTTTGAGTTCTGAGAGTAATTTTTTAATCCGTACATAGTCAGACTACTAATTTGTTAGAGCAAAAATAAAAATCAATTCCAACCTAGAAAAAATAATAAAAATATGACGTACAATTGAGGGAACTCCAATACGAACATTTAAACCAACTGTTTAAATTTGTCAAACAAAGAGACACGGCCGTCAAGGGCAATACCAGTTCAGAATATTAAGCTGTCTCATAGACTTGAGACATCATGGTACAAGGGAAGAGCCATAGCTTAGGAATTAAAAGGCCTGGATTCAAATCCCACCTTTGAGACTTACTATCTGTGTGACCCGGACAAGTCATTTAACCTGTGAGGGCCGCATGTTTCATTATCTATAAAATGAGGGAGCTGGACTTCAAGGAGCCTCTGGAGAGATCTTTCCCAGCTCTAGGTCCATGATTCTATAAGGTTATAGCTTCATAAAACAGTTTTAGAGGAAAAAAAGTTTAGAGGGGAAAAAAGCAGTGGAGGAAAACAGAACTTTAAAGAAAAGGTTTCTTTTTTCAGGCAATTGGGGTTAAGTGACTTGCCCGGGGTCACACAGCTAGTGAGTGCCAAGTGTTTGGTCTGAGGCTGGATTTGAACTCAGGTCCTCTTGACTTCAGGGCCAGTGCTGCTGGATTTGAACTCAGGTCCTCCTGACTTCAGGGCCGGTGCTCTATCCACCGCAACACCTAGCTGCCCCTAAAGAAAGGTTTTTGAGAGAACTAATTAAGCCAGATTAACCTAAGAGCACTGTAGAATTGGAAGGGCAACAAAGTCACAAAAATGGAAAAGATCTTCAAAAAGGTTTCTAACAAACTGTTTCGGCTTTTGCTGAGAATCAAGATACCACATTGGGACTCTAATACAGGCTGTATAAAGAAGTAGAATTCGACCAAAAAAAAAAAAAGATAAGAAGACGGGTTGGACTAGACCAAGTATACATGTTAAAGGTGACATAATTTTGAGCGACTGATTCTTGAGATCTTTCAAATAGGGAGAGATACCAAATGCTTAAGAAAAAAAAATCATATACCTTATTATTACCTCCAAAAGCAGCTAAGAAAAAAAAAAATCAACGTCCACTGAACTACATTCCTGCTTTCTCATCTTTACAAAACGTTTCTGAGAATGCTCCACACACATGAAATGTAGCCTTGATGAAGGCAGGAGGAGAGAAGGGGTAGGCTTTCACAACTATTTTATATTAAACATCTTCAGAGTCCCACAATTGCCTGAAATGGGCAGAAAATACAAGAGCCCATTATGAGCTTGATAAATGTCAAATATCAAAAAGTAGTAGTACAAAATGCAACCTTAAATTTGCTCCAACAAAGTGGCTCCCACACCTACGTTAAAATCATACAGGATTCATCAAAATATTATCAGAGATACCTTGTTTGATTACTCTCTTGATTTTTAATATCAAATGAGCCCTAAAGCAGGATACCTGTAAGGGGAAGACGATCATAGAGATGTCTAGAACACCCCAAATCAAAGATGGACTCCCAATGGACAGTGAGATAATCCAGACACTCTTCTTGTCTAGTAATATTGGGCTGATTGCAAAAAAATCCAAGGCTCATTATTTTTTCTTAAATAAGATTCATAATCACTGAAAAGAATTTGGCCTAATCATC
This sequence comes from Vombatus ursinus, assembly GCF_900497805.2. Classification (NCBI taxonomy): domain Eukaryota; kingdom Metazoa; phylum Chordata; class Mammalia; order Diprotodontia; family Vombatidae; genus Vombatus; species Vombatus ursinus. The sequence goes on from NW_020954599.1 coordinate 31,741,561, forward strand.
CACACGGGAAAACCAAGTGGATAAACAGCATGCAGACTATGATGTGAAGTCATTACTCATTGACCTTTACCATCAATATATTTCATGTGTATGTATATGTATGTAGATAGCTATATCTAAATATTAATATATAGAACATATCTAAATATATCTAAATTTAGATAATCTACATCTAGACATAAAACATGTATCTATTATACACTTATATTATATTATAATTATGTTAATTATAATAGATTATGTGTATATTTTAGAGATTTAGCTATTAGATATAACATTTATATCTATGCTATACATTCATTACATATTTAGATAATATATACTATATATCTATTATATATTCACATTATATATCAAAATATATTTATTTATATATCTAGATATATGGAGGGATATCTAGGTATATAAAGATATATTTAAAGATATTTTAAAATATAACTATTTATTTAGATATGGATGTCTAGATCTATGTAGACATATTCTACATACAGATATCCATATGTGTATATATGGAACTAGATATACATAAAAATATACCTCTATATAGTCTACCTATATAAATACATAGATATAAATATTTATATTCTATATGCAGATTATCTATATATACATATACATTGAAGGGAAAAGATATTATATACAGCATACCCCAAAAGCTTTAGTGCAGTTTTAAGCTTTAATAGGATATATTTAATAGTATATATATTTACTTGTATATATAATACAACATGTTTGTATAACATATCTATTATATTTCGATATAAGATGGGTCTTTGCTTGCAGGGTCAAAAGGCTTTCAGCTTCTAAAAACCCCATTCCCTTTTATATGCATATATAAGTACACACAGATATGCACAGATATGTAGATAACCTAGATGTCTCCTATACATTTAAATATATAAATGTAAATATATGGTATGCATGTATATGTATGTATACACACACGCATGCATGCATGCATACATACACATGCATACACAATCATGGTGTGCTTGGCCAGGAGTTCAGGAAGACCCGAGTTCAAATTTGCCCTTAGACACTTATTGCGTGACCCTTGCCAAGTCACTTAGCCTGTTTCCCTTCTTCCACTGGAGAAGGAAATGGCAAACCACTCCAGTATCTGCCAAGAAAACACCATGGATAGGATGATCCATGGGGTCAAGAAGAGTTGGACACAACTCTACACACCCACCCACCCACATATATATATGTATATGCACATATACATACATATGCATGTATGTGTATGTGTGCATGCAAGCATGTATATATACATACACTATACCTCAATATATGAATATTTGGTAGATATATACATATATAATAACATAAATATATAATCTAACAAATTTGCATATCTATGCATATGGAATACAAATGTCTATCTCTTCCTAGCCAGGGGGTCAGACTTCATTTGCGAAATCAGTACCTTAACGACGCTGAGATTCTCCCTGAAACAAAAGCTCATTTTGGGATGGCCGCAGGGGTGATGGGGGAAGTTTGCTGTCACGCCCGTAACAGGGAGGTTATGAACAGAACATATGAGAAAATAAATAAAAAGGAGGTTTTTCTTTCCAAGTCCAAACTACTGGTGACTCCATCGGTCAAGGAAAAGGAGGAATCCGGGATTCGCACTATTCGGTTCAAACCCCGTTTGCGGGCTCCGGCCCTGCGCGAGGCGTCCTCTCCTCCCCCCCAACCCCGGGCTCCAGGGACTACAGCTGCTCTGGGGCCGCAGCCCCGGCACCGGCTCCTTGGGCGGCTGCGCGCGCACGCCCCGTAGTGCGCCCTCACGCACGAAGGGCGGTGGAGCGCACGCACGCACGCGCACGCTCCCACGCTCTCAAGCCGGCACGCAGGGCCGCCGGAAGAAGAGCTTGGGCGGCTGCCCGAGGGAGCGCAGTTGCTCCCGCCTCCTGGGCCCTGGCTGGCCCCACGTGCTGTGGCGCCTCCGCCCTCGGCACGTTGATGAGCCCGGGCCGGGATGGACGCGGGCTGTGCGGTCTCCCTTCCCCGAGAAAGGGACCCCGGAGAGGAGAGGGGCGTGCGGGGTACCCTGAGCAGAGAGCTGCTCATCCCAGGGTGGGGGAGGGGAGCGGAAGAGGACGGACCCAAACCTGGGGTGGGTGGAGGGGAGAAGGGATGAGCTCATTGAGGGGGTGGGGTGTAGAAAAGGATGCGCTCACCACAGAGATAGGGACGAGCAGGAACAGAGGCTCAGAACTGGGATGGGGGAACAGAAGTGACTGGGATGGGGCTAGAATTTCATCAGATGGATGGGGGACTAGCAGAGGATGAGCTCATCAGAGGGACAGGGGTGGGGGAAGAAAAAGATGGGCTCATCACAGGGATGCAGGGTCAGAAAAGGATGGGCCAATGACAGGGATGCTGTGCCAGAAGTGAGTGAGCTCATCAGAGGTATGGGGGAGGGGTGGCACATCAGAGGAATTGGGGCTAGAAAAGATGAGCTCATCAGGATGGGGGTAGGGAGGGATGAAAAGGATGCACTCATCCTAGGGATGGGAGGTGTGCAGAAAATGGGCTCGTCACAGGGATGAGGGGCCAGAAAAGTAAGTGGGTTAAGGATGAGATTTTCCCCTCTTTCCTCCTTCCCTTTATTTCCCCCCCTCCCCTTTTCCTTTTCCTCTTTTTGTTTTCTTCATTTTTGTTTTCCTTCCTTTCCTCCTTTGGTTTTCTTCTCTTTTTTTCTCTGTTTGGTGTTCTTTTTTTCCCTCTCTGGCTTTCAACATAACATCATCTGTATATAAGAAGAAAAATACTTAACATTTATGTAACTCTTTAAGGTTATTTATGTAACCTTATTTCATGTATGTGGCATTATATATAAATATATATTTTAATATCAAGTAATATCTAAAATATGGACAGTAACAGCATTTACCTTGCAGAATTGTGATTTTCAGATGAGAATAGATGTAAAGTGTTTTGCAAAGAGCTTAAAGAGCATATATACATGACTATGTATGTTAATGTATTATGAATATATCACATAAATCTATTATATATTGCATATATACAATATATTCGTTTGAATCTTAAAATAGCTCTGCAAGGTAGATGCTATTATTATTTCTATTTTACAGATGAAGAAACAGGGTAAGGAAAATAAATGACTTGTCCATTGTCACTCCCTTAAATTAGTGTCTGAGGCAGGATTTGAACTTAGGTTTTTGTAACTCCCAAACCATCACTGTATTCATTGTACCACCTAGCTGCCTCTGTAGCTCCAAAATAATAGATATTTCAGCCTTCCTTGTCTATACTTGTTTGCTTAATTTTTAAAAAATTATGTCTAACATTTCTAAAACTGAGTTAATGATGGTGAAAGTAGGTATCTTTGCTTTCACCCTGTTCATAGTTGGAGAACTTCTAATATTTGTCAACACATATACTGCTAGCTTTTGGAGTCAAATGCTTTAAAAATCTCATGAATGAAAAATTCTTTTAATGGATGAAATATCTTAGGCTTTTTCTCTTTATAAGATCACATTGTTTTCATGTTTAGTACTGATGTCATTATAAAATTTTCTAATAAAATATTCTTGCACTTCTAATGTAAATTCTATTTAATCATTATAATATATACTGTTGTACTTTATTTTCCAATATTTTCATATTTTTACACATATTAATGATAGTGGTCTTTAGTTTTCTTTGTTTGCTGTAGTTTTATTATGCTGGGAATCAGGACCATATTTATATTCTCAAAAGAATCAGGTAAAATGTCACCTTTCTCTATTAAAAAAAAATTGTGGTATATTTTTAAAAAATTCTGTGAAGGAAAAAATTCACTTGTGAATATACATCCTGGTCCATATAGCATATGAATATTAATTGTTAAAGGATTTAAAATAGCCTCTTAGTACTCCTATGGCTATATTCTATAAATGTTATATATTTTATCAATATCTTTATGATTTTTTCTATAATTTGATCTGTAAGTAAACCTTTATTTAACATAATTTTAGTTTGTACCTAAGCCTGCATCTTTTGGCTCTGTTTCTCTTATTGATAAATTTTTATTGCTTTTTTAACTGAGATGAAAGGCTTTGGTATATAGCGGATAGAGAATTAGCATAACCAGGAAGACCTAGGTTCAGGTCCTGTCTCTGACATATACAGACTGTGTGACCCTGAGAAGTCACTTATTCTAGCCCTCTAAAATGTAGAAAAGGTGCCAGCCTGCAGTGGCAAAGAGGAGTTTCCTCACCAATGAAATCATAGAACGATCCCTATTATCTGATAATATGATATTTAACTTTTCTGCCTTTTGTCACTAGTATGTATCTTACAGCATTATCAGTTTTTATAAATGTTCCATGTGCATTTGGAAAAAATGCATAATATTTTTCCATATTCTTTCCATAAATAGATATCAAATTCAATTTCTTGAGCACTCTATTTGGGACTGCAAATTATTCCTTTTTTAAAAAATTTATCATACTCTTTGTACAGTGGCATTAGGGGATATTTGGAATCACTGGTATAGGGAGCGTATGACAGAGTTGGAGGTATGATGGAGAAAGAGATTTGAAATGGTTAAGGGAGAACTTGAGAATTTATCCATTTGAATCCCATCCTTCAATATGATAGGAATTGCTTCTGTGTTGAATGCAATGTAATAATAATAATAAGCATAATACTAGCTAGCATTAAATAGCACTTTAAGATTTGCAAAGTGACTTGAAAAGACTTGCCCACGGTTTTGTTACCAAATATCTTTATAGTTTTCTATTTGGTTCATTTCCACACTTATTCAAGTTTTGAAACATTCCAGGAAAGAAGATCCTCTTTTAACTTTCTAGCCAGAAATCCCTCCCTTCCACATCCCTGAAATCATTATAATTATAGAATCATAGGATTGAGATGGAATTTAAGAGATCATCTGCTTTTACGTAAGGGATTTATCTATAATCCTAGGAAGTCATAGTCTTAAACTAGGCCATTCTAACCAGAATTCATAAAATCATAGATAATAGAACTGTAAAGGGCCTCAGTGTTTGTAGGTAAGAAAACTGAGACTTACCCATACTAGCTGTGTGACCTTGGGCAAGTCACTTAACCTCGATTGCCTCACTAAAAAAAAAAAAAAGAAAACTGAGACTTAGATGAAAGGATTTACCCAAGGTCACACAAGCAGAAAGTGGTAAAACTGGGATTGGAACCAACATCCTGACTTCTGTTTCTTAGCCCTGTCCCATTTCCACAATGGCATGCTGTTGTTCTAAATTCTAAGACTGGTTCTCTTTACAGATGCATAACACAGCTTGATAGGATTTAGAATGTTTGCCAGCATCAGCTCTTACCCTTGAGATTCTAACTCAGATGTTGAGGGTTGAATGACCCGCAGAAGAAACTGATTAGGTGAATCCTCAGCAATTTCCAGTGGGATAGGTGAGAAAGGAGGGGTCCTAAATAATTCAGAATTCAGAAGTTTGTTTTAAGTATTTGGGAAGTGAAAATGGGTATTCGTTTATCAGTGGTTATTGATTATATACTCTACTGAGTTCTGCTCTAAGACTTCATCGTGGCCTGAAGTTTCATTGCCGGAGGTTATGCCAGCAGAATGTAAGCTCGGGAAGATCCTGCCAAGTGGACAGACTTTGGATATAGACTTACTAACATCTAGCCAATGAATTTGAAATTAGGAAGACCTGAGGGGTGTGTTCAGGGAGGACTAGCTCCTCTGCTGTGAGGACTTGTGGAGCCCTTTTCAAGGCTGCTCATCCACCTTTGGTGTTTTCCTGGCACTCAGCTCTCACCTGTGGCTCTAAGAAGCATGCACAGCTGCTGTATCCTGGTAAAACCATCTCAGCAGACAGCCTGAACCAAGCTGAGGGAAACAGAAAGATGGCAAACCTGTTGGTGAGTTAGGAGAGTGTCTTCCCCAAGCTTATGAAAACTTCTCCCCAGGCAGAATGGGTAGATGAGAACAATTTGTTCCAATGACCATGAAGGCAGCTGAAGCAGGTGCTGTGCAGTGCTTAAAGCTTGGTCAGACATCAAAGAAGCCAAGGTCTTCCACTGCATCCCAAGCTATCTCCTGACTTTTGTCTTGCCACTGGACTTTGATATCTCTGGAAGAATGAGTGAGGCTAATGACTTTGTGCAACTTAGTCTTACTTAAATACAATTCATATGCAAGTTAAGACATTACCCTCCTGACATCATTGTTCCTCTTGGAAGGGAAGGATGAACAAAAACAAAGGAAGAACTGAGTTCAAATCCCATCTTAGATGCTTATTAGTTGTGTAACACTGGGCAAGTGACCAGAGGTCTCATTTCCTCATCTGTGAAGTGAGGGGATAGGGCTCATTAAGTTTTTAAAGTCCCTTCTAGGTCTAAATCTCTAATGACCATGTACATCTGTTATCAGAGAACAACCTTAGTTGGATTCAGATAGGCTCATCTCTAAAAGAGTGCATTTGTTGAGCAGATAAAAGAGCAGCAACTCGTGATGCCATTTTGTAAGGCATAAAAAGTCTGATCTGCCGTGAAAGGAGGGCACATAGTGATGACATTATAGACCTTTTGAAGTGTGAAGTGCTGAATTATTGACACTGCTTGGCTTCATTTCTTTGCTTCCTATTGCAAACAGTATAACTTAGCGATCCACCTAAATAGTTAAGCACTGCAGCTCTTGGGGTTTGTCTTTGTTAAGAAATAATTTTAGGAAACCTTTGGCACTTAACGTTTGTGTGTGTGTATATATGTATGTATATTTATATATGTCTATAACATCTATAATCTCATTCCTTCCTTCTTTGTTTATATGCTGCCCTGAAATTGTTTTCTAATAGCTTTATGTGTATAGATCTTATTCTGGGGTGTAGTAGAAAAAAGCTCTGGATATGGATCAAAATAATGTAATTAATAGGCCTAGGTTTGAATTCTTCCTCTATACCACAAACTGTGTGACCTTGGGAAAATTACTTCTCTTGGCCTGTTTCCTGACCTTGATTTTGTCTATCTCTAAATAAGGATCTAGTATATTCATTGAGTCTTTTCTGTCTCTCTCCCTTCCTGGCCCCCTCCCCCATTGTCTCCCCACAGCAAGAACTCAATAGAGGCTTTTGGAATTGAATTGGAATATGAATATCAGTATAGTCATTAACAAGTACAGATTCTGTTGTTCCATTTGTGTGTGTGTGTTTTGATAAATTATGAAGCTCGTGTGTAGCTCTGGAACACATGGAGGCCATTGATATCTGGAGTTGTTTAAAAGAGATAGGCTTAACAGTTCACACTGGGAAAACAGTAGATGAAAAACGTATCTTGCCCAGGTTAAAACCTGTAGGAAGACACCCAAAGTAACTGGTAAATAGTAAGTATCTAATAAATGTTTATTGATTGACCGATTGACAAACCCAATGGATAGTATGAAAAGGGACCTGAGAGATCATCTGGGCCAGGGGTTCTTAACATTTTTGGTGTCATGGATCCCTTTGGCCCTTTGGCCATCTTGTGAAGCCTATGGACCCCTTCTCAGATTTGAATGCATAAAATAATAACAGTAATAATTATGATGATGGGAGCTAGCACTTAATAGTGTTTTAATGTTTGTGAAGCATTTTATAAATATCTCTTTTTACCCTAATAACAATTCTGGGAGGTAGGTACTTATTACCTCTGTTTTATAGATGGGGAAACTGAGGCAAATAGGTCAAGTGACTTGCCAGGAACACACAACTATTAAGTGTCTGAGGTTGGATTTGAATTCAGGTCTTCCTGACTCTATGAACAGCCCTCTATCTGCTGTGCCACCTAAAAAAAAACCAAATGGTTACAAAGGAAACCAATTCTACTGGAATGCAGTGAACAAAATATTCTTAAAAATTGAGTTCACAGACCCTAAGATAACAAATCCTGATCTAGTCCAATCCCTTCATTTTACAAATGAGAAAGCGGTAGATTTTGGCAGACCCACCCACGGCTGGAATCTTAAGTTACTACAGTATCTATCTTACAGAGGTGCTGTAGATGGACAATGAACTAGACCCCAAATTGAATGGGAAGTAAAAACTTTGAATGTTATGGAAGGTAACTTGAATATGAGAAGTAGTATAAAAGACCATCTGTAGTGATAAGTGCAGCCAGATAAGGAGGTAGACTGGCCATACAGTGAGAGGGATAACAAACAGTGTGACTATTGTACCGGAATCCACAAAATAATAACAGAAGGACCACATGTAGGCCTCCCATGTGTTGAGTAGCAGCTTTAGAGAAGATTGACCAAAAACAGACAAAAACCACACAGGATGAGAAGGTAAGGCAGGCATGAGATCTGCACTGAAAAGAGGAAGTACCTCCTCCCCCTCCCCCCATGAGATCACAGAGCCCTCTGCCAAAATGTCAGCCTAAAGTACAAAATTGTGAATGAAGCGAAGAGGGCTTGCCATGCATGGGTTGGTACAAATACATGGCTATGCTTCTGGTAGTGCTTAACTGATGTGGGCTGGTTTTCAGTGTCTGCACTGAATTGCTTCTTGGTAGTAGACACAAGATGGGGGCAAAAAGCTGCACCTACACAAACATCTAGATGAAAATTTTAATCAGATAGCCAAGTGTTTCATAGCTAGGGTGTCCCAAAAGCTTTAGTGTAGTTTCAAACTTTAGTTTCAAAACTGAGCTAAGGCTTTGGAGACACCCTGTTTATAACAACAAATATTTGGATATTGCCTTAATTTTATTTTTAGTCTTTGTCGCAGTCCCTTTGGGACATTTACTAGCATTCTTAGGAACGACACCTTTACCTATTGAAATTCTACCCATCTTTCTGAGGTCACCTCCTCTGTAAAGCTCAAATGATGCTTTCTAATTAATAATGATAATGGTAGCTAGCATTAGTACAGCACCTATTATGTGCCAGGCACTGTGCTGAGCTCTTTACATATATCTCATTTGAACCTCACAACCCTGTGAGGCAGGTAGGCACCATTATCCCCATTTTACAATGGAGGAAGCCGAGGCAAGTAGAAGTTAAATGACTTGCCCAAGATCACCCAAGATCACGTGGCTAGTGATTATCTGAATGCAAATTTTGAACTAAGGACTTTCTGACTGTAGACCCAGGTCTCTATCCCTTAAGCCTATCCACCCATCTACTTGCTTCACTAAAGCCTTCTTTTATAGGCCCAGACAGTAGTGATCTTGCCCTCATTTGAACTTCTAGACCTTTTTTTGGTGGACTTTTCTTACGTGCTTGGCCCATTCAAATATGTATCAGAATTATATTGCATTACTCACATGAGAGGCAGTTATAGTATAGATGGAGGAAAACAACAGGATAAGCCAGTATCGAGAGATTTCAAACAAATATTGATTACCTGTTTCCTGAAAAAAAATAGAGGACAGAGTTTCTTGCCCATAAGAAAAAGCATTGTGGGCTCAGATTCTTTTAAGAGTCTAGCCAAGGGCTCACAAATGTTCAGATCCCTTAAGAGTCTGGCCAATATGGCGAATCTTTTAATAAAACTTGTCTCTGGCTGAAAAAAAAAATACAAAAAGCATTGTGGTTGTGGTGGGTAGAAAGTTGGTCTTGAAGACAGGAAGAGCCCTGCTTCTGAAACATATCAGCTGTTGAACCTGGGAAGGTCATTTAACATCTCACTGTTCTAGGTAACTCAGTAAGATTATTGCAGGGGTGGTAGACTGGCACCTATGGAGAGAATTTCCTCACTGGGAGTTTAGTACATGGATGAAATCACAAATCTGCTCCAAACATATTCTTTTGCTTTTTAGTTTTTTATTCATTTTGAACTTAAATACAAAAAGATAAAAAAAATTTCTTTGTATACAGCACAACACAAAAGGAGGATTCAATATGAAACCATAAATCTCTACAGTTTACTTTTTTTAAAAAGCTATGTAATAAATACTACATTGTTTTCAAAACTACTTACTTTTCTATGCTTCCTTCTGAGTTTTCTTTTGTTCTCTGATGTACACTTTTTTTTTTCTACCCCCCTCCCTACCCTACATTAGAGAAGACCACCATTTGGCACACACACACACACAGACACACACGTGTGCTCACATACATGTGTGTATATATGTACACATACACACATATATAATACACACATGTTTATATATGTAAAACCTTACCATACATACTTCTGTTTATCAGTTCTCTGGAGGTGCATAGCATCTTCCTTCATAGGCCCCTTGTAGTTAATTTGAGTATTTGTAATAACTCAAAACTTAGCTGTTCACAATTGTTCTTGGAACAGTATTACTGTTACTGTATATGATGTTCTCTTGGTTCTGCTGATTTCACTCTTCATTATTTCATGGAAATCTTTCCATGTTTTTCTAAAATCAACCAGCTCATCCTCATCATTTCTTAAAGAAGAGTAGTATTCCATCACAGTTGTATACCACAGCTTGTTTAGCCACTCCCCAATTGATGGGCATCCCCAGTTTCCAGTTCTTTGCCACCACAAAGAGAGCTGATATAAATATTTTAGAACATATAGGTTCTTTTCCTTTTTCCCTCATCACCTTGGGAAACAGACCTAATAGTGGTATTGCTGAGTCAAAGGGTATACATACTTTTATAACTTTTTGGGTATAATTCCAGATTGCTCTTCAAAATGGTTGGATCAGTTCACAGTTCCACCAACCTTGTATTAATGTCCCAATTTTACAATATCCCCTTCAACATTTGTCATTTTCCTCTTCTGTCATTTTAGCCAATCTGATAAGTATGAGATTATGTCTCAAACTTGTTATAATTTACATTTCTCAAATCAACAATGATTCAGGGTATTTTTATATGACTATATAGTTTCAGTTTCTTCATTGAAAAACTGCCTGCTCTATTTGACCATTCATCAATTAAAGAATGATTTATGTTATTATAAATTTGTCTCAGTTCTCTATATATTTGAGATATGAGACCTTCATTCAAGAAACTGTCTATAAAATTTTCCCTTCATTTTCTGCTTTCCTTCTGATCTTGGCTATATTAGTTATATTTGTTTAAAACTTAAAATTTAATGTAATCAGAATTATCCATTTTACATTTCAAAATGCTCTCTCCTTTATTCATAAATTCTTCTCCTGTCCACAAGTCTGATAGGTAATGTGTTCCTTGTTCTTCTAGTTTTCTTATATCTCCCTTTATGTATCTATTTTTACCTTATCTTGATAAATAGTATAAGATATTGATCTATACTCAATTTCTGCCAGATTGTTTTCTGATTTTCCCAACAGTTTTTTAATCAAATAGTGTATTCTTATCCCAAAAGCTTAAATCTTTACATTTGTCAAATACAAGATAACTATGATCATTTACTACTATGTATTGTGTGTCTACTCTATTCCATTGATCTACCTTTCCATTTCTTAGCTAGGATGAGATAATTGATAACTGATAAAATTACTGCCTTATCATGTAGTTTAAGATCTGGTACTGCTAGACCTCCTTCTTTTACATTCTTTTTCATTAATTCATTTGATATTCTTGACCTTTTGTTCTTCCAAATGAATTTTATTTTTATTTTTTTCTAGCTCAATAAAATAATTTTTTTTTGGTAATTTAATTGGGATGGCATTGAATAAGTAGATTAGTCTAGATAGAATTGTTATTTTATTATATTGACTCTGTCCATCCATGAATAATTAATATTTCTCTAATATTTAAATCTGACTTTATTTGTATTAAAATGTTTTATAAGTATGTTCTTATAATTCCTGGTTTTGTCTTCTCAGGTATATTCCCAAATATTTTATACTGTCTACAATTATTCTATCTTACTATCTCTTCTTGCTACTCTTACTATCTCTTCTTGTAAGGTTTTGTTGGTGATATAGAAATGCTAATGACTTATGTGGGTTTATTTTTTCTCCTGCTACTTTACTAAAATTATTTCAACCAACTTTTTAGTTGAATCTCTGGTATTTTCCAAGCATGTCATCATATTGTCTGCAAAAAGAGATAATTGTATTACCTCGTTGTCCATTCTAATTTCTTAGATTTCTTTTTCTTTTCTTATTGCTGTTACTAGCATTTCTAGTAAAGTATTGAATAATACTGGTGATCATGGGCATCCTTGTTTCACTCCTGATCTTACTGAGAAAGCTTCTAGCTTATCCCCATTACAGATAATGCTTGCTCATGGTTTTAGGTAGATGCTTCTTATCATTTTAAGGAAAATTACATTTATACCTATGATTTGAAGTGTTTTTAATAAGAATGAGTGTTGTATTTTGTCAAAAGCCTTTTGCATCTATTGTTATAATCAAATGATTTTTTATTACTTTTGTTATTGATATAATCAATTATGTTAATGGTTTTCCTTATGTTAAACCATCCCTGCATTGCTGGTATACATACAATGTATAATCTTCGTGATATACTGTTGTAGTTTCCTAACTAGTATTTTATTTAGGATTTTTCCATCTGCATCCATTAGTGAAATTGGTCTATGATTTTCTTTCTCTGCTTTTCTTCTTCCTGGTTTAGGTATGAGCACCATATTTGTTCCATAAGAGAATTGGTAGGACTCCTTCTTTGCCTATTATTCTAGATAATTTATTTAATATTGAAATAAGTTGATCTTTATTTATTGGGGATCTTCATTTATTTATTCTCTTTAATAAAATTATTGGTTGTTTTGTTTTCCAAACCATTCATTCTTTAAGATTAGGTTGTTTATTCTCTAATTTTTAATCTGTTTCTATGGTCCTTTATTAAATATAATTTTATTGTATTATGATCTGAAAAGGACTCATATTCTTCTGAGTATGTCTTAACAACTGTAAGCATGGTATAGTAGATTAAGTACTAGAAGTACTAACACTAACTTACCTTATCTGAGTCTCAGTTTCCTCATTTTTAAAATGGGTATAATAGTAACTATTAATGAGATTCAAGTGAGATAATGTATGTAAATTGCTTTTATTTTCCATCTCTTCCTTGCCCAGTACAATGAGTTACACATTGCAGGCTTCTAATAAATGTCTTTTGAATGAATAAGTTAAATTTGTCAACTTAACCATGATAATGAAGGCAGCTTGTGAGTAAAATGCTTAAGACTTGCCCAGGCTTCCTTGGAGTTGACCTATGGTTGTCAGTTCACTTTCCCAAGAAGTCATTTGTTATATTATAATAAACTCTTGGAGGGTCTTTCTGACCTATAGCTTTTGAGAATGATGAGCTTCTTCAAGAGATTTTATTGAATATATATATATATATATATATATGTACACACATGTATTTCATATGATGGAACAGGGGATTCCCCCAGAACCTTTTAAAATCAGGAATTAGCTTAGAACCAATAAGTCAAAGGACTGTAAAATCAAAATTTAAAACCCCAAAGTTAAGATCGTGTGCTGTAAAGGAAGGTTTGTATACATAAATTTTATACTAATAGGGCCTCAGAAATAGTTTTTTGGGTACTTAAAAATGTAACAGGGAAGGGAGATACCCAGGAAAGGCCCAGATATCCACATTCTTGTGAAGGTTACAAGAAGACCTTGGGCAAATTACTTAACTTTTCTAGACTTCAGTTTCCTTATCTGTAAAAATGAATGTTGGCCAGATGATCTTTCAAAGTACCCTTCTATCTGGGTACGAAAAAATTATCTATTCCCACCCTTTCATTTTACAGACAAGGAAACTGAGGAAGTAAGTGTAACAGTTGGAATTCAAACTCAGGTCTTCTTAGCTGGAAATTCTGCATAATAACATCTGGAGTTAGAAAGCACCTTGGAAACCAGCCAGTCCAACTCCCTTATTTTATAGCAGAGGAAACAGGCTCACAGGTGAATTGACTTGCCCAGTCACTAGTGGATAGTGGAGCCCACCAGATTATTGTGGAACCATCCTGTAATAGCTCCAGTGTGAACCCCAGTCAAACAATGCACCTTAAGAACCCATGAGCCTCACAATTTTCCTTGCTCCTAAACCTTTAAGGACCACTGGACCTTTCCATATACACTGTAGCCATATCTGTATATATCTTTATGTCATCTATAGATATAATATATTGTCTTCCCCAACTGGAATGTGAGCTCTTGAAAAGGGGATTTTTCAATTTTTTTTAACATATGTATTTTTAGTGCTTGATACAACGTTTAATAAATGTTATTCTATTCCATAGCAGATCTGGGACTTGATCCCAGGTCATCTGACACCTAATCCAGCATTCTTTTCACTCTTTTTTGCACCCTTGCTCTGCCCCTCGTATAGAAGAAGATCCTCTTTATCTGGCCTGGACCCTTTGGAGCCCTTGTTATCAGACAGTAGGACCAGTCAGGGGCTTCTCTGCCCTACTACTTCCACATAGCTGGGTCTCCCAGAGGGAAGGATGAGTCAGTGCATTCTTCCTCTCTCATTCCTCAAGTTCCCTTTTTTCTTAGAGAACAAAGTCTGAGTAGAAAATAGGGCCATGGCCTATTGGGCAACTGCACTGAATCACTCAATCTAAGAGTTGGAAGGGACCTTAGACACCATCAAGTTCAGATATTCTTTTCCTGGGAGCTGTGAACTAAAAGGTTTTTTTTTATAACTATATAATTGGTTTCCTTCATAATCTCATACATTTTATTTTATACATTTAAGACTACTGTTTCAAGAAGGAGCATATAGACTTCACCAGACTTCCAGAGGTGTCCAGGACACAAAAAAGACAGAGACTTGAGTCTTTCTGAATCCATGTCCAGCACTCTGTTCATTGAGTCAACTTGGCTACCTCTTCCAAGTGACTGTCAGACTGTTGAAGACTAATATTTTATCCCTTCCCATCCTCAGGCTCTTGTTTGCTCCAAGTTGAAAGCCCTACTTTCTTCAAGTAATCATCAGATGGAATGATCTCCATTTCTTTTACTGTCCTGGACTCTGTCTTCTGGACACACTCCCATTCGTCTCTGTCTTTCCTAAAATGGAGTGCTCAGAACATAATAGTTGAGTGTGTTTTAACCAAGGCAGAGTTCTAAGGGACAATTACTTCACTCATTAGGGCCACCATAACTCAGAGAATCTTTCAATGTACCTGGAGGGTAGAAACTATGGGAGGGAGGAGTATTAGACAAGATTGAACAGGTAGTCTAGGTGAGTGGTGGTTCTTTTTAGGGAAGGGAATACGCATTTATATCATGCCTACTGTGTGCCAGGCACTGGGCTAAGCACTTCACAATTATTATTTCATTAGATTCCAGGATGGTGGCAGTGGGTACAGAGATGTAGAGAGAGGGACAGTGCAGGTACAGAGTCAACAGGACTTAATAACTGTCTGGCTGTGAGAAGGGAGGGAGAGTCAAGGACATTTGCAAATTTACAAATGTGGGAGACAGGGTGAATAGTGGTGCCAGCAAAGGAATGATGAAATTAGAATGTGGAACAGGTTTTTGATGAATGGTAATAAATTTCATTTGAATATGCATCCAGGTGGGATCGCTCTCCAGTGGCACCACTCTGGTAGAAGGGAGTATTTGTCCTTAGGGGGAGGTGGAAGATTTCTTCTTTCTGGTAGGAATTTCTATGTAAAGTACATTTTAAAGTAATATATTCATATTCCAGATACTGTCTGTGTTGGTGCTCAATAAGGAGGCAATGTGGTGCATTGGCGAGAATGCTGGATGGATTCAGGGGATCTTGGTTTGAATCCTGCCTCTGCCACTTGCTATGACCTTGGTCAAGTGATTAAACTCTCTGGGCCTCAGTTTCCTCATCTGTCAAATGAGAGAGTTGGCCTCAATTAGCTCTAAAGTCTCTTCCAGCTCAATCTATTACCCCTAACACGACTCAGAAACTAGCTTGGAAATAATGTGGTATAGAGAAAGGGTTGGATTTGCATTTGGGGAATCTATGTTCAAATCCCAGCTCTGCTGTTTTCTGCCCTGTGATCTTGGAAAAGTCATTTAACTCTCCTGACCCTCAGTTTGCTCATCTTCATCTTAATTCTAATTCTTTCCTGTGTTGATTATCTATTTATCCTGTGTATAGGTTATTTGTATTAAGCTTGTTGTTTGTATATAGCTGTTTGTGTGTTGTTTCTCCCTTTAGACTGTGAGCTCCTCAAAGGCAAGGACTATCTTTTTTGCCTTTCTTTGTATTCTCAGCTCTTAGCACAATGCCTGACACATAGTAGGCACTTTGTTGTTGTTCAGTCACTTCAGTCACGACCAACTCTTCATGACCTCATTTATAGTTTTCTTGGCAAAGATACTGGAGTGGTTTGCCATTTCCTTCTCCGGCTCATTTTACAGATAAGGAAACCAAGGCAAACAGGGTGAAGTGACTTGCTCAGGGTCACACAGCTCCAAAGCGTCTGAGGCCTGATTTGAACTCAGGAAGCTGAGTCTTCCTGACTCCAGGCCCTGACCTCTATCCACTGTGTCACATAGCTGCCTCCAAGGCACTTAATAAATGCCTATTAACTGATTGATCTGTAAAATTAGTGAGTTGGACTAGATGACCTCCAAAGTCCTTTTTATCTCAAATGAATGGTTACTATTAGCGTCAAGCAGGACCTAAGGGACAGGCACATTTTGTGTTTGGAATGCGTCATACCATACTGAATAGAATAAAACTGGAGTACTATATAGAACTGGAAGATTACTTTTGTTCAACTCCTCCCCATTTTACAGATGAAGAAACTGAGGCCAATAGGTTAAATTTATTGTCCAAGGATAAAATCCTTTTAAGCTAGATTCCCTAATTCCAGTCTCTCCCTTGTCCAATCCATCCTATATACTACTGCCAGGTTAGTTTTATTTGAACACCACCTTAATAATGTTATTCCTCTGCTCAAGAACCCACATTGGCTTCCCGTTGCTTACTGGATGAGGTTCAGACATCTCAATAAATTACTTGTAAGTGGCAAGGCCATGCTGGACTAGCTGATCTGCAAGGTCACTTTCAGCTCACCATTTCATAATAAGCTATTCTGGGATTTAAGATTTTTTGTCTGCCAGACAGTAATGGTGAAAACACATTAAATTTTACAATAAATTTCTCCTTTGTCTTGAAAATGTTGTGGATAAAATGTGGAAGATGGTGAGAAAATGGCCCTATCAAATTGAACCATTAATTTAATTCATTGAGTGTATAGGATGCTGATGGACTGAGAGCTGTAACTTCTCCAGTGTGAAGGAACACTCAAGGCTAACAGCGACCTTTAATGAGGCAGTCTCTGCTCATGTGCCCACCTGAAATGAGTTGTCAAAAACCCATTTGACTAAGACCATCTTAGTCAAACTCAGATAGGGAATTGCCTTAGTCAGATCATAATAGTATTAAGAACACACAGCTAGGAGTCAGGAAGCAGTCCTCACTCTGCCATTAATTACCTGGAGCAAGTCACTTAAGCCCTCCAGGGCTCAATTTCTTCAACTTTGATGTGGTTGGATTAGGTGAATTCTGGGGCATTTCCCCACTCTAAAATTCCGTGATTATTTCATGATATACCAAAAATCTCTTTTTGTTGACTGTTGAATTACCTACCAATGTCTTGGTTTATCCCAATTTTGAG
The DNA here is from genome assembly GCF_900497805.2 of Vombatus ursinus. Lineage (NCBI taxonomy): Eukaryota > Metazoa > Chordata > Mammalia > Diprotodontia > Vombatidae > Vombatus > Vombatus ursinus. The sequence goes on from NW_020954599.1 coordinate 31,759,065, forward strand.
CCAACCCTACTAGAGGGCTACCCTGAGTGAGGCTCAGCCCAGAACACCAGGTTTGGTCTGTATTCCAGCCAAATTGGCTAACTTGTGGTTGCCCATACCTGGTACCCATTTGTTGTCTCTCTGCCTTAGTAAGGCTTCTCCTCAGGCCTGGCATATATCTATATATATCTATATATATAGATATATATGTATATCTATATACATAAATATAGATATATATGTATATCTATATATATACATATAGATATATCTATATATATCTATACATATATATCTATATATATATGCATACACTTCTTTGCCGCTTCTGCCTCTGCCTTAGAATGAATTCATAGCTTTCTCCAAGGCTCAACTCAACTTCTAAAAGAGACCTTTCTTAATCTCACCTTCTCCTCCCTAGTTTTTAATGTCCCCTGCAATTTTGTTGTGCAGTTGTTTCAGCCATGTCTGAATCTTCATGACCCTATTTGGGATTTTCTTAGCAAAGATACTGGAGTGGTTTGCCATTTCCTTCTCCAGCTCACTTTTCAGATGAGGAAACTGAGGCAAACAGAGTTAAGTGACTTGCCCAGGGTCACACAGCTACTAAGTGTCTGAGACCAGATTTGAACTCTGAAAGACGAGTCTTCCTAACTCTAGGCCCAGCACTCTATGCACTATGGCGCCACCTAGCTGCCCTTGAAGTTACTTTGTGTCTATTTTGTGTTGTTATCACACAGGCAGGGACTATCTTTCTTGCCTTTATATCCCTGGTGTTTGGCACATAGTAGGCGCTCATCAAATACACACTGATGATAACTTTGATACAGAGCTGGCCGTAGAGTCAGAAGGACTCAGTTCAGGTCCTTCCTCTGTAGCATGCTGGCCTTGTGATCCTGGGCAAGCACTTAACCTCAGTGCTCTCAACTAGGGGGTGCAGTGAATAGAGTGCCAGGCCTGGAATCTCATCTCATCTCCCTGAGTTCAAATCTGGCCTGAGAGACTTCCTAGCTGTGTGATCCTGGGCAAGTCATTTACCTTGTTTGCCTCAGTTTCCCCATCAGTAAAATGAGCTGGAGAAGGAAATGGCAAACTACTTCAATATCTTTGCCAAGAAAACTCCAAATGGGGTCACGGAGTGTCAGACACAATTGAAACCAGTCAACAACAACAAGACTTTTTAAATTGCAGAACAGTTGCTGATCTGCATTGGTAAAGGGAATTTCCTATACCAACAGAATAACAGGTGCAGACCCCCAAAAAATATATCTTTATAAGATAGGCAAGTGTGGCGTTGTGGTCATTTGTCTAACTCCTATCTAAAGCATAATTCAGGGGTATTGTCTTTCTGGACAAGCAGTCAAAAAGATGCCACTTGAACACCTTCCTTAATGGGGAACTCATTACTTCATGAGGCAAACAATTAACAATTAGTGTTTAGAACTTATTTTGAGTAATATTTACTATAATTGTCTAAGACTAAATAAAAGATTTTAGACCTTCATCTTAAGCTACAGTAATAGGGGTTTATGGGCAGCTGGGTGGCACGATAGATAGAGTGCCACAAAGAGTCAGACACAACTGAAAAGGACTAAACAACAGGAGGAAATATAGGATCACAGTTGGACGGTGTTTTACAGATGATGTAGTCCAAATGAGGACCAATTTATGAATGAGGAAACTGAGTTCCAGAGTAATTTAGTGAATTTCCTAAAGTCACATAGGTATTAAATAGCTGAGTCTAAATCTAAACCCAGATCCTTTCACATTATATATTCTTTCCCTTACCCACTGACTCTTTCACCAAGATTTAAGAGTCACTGAGAACTGAGCAAGAAAAAGCTGATATTGCTAACAAAAATAAGAGACAGAAGAAAATATGGAAAACAAATCTACTCTAACTGTCTGAGATATATTACATTTCATACCCATATGTTCGAATTCTAAGAATGAATTAGTATTATTACCACTGGTACTTTTATGTGGATATAGCAACCACATGTCTCATTTTCCTGGACTTTTCAATTTCAAGGAAACGAAGAGTGCTTTTAATAAAGTTTTGCAAATGGAACAACCTTTGTTAAGCCATGTGTCCCCATTTTTGGTTTTGAAAACATGGTCACCAAACATCATTACTTACACTATTAACTTTGATCCTTTGAAGGATGGATGATTTAATCATTGTGGGTACTCCATTTGCTGATGCAGAATGTAACCCTTCCAGTCTCAATAGACAGCCTTTATAAGTTAGTGTGACCACAAGAATTCATCACTTGGAGGCCAGCCATTATTGAACAGATTAAAAAAAATATGACTATTATACTTATTACAAATTGAAGTTTATGATGAATAAAAATAACAAAGGAAGTGTTTTCTTACAAAGTGACATTCAATAAATAAGAAGTAAACATGGGATTAGTTACTAAAATTTCATGTCTTTTGTTTGCTCTAGTTACAGCTTTCATTTTTAGAGCAGTTGTCTGGGCAGGTTTCCTTAGCTTGTCAATGATTGTTATCACACTTAGCTCCCTCAACCTTTAAATTTCTACAACTTGGCTAAATTGTTTTATTAATCATCTCTATATCTTACACAAAAAGTCCTTTTCTGTTGCCTCATTATGACATGGAGAGTACTCTGGATTCTTGAACACAAGGTTTGGCAGTGCCTGTTTTACTGGAAAGGTGTCAATGATGGCCTGTCAAAGGACCATCCTAACCAAACTCAGGAGTGCCTTCTAAAGATTGTTATTTTTGGCTAAAATTCATGAAGACCTTTATAGATTAGGGATTATTTTGACTCCACTTTTCCCAGACTGAGGTAAACTTCTCTCTCAAGGTCCTAAAGTTGGATTATCAGCTTGAAATCCCATTCTACTGTGTCCCTCTCATTGTTAGCTACCACACTTAACCACGCAGTTCCATTTAACTACCTAACTTCAATTAGTTTTTACTGTGAAGCTAGAGCAAGCACAAACATACAAACATATCCTGTCCTCCCCATCCCCCCAACATTTCAGGGGCATACTCTCTTCTCTGCCACCTTGGTCCCTGGGGAGAGTGAGTGGTTTCTGCATAGCATTGGTCCCATCAAGTTCATGTCCAAGTGAAATAGCACTGCTGCATAAGTCCTTATTTCAACTACCACCAATAGCTGGGCCCTTTCTTGTTGGAGCTTTAAAGCTGAACCACTGGCTGTAAAGCCTGGCATGGGCTCCACTCCTGGATCTCCTGACCTTTCAAAAAACAAGGTCATAACCTCCAATATCCTTCACCAAAAATGAAAGAAGAAACGCTGAAGCGAAGAATCATATGTTGATATCAAATATTCTGAGGTCTCTCATTCTACAGCATTGTGTCCCTTCTTTCACTAGAACATTGTTGGGAACCTTTGGAAGGACACATTCTGGTCAACTCACTTTTTAAACACACCTTAGTTCTGGCCACCCAATTGCAACTAACCAAATAAGCTCCTTCTCATATGATTAGTCTCGCTAGGGGGGATAAGTAGCTTGCCAAGTTGACCACAAATCATTAAGTGCCTACCATGCACCAAGCACTGGAATAAGTGATGGAAATACAACTGGAGGAGTGTAAAGGTTGTGCAGGATGAACTCTTTGGCTTCCTTCTAGATCTGGATGCATGAATATATGATTCCCACCTCCCCTGTAACCATTGAGCACCCAGATACTAGGCCTCCTTCCCTAAGTGCCTTACCAGGGATCAAAGCTTCAGACAATAAGACTTCTTGTCTCCAGGCCCCTGTCCAACAGTAGGATCTCAGACAGCAGGCTCAACCAGAAGCCAAGCACACTTTGCAATGCAAAGAATCCTCTAACTTTATATCTCTTGCCATCTTGGGATAATGCAAAAGAATTTGTGTTAAATATGAGTTTAGTAAAATCCCTCAGGAGCTAGTCACTAGGTATTTATAGACCCAGATCCCCTACCCAATTGTCTTTTTATGTTTGTGTTTGAAGTCCTACTCTTGGACTAATCATTTTGCTTAGCCAATTGACTGAACAAACAGGCTAGCCACACCTTAGGGGGGCTTTAAATAATGATGAATTCCAGCAGTTTAGGTAACAATTATAGTGTTGAAGCGTCTCTACTTTGTAGAGAAGATGGGAGTGAGGAAGAGGAGAAACTTTCCACTCCTCCTCCCAACCTTGACACCATTGGCCATGTTTTTGGAGCTACTAGACAAGTAAGAGGAAATGCCTCTACCCGGCAGCATAGACACACCCAACGATAGTCATGGATACAGAGACATACTCACCAGAGGGAGGAAGCAGCTCCAGGGGGTGTGTCACCTGATAGAAAAAAGTGATACTATGGATTCAAGAAAGGAGCACATTTGGGAGCCCAGTTGAATGTCCTGCCCAGTAGAGATGCTGCACCCAAAGGGATAAATAAGTGTAAGGGCTCTACAAAGAATAAAACTATTTCTGGTCTGGGCCATACAAAAAGTTGGGAGTTTCCCTTTGCCGGAAGAGTATCCTCTTAAGCTTCAGCCCATTCTTCCAGATATTGTACATGTTTTCACCGGAGAATGTGCCCCACTTTAAGCCTTATTAGCAATTTCAAACTCTTGGTTTAATGATGTTGGATCCCTGAGTGGGGGAAAGGGCATAGCAGACTTTAGCATAGTTTTCAGGGACTTCTATGCCTTATGTATTAATGCTCCTTTTTGAAAACCAGAACATTGTTTTTCTATTTCCATTCTTTGGGCTCCATTGCTATTCCCCATAATTGGAGAAACCACCAGAAACAGCTCAACCATGATATCTGCTGGTTATCTAAGTGTCTAGGGGTAGGTCATTCATTGTGACATGGTCTCTTGAACCTGTTATCTTGTTTTTTTTGTTTTTTTGTTTGTTGTTGCTAGGCAATGGGGTTAAGTGATTTGCCCAGGATCACACAGCTAGTAAGTGTTATGTGTCTGAGGCCGGATTTGAACTCAGGTCCCCCTGACTCCAGGGCCGGTGTTCTATCCACTGCACCACCCAGCTGCCCTGAACCTATTGTTATCTTACCAGCTCCTCACCTATATTGCAATTTTAATTCCTTATTAACTGTTTTATTCTATCCTGCCCAATGTGAAAACTTGCTTCTCAGAAGGAGCTGAAACCCTTTCATAATAAAATGTGCATTAAATTCAACCCGATGTGACCATGGGACAAGTCACCTCAGTTCTTTGAATCTTGGTTATTTTATTTCAAAATTGAGGATAATGCCTCTAGAACAATAGGGATAATAATAGTACCCTACCTACCAGGGTTGTTGTGAGTATAAAATTATATACTATTTATAAAACAGCTAGGTGGCGCAGTGGATAGGGAGCTAGGCCTGGAGTCAGGAAGACCTGAGTTCAAATTTGGACTCAGATGCTCAGAACTGTAACCCTAAGTAAATTACCTCTGTCTGTCTCAGTTTCCTCAACTGTAAAATAGGGATAGCAAAAGCACCTACCTCCCACAGTTGTTGGGCCCTTAACATAATGCCTGGCACATAGTAAGTGCTTAATAAATATTTGGTTTTTTTTCTTTCCTTAAGTGTTTTACAAACCTTAAAGCACTATATAAATGCTAGCTATTATTTTGATGCAACTAATATTTTTTAAGCACCTACTTCAGACATTCCACTTGGTTTGGGGGATATTGTACTTCTCCAATGCTTAAATGGACATGTGAGCCCATCCATGATATTGGCTAATATTTATGTAGTGCTTTAAATAGCACTCAATCCACATAGGTAATCTCATAGCCTTCTCGTTGTTTCCAACTTTTATGTGTGTTTTTTTTTCTTCTTCTTCTTATTTTTTTTTTGGTTACATTTTGAGTTCTGGGCTGTCTCTCTCCTTCCCTCCCAACCCTGCACTACAGAAGGCCAACATTTGACACAGATATGTATATGAAACTACACAACACATACTTCCATGTATCAGGTCTTTCTTTCTCTGGTGGTGGATGGCATTTTCCTCCATAAGTCCTTCATAGTTAATTTGAATATTCATGTTACTCAGAACATTAGTCATTCACAGTTATTTTTTGAACAACATTGCTGTTACTGTATACAATGTTCTCTTGGTTCTGCTCATTTCACTTTTCATTATTTCATGCAAGTCTTTCCATGTTTTTCTAAAACCAACCTGCTCATCATTCCTTACAGCACAGTAGTATTCTATCACAATCATATACCAAAACTTATTCAGCCATTCTCCAGTTTATGGGCATTTCCTCAATTTTTAGTTCTTTGCCACCACAAAGAGAGCTGCTATAAATATTTTAGAACTTATATGTTCTTTTCTTTTTTCCCTGATCACCTTGGGAAACAATCCTAATAGTGGTATTGCTGGGTCAAAGGGTATACACAGTTTTATAACTCTTTGGGCATAATTCCAGTTCACAGTTCCATCAATAGTGTATTAGTGTCCTAATTTTTCCACGTCTCCTCCAACATTTGTCATTTTTCCCTTCTATCATTTTAGCTAAGCTGATAGGTGTGAGATGATATCTCAAAGTTATTTTGATTTACATTTCTCTAATCAATAATGATTTCAAGCATTTTCATATGACTATATATAACTTTGATTTCTTCTTCCAAAAACTGCCTTTGACCATTTATCAACTGGAGAATGATTTATATTATAATTTGCCTCCGTTCTCTATGTATTTGAGATATGAAGCCTTTATCTAAGAAACTGTCTATAAAATGTTTTCCTCAATTTTCTGCTTTCCTTTTAATCTGGGTGACATTGATTTTATTTGTACAAAATCTTTTATATTTAATGTAATTAAAACCATCGATTTTATATCTCACAATGCTCTCTATTGTTTATTCATAAAGTCATCTCCTATGTATAAATCTGATAGGTAATATGTTTCGTGTTGTGTTTTACTTATATTTCCCTTTTTGTCTAGGTCACGTATCCATTTTGATCTTTTTTTTTTTGTTTGTTTGTTTTTGAGCAATGGGGGTTAAGTGACTTGCCCAGGGTCACACAACTAGTAAGTTTTATGTGTCTGAGGCTGGATTTGAACTCAGGTCCTCCTGAATCCAGGGCCGGTGCTCTATCCACTGCGCCACCTAGCTGCCCCAATTTTGATCTTATCTTGGTAAATGGTGTAAGATACTGGTCTATACTTAGTTTCAGTCAGATTGCTTTCTAGTTTTCCCAACAAATTTTATCAAATATCAAATCAAATTTTATCAAACAAGTTTTATCAAACACAAAAGTGCTATAATAATTTACTACTGTATATTTCATCCTATTCTATTCCACTGATCCATCATTCTATTTCTTAGCCAGGACCAGATAATTTTAATAATTACTGACATAATATATTTAAGATCTGGTCCTACTAGACCTTCCTTTAAATTTCCCCCCCATTAATTCCTTTGATAGTCTTGATCTTTTGTTCTTCTAAATGAATTTTGTTATTATTTTTCTAGCTTAATAAAGTGACTTTTGGTAGTTTAATTGGGATGACACTGAATAAGTAGATTATTTTTGGTAGAATTGTCATTTTTATTTATATTAGCTCAGCCCACCTGCAAACAATTAATATTTCTTCAATTATTTGAATCTGACTTTATTTATATAAAAAGTGTTTTACAATTATATTCATATAGTTCCTGGGTTTGTCTTGGCAGGTATATACCCATATATTTTATATTGTCTATGGTTATTTTAAATGAAATATCTCTTAATATCTCTTCTTGCAGGGTTTTGTGGATGAATATAGAAATGATGATGATTTATGTGGGTTTATTTTATCTCCTACTTTGCTAAAATTATTGTTTTGATTTTTTTTTAGTCAAATCTCAAGTATACCATCATATCATATGCAAAAAGAAATAGTTTTTTTTTTACCAATTCTGATTCATTCAATTTCTTTTTCTTTTTGTATTGCTGTTGCTAGCATTTCTAGTACAATATTGAATAATATTGGTGATAATAGGCATCCTTATTTCACTCCTTATTTTATTGGGAAGGATTCTGGCTTATCTCTGTTCCAGATAATGGTTGCTAATGGTCGAAGGTAGATTCTTCTTATGATTTTAAAGAAAAATCCATGTATTCATATGATTTTTTTTTTTTTAGGCAATTGGGGTTAAGTGACTTGCCCAGGGTCACACAGCTAGTAAGTGTCAAGTGTTTGGTGTGAGGCCGGACTTGAACTCGGGTTCTCCTGACTTCAGGGTCAGTGCTCCATCCTAGCTGCCCCTTCCTATGCTTTCAAATGTTAGGAACGAGTGTTGTATTTTGTCAAACACTTTTTCTGCATCTATTGATATAATCATACAATTTTTGTTGATTTTGTTACTGATGTAATAAATTATTTTAATAATTTATATTAAACCATACTTGCATTCTTGGTATAAATCCCGCTTGGTCACAATGTATAATCTTTGTGATATATTGTTGTAGTCTCCTAGCTAGCATTTTATTTAGGATTTTTGTATCAATATTCACTAGTGAAATTGATCTATAATTTCCTTTCTCTATTTGTGTTTGTTTCATAAAAGGAGTTTGGTAGGACTCCTTTGCTTGTTATTCCATTTAATGTATTTAATATTGGAATTAGTTCATCTTTAAATGTTTGGTAGAATTTACTTGTAAATCTATCTTGTCCTGATACTTTTTTTTCTAGAAAGCTCATTTATAGCGTGTTCAATTTCTTTCTCTAAAGTAGGTTTGTTTAGATATTCTATTTCTTTTTCTGTTAATCTGGGCAGTTTATATTTTTGTAAGTATTCTTCCATTTTACTTACATTTTCAAATTTATTGGCATATAATTAGGTAAAATAACTCCTAGTAGTTACTTTAATTTCATCATCTTTAGTGATGTATTCACCCTTTTTATTTTTTATTCTAATAATTTGATTTTGTTCTTCTTTTAAAAATCATATTAACCAATAGTTTATCTATTTTTATTGGTTTTTTTGGTTTTATTTATTAATTTAATGTTTTTTTAACATTCAAATTTATTAATTTCACCTTTAATTTTTAGGATTTCCAGTTTGGTTTTTAACTGGGGATTTTAAATTTCTTTTTTCTGCAGTTTTTTTTCAAATTGCATAACAACTCATTGATCTGCTCTTTATCTATTTTATTGATGTAAGCTCTTAGACATCTGAATTTCCCTCTGATTACTGCTTTTGCTGTATTCCATAAGTTTTGGCATGTTGTTTCATTATTATCATTCTCTTTAATAAAATTATCTATTGTTTCTATGACTTGTTCTTTGACCCACTCATTCTTTAAGATTAGTTTGTTTTAATTTTTAATCTATCTTTCTATGGCCCTTTGCAATTTTTACTGCATTATGATCTGAAAAGAATGCATTTAATATTTCTGCTTTTCTGCATTTGACTATAAAATTTTTATGCCCTAGTATATAATAGGTTTTTGTAAAAGTGTAATGTATCATTGAGAAAAAGGTATATTCCTATCTATTCCCATTCAGTTGTCTCCAGATGCCTATAATATCTAGCTTATCTAAGATTCTATTCATTGCCTTGACATATTTATTTTTCAGTTAGATTTATCTAGTTCTGAGAGGGGAAGGCTGAAGTTCCCCACTGTTACAAGTTTCCTTTCTATTTCCACATGTAATTCATTTACCTTTTCCTTTATAAATGTGGATGCTATAGCATTTGGTACATGTATGTTTACTATTAGTAGCACTTCATTATCTATTTTACCTTTTACTACAATGTAGTTTCCCTGCTTATCTTTTTTAATTAAATCTATTTTAGCTTTAACTTGTCTGAGATCATGATTGTTACCTCTGCTTTTTTTTCACATCAGCTGAAGCACAATAAATTTTACTTCAGCTTTTTATTTTTACTCTGTGTGTGTCTCTCATTTTTTATCCATTCTGCTATCCACTCACATTTTATGGATGAATTCTTACCATTCACATTCATAATGATAATGATTTGTTGTGTATTTCCCTACATCCTATTTCCTCCCACTGTTTATCCTTTTCTCTCTCTTTTTACCCTTTCCTTCCAAAGAAGTATAATTTACTTCCAACCACTGCCTCCCTAATCCACACATCCTTCTAAGAGTTCCTCCCTTATCTTATTCCCTTGCTCTCCTATTTCTCTGTAAGTTAAGAATACTTTTATTCCCAACTAGATGTATATGTTATTCATTCTTTAATCCAGTTCCAATGAAAATAAGGTTACTGTGCTACCCATCCTTCACCCTATCCTCCCCTCCACTATAACAGTTCTTCCACTCACCCCTCTGTTATATTAGATAATTTGCTTCATTTTACCTCTCCCTACACACTTTTATTTTGTAGGATCATCCCATCATAATCAACTCAACTCCAAGCCCTCTATCTATGTATATTCTAACTACCCTAGTAATGATAACATTCTTAAGAGTTACCAATATCATTTTCCCATATAAGAAGTAAACATATTAAACTTATTAAATCCCTTATGATTAGTCTTTATGTTTACCTTCTTATATTTTTCCATACTCTTGTATTTCTAAATAGAATTTTCTGTTCAGTTCTGGTCCTTAAGAATGCTTGAAAGTCCTTCAATTCATTAAATATCAGTTTTCCCCCTTGTAAGATTACTCTCAGCTTTGCTGGGTAGGTTATTCTTGGCTGCTAACTCAGATTCTTTGTTCCTTGAAATATCATATTCCATGCCCTTTGGTCTCTCAAGGTAGAAGCTGCTACATCTTGTGTTTTCTGACTGTAGCTCCACAATATTTGAACTGTTTCAAGTTGCTTGTAATATTTTCTCCTTGACCTGGAAGCTTTGAAACTTAGCTATAATATTCCTGTGAGTTTTCATTTTGGGATCTCTTTCAGGCAGTGATCAGTGGATTTTTTCAATTTGTATTTTATTCTCTAGTTCTAAAACTTCAGGGCAATTTTCCTTAATAATTTCTTGAAGCATAGTGTCTTGAAGCATAGGCTTTTTTTTTAATCATGACTTTCAATTCTTTACATTATCTCTCTTTGATCTGTTTTCCAGGTCTGTTGTTTTTCTAATGATAGTCCATATTCTCTTCTACTTTTTTATTCTTCTAATTTTGTTTTATTATTTCTTGATATTTTATGAAGTCATTAGTTTCCCTTTGCCCAATTCTAATTTTAAAGGAGTCATTTTCTTTAGTTTTTGGATTTCTTTTTCCAGTTGGTTTACTTTCTTTTCATAATTGTCTTGATTTTCTTGCATTACTCTGATTTTTTGCCCAATTTTTTCTCTATCTCTTTTATTTGATTTTTAAAATTGTTTTAAAACTCTTCCAAGAACACTTTTTGGGCTTGTGACTATTAACAATTTTTCTTTGAAGTTTGACAAGTAGTTGTTTTGACTTCATTGTCTTCTTCTAAGTTTGAACCCTGATCTTCTCTATCACCATAGTAATTATCTATGGTCAGGTTCTTTCTCTGTTGTTTACTCAATTTTAAACAAGGGCCTATTTCTTGGCTATTAAATTTATGTTACAGATGGGCTCTACTCCTGGTATGTGGGGGATAATATCTCAAGCTTCAGGATTTTTATGCTGTTTTCAGAGCTCTGTTTGGGGGTCTTTGACTTTTTGGTCCTTCCAATTTGCTATGAGGTACAGGAAGGCTAGGTGTGGTCACTTCTCTTCTGGTTCATGCTGTGGTCTATGTGTGACCTCACATATTTCTCTCTCCCCTGAGCCACAACCAGAGCCCCCAGCATGGCTGCTATCACAAACACTCCTGCTCCCTGAGGTTTCCCAGGTGGCTGCAAATATCAGCTTACTCCTCTGCCTTGTAACTGAAACCAGGGACTCCTCTTTCCTGGGAATGACCACAACCAGCAGGACCTTTGCCTCTCTGCAACTGTACTCATTCGTATCTGCGCACTCCTCTTTACCCACAGCCACAGCCTGGGACTATGTCTGACCAATGCCTCTCAGTCCTGTGTCCAGAGGAGGTCTCCTCCCCTCCCACAATCTTCCCTGATCACTGCTGGACTCCCTCACCCCCTTACACCCTGTGAGGAAAAAGTTTTCAAAGCATTAGTTGCTCCTGACACAGTTGTCTCTTCCCCTGCCCCCCAACAGAGCTGCTTGTTTTTTACTGGTAGGTATATGCACTTCACTCCTGTACAGACCATCATCCGGGTAGGTCAGATATTTCCTAACATCCTTCCAAGTTGTCTTAGTTTGGATGACTACTTTATCTCAAGTTTTAATTATTTCTGTCACTCTAAAATTCACTTTGAGGCATTATTTTAAGTTATATTGGGGGGGAATTTGGGAGAGCCAGGTAATTTCTTACCTTATTCTGCTGTCTTTCCGCAATTCCCTCCTCCCACCTGTTTATATTCTCTATGCGTGTTTTTCCATAGGTAATTCACAGAGCCACCCCTTGTCCCCATCATTAATACAGATAGTTTTTCCTTTACCTAAGTGAAACATTCTGCAGACCTCTAGGTAAAGAGATTTTTAGGAATTGCAAATTTGGCTGTGGAACTGGGGAAGGGAAGCAGGAAATGGACCATGTGCTTGTGGAGGGAGGGCCGGCACAGATCGGGGCCAGGGATAGAGAAGCAAGAGTGGGAGGAGGAATACAACGGGGCCAGGGCCTGGCCAGAACGGAAAGGAAGAACATGTCAGTGGCAGACACATGGGGGCCAGATTCAGAACTGTAATGATTATTTGCAAGGCAAGACAAGGTGACAAGCATTTATTAAGCACTTACTATACGCCAAGCACTGTGCTAGATCCCAGAGATACAAATATAAACGACTGCACATGTTGGTGTGAGAAAGAGAGAGAGAGAAACACAGCTGGGAGGGAAAGGAAGCATAGCCAGTCTGGTCTTATCTCCAAAATGTAGGTCTTGGAAGGAAAACACCAATGGGAGATGGGGAATGTTGGGGAGAGAGGGATGATTCAGGGTGTGAAGCAGTTGTGCTTCGGTGGTTAAGTCTAGAGAGAGTTAAAAGCATAGCAGGGAAGGGAATGGAAGCATGGCCAGCTTAGGCCAGTCACCAAAATGAAAGTGTTGGAAAGAACTTACCAGTGGGAGAAGGGGCCAGCATGGTGAAGGGATATTATGGGACTGAGGCAGCTGAGGTTCATGGGTTTTATAGGGAGGAGGCAGATTCTTGTTTAGGCAAATTTGTTTGGTTCACCATTTCTGAAACCACAGTCGGAGGAGTACTATTGGCTTGGGGTGGGGGGTGGGGAGGTCCTGCTGAATAAAAGAGGAAGTACTAGCACAGGCAAGGAAATTACCAGGACCTGGCAGGGTGTGGGCGTTAGGAAAAGAAGGCATTTCCAGTGTCTATTGTAGAGGCAGCCTGTCTTATGTGAGACTAGGGGTATCAGAGATAGGCTATAGGCTGTACCTCTTTTTGGATTATGATATGATCTATTTTGTTGGTGGCCTTTCTCTAGGAAGGTGATGTAATGGATAGGCTAATGGACTCAAGAGTCAGGAAATCTTGGGTTCAAATCTTGCTACAGATACTCACTAACTATATGACTGCGGGCAAATTGCTTGGCTTCTTTGGTCAAAGTTTTCTCAGCTGTAAAATAAGTGGGTTGGACTCAGTGGTCCTTCACTGCTATAAAATCCTATGAACTTTGTACATTTTATGGGTGCCAGCTGAGCCCTCAGACTGTCTGTCTTTTATACCTCATCCTTGCTGCAAGGACTGGCTTACTCACTCCTTCTGAGGACACATTTCCTCTAATGCTAATGAGACATTTCCCCTAATGCTATTTTTTAGACAGAGATCATCTTTAGAAATACACTGGCCCGTCTGCGTCACCTGAAACTTGGATTCCTCAGATGTTATTATGTTCTGTGATTCACAACTGTGGAGCATCATGGGAAGAATGTTCATGTTGAAGAAAGGGGTCTTTCTCTTGGGAACAGTTCAGGATGACTAAAAGCACTGTGTAATTTCCATAATGCAAGCCAGCCCACTTTTCCCTCTATTCAATTCTGGGCTCAACCTGTTGTCCTTTTGCTGCAGATGCAAAGATGGAAAAACAACAATTTTTGTAAACAGCTGATAACAACTTAAGATACTGTTTTGCTTAAGGGAATTTGCATTCCAATGGGTACAAAACCTTTTTCATGTCATGAACATCATGGATGCTTTTAGTAATCCTGTGAAGCCTAAGTCTAAATTTTTTTTAAATGCATAAAATGAAGTACATAAAGGAAACAAATTACAGTGAAATAAAAAGGCATTTTCCCCCAACCCCTAAAGGAGGCCATGGACCCCAGGGTAAGAATTTCAGCCTTAAATTAAAGGGAAAAAAGTTCCTAAGAAAATGTGCAGGTAAAAATGAATAGGTTGGGAATTTTGCATGAGGGGAGGGAAAAGGAGAAGGGGGAACTTTGGCTAGCCCTCTTCTAGATCCTCAGTGCTTTCATGCTACTTGTCTTTCTTTTTGCAGGAGGATCTGAGAAACTAATTCATATTAACATGTTAATGACCTATGACATTAATCTTAGGAATATTTTCATTTAAAAAGAAGACTGATAGAATAGAGAACAATGATAACACAAAAGATTGATTCTTTAATAGTGGGGCTTTTAGATACTGAGGGAGGGATATTTTGAGGATTTTCTGGCCTCTCTAAGATCATTTCATGACAAATGGAGCAAGAAATAGCCCAGGCTGATTTCTAGAGCAAGCAAATCCTGCAGAATGTTGTAAATGAAAGAAAGAGGTGCTAACTGATTGGAGGTTCCTTAGGAACCAGACAAGAGTTACTGATTTCCTTGAGCTTCACTGGCCAAAGGGAAACAAGAAAAAAAAAAAAAAACCAAAACTTTGCTTCCTTCTTAGGGGCTAAAAGTAGAGTGGACATAGAAAGAGAACAAATACTTTTTTTCTTGTATATTTAGGAAAAACAGGTCCTGGCACAGGAATGGTCTCTGGCATCTAAGTAAATGGACAGATATAATCAAAACCAGGGGACCTAGAAGTGGAATTTATCTCCTAACCTAGACAATGTGGGATGCTGACTTTTGTGTACCTCTAATTTAATTTGGAACCTTGTTAATACTTGTACCTGTAACAAAGTAATTTGTACTGCACTCAAGGCAACTGTCCTGAGTGTGTGCATGCACGTGTGGACTCGTGCATGCGTGTGTTCCTCCCTGCTCTTTCCTATCTGTGAGAAGGTTGTTTCCCCCAGGAGAATACAACATCTTTGAGGAGAAGAGCTGTCTCATTATTGCCTTTGTATGCATTTTGTTATTTTCATGTTTGTCTCTCCCATTTGAGCTATAACCAGCACAGTGCCCAGCACACAGTAGGCACTTAATAAATGCCTACTATTGTTTGTCCTTCATTTTTGAAGAAGGCCAGTGACATCATGAGGTGATGTCTTAACTTGTGTATGATTTGGATTTAAGTGGGCAGAGTTGCACACAGTCATCAGCCTTACTATCTCTTCCAGAGTCATTGAAGCCCAGTGGCAGGACAAAAGTCAGAATAACCGGAGATGGCTTGGGATACAGTAGAAGATCTTGGTGTCTTTGATGTCTGACCAAGCTCTTAGTGCTCCACAGCTTCTGCTTCAGTCGCCTTCATGGCGATTGGAACAAATTGTTCTCATCCACCCATTCTGCCGGGAAAAATCTTTACATCCCCCTAATTCATCCAATGTGAATTACACTCTGTGAGTTATACTCAACCTGGTTTAACCCATCTGCCAAGACAGTTTACAGGATGTGGCCGCTGTTCATGGTATAGCTTCTTGGAGCCACAGGTGAGAGTTAGATGACAGATGGACACCAAAGATGGATGGGCAGCCTCATAAAGGGCTCTGCCAGCCCTCACACCAGAAGCGTCAGTCGTCCATGAATACCCCATACACCCCATGTCATATATCTTGTATGCATTTATTTTCATGTTTGTCTCTCCCATGTGAGTTCCTGGAAGGCAAGGACTGTTTTTATCTTTCTTTTTATCTCTTGTGTCTGTCCCTGAGCACCAGTAAGCTCCTAACAAATGATTGTGGATTTTACAAATGAAGAAGTCTTGCGTTGGAGAGGTCACATGACTTGCCTGTCCATGGTCGCAGAAATGGCAAGTGGACATGGCCAGTAAAGAGCTGAAATTGATACAGTGCTCTTGATCGTGCCCTGGCTCTCAGCCCTCTCAGTGATGCGCAATACTGTAGCAACAAAGAGCGAAGAACTCACATTGTTTCATTCTCTTTGTGAACAGCCAAACCGATACTCTCTTGTCTTTGCAGTTAAGTGTATTTTGTGTGGTTATTTTCCTCCATTAGTTGTATCAGTTTGATGTAGAATGATGTATTTTTAATATATTGGAAATTATTTTCATAAAGATCCTATTATTCTACATTTACCAAAGTCACAATCCAGTGCCTCTTAAGGGCTGTGACAGTAGAATGTAAGTTCTCACCAGGCTGCAAAGGCTGTCCATCCAACAGACCATCTATTGTGTAAGTTTCCAGCTAGGGGGCAGCTAGGTGGATAGAGTACTTGGCTTAGTCAGGGAGATCTGAGTTCAAATGTGCCCTTAGATACTTACTAGCTGTGTGACACTGGCTAAATCATGTAACCTTGTTTTCCGTAGTTTCCTCACCTGTAACATGAGCTGGAGAAGGAAATAGCAAACTATTCCAGTATCGCTACCAAGAAAACTCCAAACAGGTTCATGAAGAGTTGGACATGACTGAAACTGGGGCAGCTAGGTGGCGCCATAGTGCATAGAGTGCTGGGCCTGGAGTCAGGAAGACTCATCTTACTGAGTTCAAATCTGACCTAGGACACTTACTAGCCATGTGACACTGGGCAAATTATTTAACTTTTGCCTCAGTTTCCTCATCTGTAAAGTGAGCTGGAGAAGGAAATGGCAAGCCACACCAGTATATTTGCCAAGAAAACCCCAAAAGGGGTCATCTAACCCTAACTGCCTCAGTTTTCTCACCTGTAAAATGAGCTGGAGAAGGAAATGGCAAACCATTCTAGTATCTTTGCCAAGAAACCCCAAATGGGGTCTTGAAGAGTCAGACATGACTGAAAACAACTAAACAACAGTAAGTACCAATAGCAGTTGCAGGAGATGAAAAAGACAAATTCTATGAAGAATTTGACAAGGTGTTCTAAGCCATGTCAACATATGACTTTATTGTGAAAGTAGTTCTGGGGAGGTTAGTTCAAGATATCTTGAAAAATCTATCTCAGGATGAAAGCAGACAAGAGCCAAAGATTTGTAGGCTGATGTCTATATCATGAATACTTTTTACAAAAAGAAAATTAGGGGTAACTAGGTGGCGTAGTGGATGGAGCACCGGCCCTAAAGTCAGGAGGACCTGAGTTCAAAGCTGGCCTCAGACCAAACACTTGACACTTACTAGCTGTGTGACCCTGGCCAAGTCACTTAACCCCAATTGCATAAAAATAAATAAAAATAAAATAAATGAAAAGAAAGTTAAAAATCCCTGGTTGTGGTGACATAAAATGAAATTGAGTATCTCCTAAAAGTCAGTACACATAAATATAGGAATCATTCAAAATTATATGTGTTCAGATCACCGCACAGTTAGAGAACAGGTTCAGGTAGTATTAAAAGAAAGGATAAAGATAAGAGAATTAGAGAAAAGATAAGAGAATTAGGTAAAGAGCTTCTAATTATACTAGTTCCAATCCAACCTTTTAAAACAAGCTGCCAACTATGAAAAAAATGGGAAATGGACAAAAGTAAAGGTTGAGAACCCTTGTCTTTTTATAAATGTTAAATGGATAAAAAAAATTACCATGTGGTAGATATTGAAAGCATCCAGAAACCACCTCAGCTAGAAAACTTGCCAAATGGTACTACATTGGCAGTCAAGAGCGACACTAATTTAGAGTACAACCTCATTTGAAAAACATTACTGAGCAGGATTAAATAGTAGCAGGGTTCCCTCATACATACACACACGCACGCACGCACGCGCGCACACACACACACACCCCTCCTAAAAAATAGTCAGAGGCAACAATGAATGAATGAAAAAAAAATTCTTAAGTACCTACTATGTGTCAAGCACTATGCTAGGTGTTGGGAATACAAGGAGAAAAACTGGCACATGCCTTGTTTTCAGGGCGTTCATAGTCTAATTCAGGGAAACAACACAACAAAGAAAGCTCAGCTGTAGGGCAGATGGAAAAGGCCAGCAAATTCTAAAGGTAGCGATGGTGAGATGGTAAGGTTCAAAGATCCTTAGATTGCATATGAAGTTAAACCCACTCTCAGGAATCTTGTAGGGCAAGGCAGATTCTAAGTTTTGGAGGATATTAGGAGGCAGTGTCAGAACTGCCAGTAAGGCCTGGCAGTCCTCCATCTCTTCAGAAGAACAGGAGCTAGATTTGAGATACAGCTAAGCCTTGTTATTTCATAGATGAGAGTTCAGAAGGAAAACAAAAGGAACAGATTTGTTGGCATTTGAATAATGATAATTCACATTTAGACAATCTTCCATTCTCATGGGCAATATTAGTATGATTAACACAGTTATACCCTACCACCTCAGTACCTGATGCACTGAGCAGGGAAGTAGGAATGGTAATTTAAGACCATGAAATCAGGATGAGCAGCTAGACCCTGACCAAATATATACAGAAGAAATCTGTGCTGAGATGATTTAATTTTAAAATCATTCAGGGATTAGTTCTCAAGACACCTCAAAAAAGGAAAATAATGATTCCAAAAGAAACTGAAGATCACAGCCAGTACTTTTAATGACAAAATAAGGCAACTGAGTAGCTGTTGATACTTCTCATCTTTACAAAACCTTTCCTTCCCCTCCCTACCCCTGCCATTTTTTCCTTTTATTTATTCAAAAATATTTTGATGCCTTTTGTCTTCACATTGAAGTAATTTCTTAATTTCTTTTTGTTTTAATCACCTTACTGCAGTCATTTAAACCCCTTCCCTATCTCCTCTCAGTTTGATCATTTTCTTGTGATAAAGAAGAACAACAAATGAAGAACATTCAATCCAGTGACCACATCTGATGAGGTATACAATATTGTGACCCAGGAGCCTCCAGCTTCTTAGTGATGGAGGGGAGATAGACTTCTTCTGTCCCTTCATGGGCTTTTTGTCTATTACATTTTTGTAGTCATTGTGTATATTGTCCTCTTGTTCTGCTTATTTCTCTCTGTATCAGTTCATGACCTTTCCATGTTTCTCTGAATTCTTCCTATTCATCATTTCTTATTGCACAATAATATTCTATTACTTCATATACCATAGGTTACCACCCCCCATCTTCTCCAATTTGTGGGAACTCACTTTGTTTCTAGATCTTTGTTACTACATAGGATTATTTTGGTATATAATGGAGCTTTCTTTCTGTCTTTGACTTCCTCCAGGGATATAATCAATTGTGAGATTGCTGAGACAAAGGGTAAAGACAATTTAACTACTTTTCTTGTATAATTCCATAATGAGATCCAGACTGGCCGTACAATTTCAGCAGTGACTATTCCATTCTTTCATCTGTATAAAATCTTCATAAGAATTAAATTTGTTCTGTGAAGTTTGGATTCAGTCAAAGGGGTTCACTTGAGGACCTGGAGGGCCACAAGTGGCCTTGAGGCCAAAGGTTCCCCACCCTATACTACGCATCAAGAATATTCTCAACAAAAACGTTAGAAAGGCACAGACTTGTGTGGACAGTTTTCTGCAGCAGAGCACATTTTTAGTTACACAACAGGCTGAGGTTTAGAAGATATAAGATCCCACAAGTTTTTTATTTGTTTGGTTATCAATTTTAAGAAAGCATTTGACTCAGCAAAGCAAATACAGTCTTGAAGGCTCTGCTTGGACAAGGTACCTCCCAAGGGTACATCATAATCAATAAAAAAAAAACAACTCTATGATAGATATAACTACAAAGATGACTTTGTTCAATGATTCACTTAATATTGAGATCAAATGATGTATCAAACAGGGAGAAGCATGTTTGTCTACAGTGTTTGCCAGTGTCTTGGAGCATGGCATCATACATGAAAAGTGCTTGCTTTGGAGTCAGTTCAAATTCTGACTCTGAGACTTTCCAGCTGCATGAATGTGAGAAAGTCATTTAACTTCTCTCAGCCTCAGTTTCCTCATTTGTAAAATGGGGATAATAACATCTTCCTCATAGAATTTCTGAGATGATCAAATGAAATATAGAATAAGACATGTTGCAAACCTCAAAGTGCTACATAAATTTGAGTCATTATAATTATTATTATTAATCCCAAACAGGATTGTCAGTTGATGGTGAGATTTTTCAAATCCTATTTGCATTGCAAATTGTATCGAGTCCCGGAGCGTTACAAAGCCATTGTCAGTAAAATTAACAGGAATGTGAAAAAAAAATTGGTCTTACCATCGACATTGGGGAAACAGAGAGCAGAAAAAACTGTCCAAGCTATGTCTTGGAGCTAGGTCAGTAGTCCATCATATTATACCATTAACGGGCAATAATAATGATAATAGCTAGCATTTATAGCATCTTTAGGATTGCAAAGCATTTTACATATGTTATTTTACGCATAGGTGCTATTACCCCATTTTACAGAGGAAGAAATTGAGGCGAGGGAGGTTAAGTGATTTGCCCAAGTTCACACAGGTAATTAGTATCGCAGGATGTGAAACCAGATCCTCTGACGTCAGCCAATGCTCTGGGAGGCCTCCTTGAATTGCAAACTGCTTTAAATGATTCCAAACTATCCACTGCTACAAAAAGCCCACCACCTCAACGCCAAAATCCTTCAGGGGTTGCTATATGACTGCAAACCATGAAAGGAACATCTCGAACACCGAAGAATCAGCATTAGAAGTGAAAAGGCAAGAAAAAGAAGGTGCATGGAAGTGCAGTGCATAGAGTGCCGGGTCAGAAGTCAGGAAGACTCATCCTTCTGAGTTCAAATCTTGTCTCAGACAGGTGTGACCCTCTGCCTCAGTTTCCTCATCTGTAAAATGAACTGGAGAAGGAAATGGCAAACCACTCCAGTATCTTTGCCAAATGGGATCAAGAAGAGTAGGACACGACTGAACATGACAGCAACAAAATGTTTACATAGGCTATGACTGGACACTAAAGACGATTTGTCCCCAGGAGCAGTTTAAAAGACATTAGAAAAGACCTATCTAGATGGGAAAGAAGCAAGAATGAGAGACAAGAGATGCACAGCTTAAGCGGTGGATAGACTGGTACCCGGGAGATACGAAAAGGATCATCCAGTTAGGAAGAATTCCAGGAAGGGTTTATGGGAAAAGATGGATTAGAATCCACAGGAGGAGCAAGCCTGGAGCTGCTAGTTTGCCATGATTGGGATGCCTATCCACCAAATAAGAAAGTATCTGCTGTTCTTAAACAAAAACCAAACAAAACCCCCAGTATCCTCATCAAACACAATAGTCTCTTGCCTCCCCTAAGCCCCACCCAGATCACCCTCTTCGCCAGATCACCCTCTTCGCCAAATCACCCTCTTTTCAAACCTTGTCACTTCAGATAGGGAGGGAGATGCCGGGTAGTTTCTGCCACAGCTTCTTGATTGTGGCCTGAATGGAAACCTCTCGATTTCCCTCCCCCTCCTATGTGTTGCAGTTGCAGGTTGGAAGGAAGTGAAAATGAAATTGACTTTTCTGAGAAATGATGAAAGCAGCCCCGTAGGCCAATGAGAGGCGGCGGCAAACTTCCGCACCTCTCCCTGGGCCGACCGATTTCCACCCTCTTCCTCCCCCTCTCCCCAGTCCCAACCCCCCTCTCCCCACCTCCCCGGTTGCACAAGGCGAAACAAACAGGGCCGAGGAGGAAGGGCGGAGGGAGGAGGGCGGAGAGAGCAGAGAGGAGGAAGGAGGAGGAAAGGGGGGGATTTCCAGCCTCTGCTCTTTGCAGTTTCCTCTCCTTGTTTTGCTTTCGATCTGGACTGTTCTCAGGCAAGCCGAGGGAGTAACTTTTAGTTTTGCTCCTGCGATTATTTCCACTGACGGGTTTTCATTTTCCTTTTTTTTTTTTTTTTTTTTTTTAACACAACCCAAGCAACACTTGTGCAGGGTTTACACGGGTAGCTTTGAACAAGCAAGCACACAGTGAGAGAGAGGTAACATTTATTTATTTATTTTCCAAATAATGGTTGTGTCTCTTTGCGAGGGGCTGTCTCTCTATGTCTGCTGGTGTGTTTGGGGGATTCTCGCAGGGGGCATGTCTATGAAGACATGTACGTGGGTCTGTGTGTCCTCTGTGTGTGCGGGGGAGCGGGGGAGGGGGTTGACAATGTTGTGGCAGGAGATGCCCTGGCCCCGGAATATTCATCTCGAAGGTGGATCCTCTGCATTTTAGGGGAAGCTGCTGCCTCTGCAGTCGCTCCCCGGGGTGCTTGGAGGAGGAGGCAGAGGAGGAGGAGGAAGAGGAGGAGGAGGAGGTTGGAGGTGGTGGTGTTGGTTTAATTTCACTTTTGGATTTGTAGACGCTGAGAGGTTGAGCCTCTCAACCTCCTTGGACACGGAGGTTGAGCTGCACGTCCCCGCTTGTCGTCCCCGCCGTGGGGTTGTGTCCTTGGGCCGGGGCCATGTCGACTATCACATCTGTCCGGCTGCCCCGGAGGCTCTGGGCTGGGCGAGGGTCGTCGCTCTCCAGGCCTCTACTCCCCTTGCCAGCCGGGCGGGGAGAGGACGAGCCGCCCTGGCACAGTTGGTGAGCCCGCCGGAGGAGCTTGCCCTGGGCCTCTGTTCGCCCGGCTCCCGGGGACAGGACGCTGCGTCCTTCCCCCAGGCCCTGCCCTCGGGCTTGGGGGTCAGCCCGGACCCGGTTCGGCTGCCTGAGCGGCGACATGGGGCTCAAGCCCCCGGACCTAGGGGAGACGACAGGCTCCTGGGGCTAGGCCCCGCCGCGCGCGTGGGGCGCAGCTTGTCGGGTGCCCAGGGACCGCAGCCGGGACAGGCCCAAGCTCCCCCAGGGGCTCGGGTGCGGGGGACTTGACATTGGCTCCGCGCGCGCAGGGAGAGGCGCTGGTTACCCTGGAGCCGCCGCCGCTTCTCCCGGCTTGCCCGGGCGCCGCTCCCGGGCCCGCTCACTGCCTGGCGGGCCGGGCCGGATGGCCCCGCGGGCCAATGGCGAGCCAGCGCCGAGGCCGGCCCTAGAGGAGCCGGCCGGGCCGGGTAAGGGAGCAGGGTACTCAGCAGCTGCCCCCAAGCGTGGGACACCTGGCGGCGGGACCAGAGCCTGCTTGAGGGGGTGAGGGGCACTGCCCAGCCTGCTGCCCCTGCCCCAGTTCCAGCATGAGAAAAGAGTCTTTCTCCAAATTTAACCCTGTATGCTTAGCTCTTCTGCCTCCCCAGGGTAGCCCTAGGGCTGCGGGGAAGTGGGGAAGGGGAAAAGAGGAATTTCCTGTGCTTAAATGAAGCTCCATCGGTTTGGGAAAGCAATGGCATTTCCAGTCTAATTAAGAGTGGCCCAGGCATTGGCTGGCTGCCTCTTCCTTCTCCAAGTGCCGATCAGATTGGATGTGCCTTTGATGAATGGTGAGCGAGGGTGGAGGACAGCTGGATTTCCTGTTGTTGATTTTCAGGAATTAGTAAGGTTGTGGTCAGGCTTTCAGTCATCCATTAATTTTCCTCGGAACCTAATGGTCTAATGTTTTGGTAATAAAGATCTCTGTCAACTCCTTAAACAAAATCCTATGACCTTGGAGTCTTGGGATCATAGGTTTTCGAGTTTGAAGCGACCTGAGATCATTTAGTCCAGGGGTTCTTATACTGGGGTCCTTAGGCCACCCTTCCGCTTCTGAGAACCAGGATGGGAAGAAGTTACATCTTTAATTTCATTAATACTCTAACTGGATTTAGCATTTCCTTCAGTTATGTAAAAGCATTATTCTGAGAAAGGCATATAGAAAAAATATAGACTTCATCAGATTGCCAAAAAAAGACTATGACACACAAAAAGGTCGAGGACCTCTTTTGCTAGTGATAAAACTGAAGCTCAGAGGATTTAGGTAATTTATCCAAAGACAGAGGATAGCAGATCCAGGATTCCAACTCAAAGCCAGTGTGTTTGAATCCCACTGCAGAATAAACGTCTTCTGATTCCAAATTCATTGCTATATCTATTATCAGTGAATCAATGAGTATTTATTAATGCCTACTGTGATCAGGTACGTGCTGGAGATACTCATACAAAAAAAAAAATCTTTAAGAAAAAACAGACCCAAACATTTACATGTTGGTTGCTGGGAATAAAAATACAATAAATGAAATTCTCCACTCTCAAAGAATTTAGATGCTGTCACACTACAACAGGCCTCCAGGAATGATGGAGGTTTAACTTGTATGAGGAATGATAATCCATCAGCCAATCAACTAGCATTTATTAAGTACTTCCATGCTCCAGACACTGGGTCTGGTCTAGGGGTACAAGTACAAGTGGAAAATACAATCCTAGCCCTCAGTGTGTGGGCCCTGGAAAAACTCATAAAAACAGAGGTCAAAGGGTGAGGGGAGGGGAAACAGAAGGGTCAGGGAGCAGAGGAGATGTGGAATGGTGGCCAAGTCCAGAAAATGAAGGATGCAAATGGATGGTCTGGGGTCCTTCCCAAAATGGGAGAAGGTTGTAACAAAATATTGAAAAGAATGTTGCTGAGAGGTGATGATGCTGCCTCACCATTAGACAAGTCAATTCAGCAAACTTTTTTTTTTCTTATGTTCTGCTATGTGCAAGGCATTACAGAGAACAAAAAGAACCTCAAGAACCTTGCATTCTGCTGGACACATGAAATGCTTTTCATATGACAGTCAACATAGAGCATAGGGAGGCAGTCTGATGTGGGTAGAAGGTTGCCTCTGCACCAGGAAGACCTGTGTTCAAGTGCTACCTCTGATACATTCCGTAGACAAATCAATTATCCTCCCAGTTCCCCAGGCAACTCTCTGGGACTGTTAAGTTATAGCTGATTTGTTCCACAGTGATGGAAGGAATTTCCACATTAGAATTCTCACAGGGATGAAATTCCAGATCCACACACAAAAAAGGGGGTGGAGTGGGGCACAGACTATCCAATTTCTGAATTCATAGAATGTTAAGAGCTCGACAGGTATCTTTACTATTCTCTCATCCTCTGGTTATTATTATTATTCTATTTTCTAGGACAAAATCCTACTTTAAAAGTCACAAGTCCTATATGAAGATAGTTGATAAGAAGCTAGGCTATTTCATATTTAATTTGTTTGCTCTTACATACCAACATTCTAATAACTGCCTAAATGTGTGTATGTTATTTAAATGACTGGTTCTTATTGTGAGCCCTTTGTTTGGAGACTAGCCTCTTCAGCTTTGAAAATGGTCTCAACTTTTCATTGAGCTAAATAAAGTCTAATTGGCATTCAAAAAAAAATGTGACCTGTTCAATTAAAAATGGTATCTTCATGTGTATCATCCAAACATAGACCAACCAATCAGTAACTATGAAGCTAGCTTCTTGTAAAGTCATGAAGGAAGACTATTAAGAGGGAAAAACTGCCAATGTGAGAGCTAATGCTTTTTCCCAGATAGTTGTCAGCTTTTGGTGACATGCAGGCATTAAAGTTGGCTAAGTTCTGAAAAACCTTTAGCCATCTATTCCAGGTAGAGCCTCTGACAATGCATTTCCATTCATGTTTTCTTAAAATGTCATGTTCCATCTAGAGATACATTTCTTTCCAAGCTGGATGTTTGACATTTAATTTTTAATTTACCTTTGTACTTTTTCTAGGAGTACTCCAGCTAGTTAAATCTTTACAACTTCAACTGATAATCTTAGAAAAAACAGTTATTGATTTCAGTAGCAAAGACCAGGACTTTGTGATTAGTGAGTGATTATAACTTATAGGTTAGTTATGCAAGAAGTTGAGTGCAGTGGGAAGCCCTAAAATGTAGCAGTATATAATGTATAATTGCTGTGATGTGTGTTGCTATAATAAGACCTTTTATGTTAGAGCAAAATTGGATTTTGGTTTTCATTTTTCCACTTGACATAGGTAACATGTTTTGGTAATAAAGATCCCTGTCAACTCCTTCACTTTTTTTTCTTGGGTTTGGAAGTAATAAAGAGATCATTCTGTACTTCAGGACTGACATTAGAAATGCCATCATAATCATACCAGGTACACCTGAGGCAAGCCATGGCAGAAAATTGAGTTGTCACAATGAAATGATAGCATTGTGCACCATGTCTACAGATTTCTGGCTCCTGAACAATGATGTCATAATAAGAACTATCCCCATTCTGCCTTGCTCTGTCATCTGCACTGCTTGGTTTAGTTGGTAAATATCATAAAGCATTACCACTAATTACAGATTAATACAAACTACCTTCCTCAATTTTGGAGAGCTCAGCATTTGATCTGCATTTATTTTTTTCTCATTGCCTAATGGGTTTGGTTTCTTATAGTTATTTATTTAAAGGAATTAATTCCTTAAATTCTTTTTTTTTTTTTTGAAGAATCCTATCAGGTATCATTAAAGTAACAAATCCAGGTACTTGTAGAACACAGGAAAATAAACATTGCACTGGATTAAATGCTTATTTTTCCCTGGCTATAACATTGAACATAAAATTTAGAACTGGAAGAATTTTGCTCTCTATGGGTAAATATAGACAGTAAAGAATTAAGCATGAAGTGTTTTATGTAAATGCATCAAGGGAAATGTTTAATTATGAAATACAGGACTGTTTGAATTTTCTCATGTTAAAATGAAAGATAGCATCCATCTCTGTTCCTTTGCTTTGGTGTCTTCCAGCTTGCATAGGAACTGGGGGGGGAGTCCCCCATCATCATCATCATCATCTCATTATTATTAATCAGGCTCATTTGAACTTGACATTTTACAAAGCCTGCTGAACAGACTTGGTCAAATTACTGTGGACACTAAGACAATGAATCAGGGGAAAGAACATTGATCTTGGAGTCTGGATACTTGTGTTCTAGCCCTGATCTTGCCATAACTAGCTTGTGTCAGTGGTGAAATTGTATAACTTCTCTGGGTTTAGTTTCCTTATTTACAAAATAGGGGAGCTAGATGAGATGTTCCCTAGTGAACTCTGAATAGCTAAAATTCTATTGTCTAAATTTCTCTGTCCCTGGTTCTGTGTGTACACTATTGAACCAAAGCAGTCGATCCTTTTCTGATTTTGTAACCCTTGATCATTTAAATAATTGATATGTAAACATCACTAACCAGTTTTGATAGTGTTGGTTCAACCTGCCTTGAAAAGAAAATACTGTTGTGGCTGAGAGGGAAATTTTGGCTCTTCCGTTGAGAAGGATCAGCAGGAAGGGAGATTTGTTTTGTGAGACTGGTTCTTTGTGAAGAGAGCAGTTTTGTTATTGTTGTTGCTTTGTTTTAGCCTCAAACTCCCTTTTTATAGGCTTTGGGGATTCATTGTCTACCGGGAAAAAAAAAGAAAATTAAAGGTTGAGTGAGGAGCCTCTTTGTCTGCATTGGTGTCCCAGGTCCTGGGTGCTTTCCAGCTTGACCTGTCAGTGGGAGGAATGGACAGTTGAATGTCTCCCATCCCATTTGAATTTTTACTAGACCTGTCTTAATGGTGAGACCTATTTGGCTCAGGAAAAAAAATGTTTTAGTTATAGTTTTGTGGAAGATGTCTGCTCTACTTTCATAGTGGATACAGTGCTAGACTTGGAGTCTGGAAGACCTGGTTTTAAATCCAGCCTCTGATATTTACTAGCTGCATGACCATTAGCAAATTACTTTTAACCTCTTTGAGCCTCAGTTTTCTTACCTGAAAAATGGGGATAATAGTACCTTTAAGCATTTACCTCACAAGGTTGCTATGAGACTCAAATGAAATAATATATACAATCTCAACATTGCCAACTTTAAAGCACTTTATAAATATCTATCATTACTAGTAACAATAACTACTATTTATAGAGTTCTAACTGTTGGTACTGTATTGTACTTGTACAACAAATTAAATAAAAGGAAAAAATGTATATTCAACTTGATTTGACTCAATTCAATTAGATTAAATTGAGGGTTGTCTTTTTTTTTTTTTCTTTAAATTAAGCCTACTGTGTGCCTAACATTCTGCTAGGCCTATAGGGGTTGTAAAAGAAAGGCAGTGTATCACTGGTTTTCAAGGAGCCCGTTACACTTAAAAATTATTGACAGCCCCCCAAAAAGCTTTTGTTTTTGTGGTTTACATATGTTTATAGTTACTATGTTGGAAATGAACTCATCTTAGCATTATTAGAGATAGCTAGGTGGTGTAGTAGATAGCACTGGGCCTGGAGTCTGGAAGACCTGAGTTCAGTTCCTGACTTAGATACCTAGTAGCAACCCTGGGCAAGTTACTTAACCTCTGTCAGTTTGTTTCCTCATTTTAAAATGATTTAAAATAATAATAATAATGATAATAGTAATAATAATAATGATAATAATAAGGACAATAGAGCGATAGTATGAGGATCCGATGAAGTAAAATACTTTGTGAACCTTAAAATGCTATAGAAATTAAAATAGTCCTGACCTCACAGACCCTTTGAAAGGGTCTAGTAGGGTGTCTCTTGGACCACACTTTGAGAACCAATGCTGGAATATGATTATTTCTATTCCTCAAGCCTACTAACTATTGTTTTTCTGAGTTCACAGTTTGTGATGCAAAATGAACATTTGATTGGATCAGACATCCTACAGAATATGGCCCAAAGGATTGAGCATTTAAACAGATATACAGCACTTGTACATATATACATATATATAGTATGGCATTTTGTCAAATGCTTTGCAATTTTGAGGTAGTTTTTCCCCTGCTTAAAATGGATTTATGGAGAGAGGGAGAAAAGCTAGCAAAGATGAAAGGAGAGGGTTTTTCTGACACCTGGACAGGGGAATGTGGTTGAAGACAGAGAAAATGAAGATAGCCACAGTCTAGGTGGATAGTAAAATGATGTCTCCTGAATGCCTGGAATATAGAGGTAAGCTAGCAAGCAGGCACATTTACTTAAGGGAAATTATTAAAGCAGCTTGTTTTAGTGGAAAGACTGGTACACTTTAGGTCAGTATCCCAGTTAAGTCAGTAAGTATTTATTAAGTGTTTACTGTGTACCAAGCACCATGCTTAATGCCAGGACAATAAAAATGAAAGACAGTGCATTGTAATAGAAGGAGCCGTCACAGTAAAGGGGGCTGAAAGGGAAGCTGCCTTGGGTATGGTATTAAAGTCTTGACCTGAGCACTTCCTCAAAATGTAGGTTCCCAGAGAAACTTATCAAAGGGAAAAGGGTTCCCCAAGGGTGCACGGATCTTACAAGGTGAGACCTGTGTGACCTTGATCTTTTCACCTATAAAACTGGAATATTACTTTGAAAACATAACACAAAGCAGTTGTGAGGAAAGTCTTTGGAGACTTTAAGGTCCTACAGAAATGACTATGTAAATGAGAATTATCATTGCTATGTAGTAGAGAATGACTGGTTGATTTGGAGTGTTGTTTGTCCTCTTCTCGAGGTCCTCTTCTCGAAGAGGACCATGACATCAGGAAGAAGAATTGGATTTAAGTGAGGGAGGGCTGTGCAAAGCCACCAGCTTCACTCTCTCTGCCAAAGCCATCTAGTCCAGTGGCAAGATGTAGATCAGGAAGACTGGAGATGGCCCTGGTTGCTGTGCTTGGCCTTTTTAAGCTAAGGTCTTCCTCAGGTCTCAGTCTGTCTGAGGCAACACCCCGTTCAGTGATTAAGACTAGGTGAAAATGAGGCAAAGAATGGCCTTTTTTACCTAGTCAAAAAAAAAATATAATCAGTCTGAGATGGGAAGACCCCCTGGGTTTCTGACCAAAATAGAGATAATTGGTATTTACACTCACTCTGAGCCATCAGAATCCAAAAAATGACCAAGTGAGGCTTGGTCTGGGACCTCTTATTGGACAATCAATGAGAACCAGAGTGATTTGGGTTTAAGGCATGGTCCATAAAAAAGAAATCTAGCTGTAAGAAAGGAAGGAAGGGAGGAAGGAAGGAAGAAAGAAAAAAGAAAGAAAAAGAAGGAAAAAAAGAAAGGAAGGAATGAAGGAACTTCATTGCCCAATGAACTTCATTGCCAGTTGGATCCCCAATGGGGCAGCTACTACTACTCACAGGTTGTTGTTTGTCCTTTGTTCTTGAAGAGGACCATGACATCAGGAAGGAGATGTCATGACTTGCAAGTGAATTGGATTTAAGTGAGGGAGGGCTGTGCAAAGTCACCAGCCTCAATCTGTCCGCCAGAGCCATCTGGGTCCAGTGGCAAGATATAGATCAGGGCGCCCTGAGATGGCCCCCTCCACACTATGATGAACCACATCAAGAGAGGCCTCTGGTGGAGGAGGCCAGTAGTACAATGACATATTTCGGATATATCTCAATGAGTCCCTGAAAATCTTCATCATTATCTTTAGCAACTAGACATTTTATCTTGTGCTTAAATAAATTATACTTTTAATTTTTAAATAACTTTATTACCATGAAGTAGAAAATGACTAGATAATTTGGAGTAGCCTTGCTCCAAAGACCCTTTGGACAGGCTGCTTTTACGTAGTGATAATGACTCACCTAAGAGATTATCCGTAAGCTTTTGTGAGTTAGGAAAGTAGTGCTGTTTATTGTAACTTGGACAAAGTTGGGAGCTAGGTTAGAGGTATCAATTTTGTGTGGTACTTTTTTGGTGCCTAAGTCTTTCATCGTCTAAGGTTCCTTCCATTTCTAAATATCTAAGCTGTGACACCACATGTAGAAGAGACTGGATTTGTCATCTCTGCCTTTAAATTCACACCTGAATTCAGATCCAGAGAAAAGATGTGGACATCAAATTTCTTTTTTCTTTTAGATTATTGTTTTTAATAAGAGGATAGATAAGGTAATTTCTAAAGTCCTTTTCAGCTCTAACATCTATATTCTCTATTTGAGTATTTGTTGTTCTAAATCCCCTGCAAATTCTAACACTTACTAGCTATGTGACTCCCGACAAGGCACTTAACCTTTGTGTGTCTCAGTTTTCTCATCCCTAAAGTGGAGATAATAATAGCACCCACCTCTGAGAGGTTTTTGTGAGCATTAAATGAGATATTTGTAAAGTGTTTTGTGAATCTTAATAGCAGATTTTAATTTTAATAGATTCTAGCTATCATCATCATATAAGTTCTCTTCTGACTCTAAAATTCTATATTCTCAGTTCTCTTCCAGCTCTAACACTCTATATATCATAAGATCTGTTGCAACTTTAACTCCCTGCCCTTCTAACTTCTTAAAGTCTCTTTACTCAATCTCTGACATTCTACATTCTGAAGCCCCTTTAAATTCTGGCATTCTGCTATATTCCAAGTCTTCTAGCTCTGACATATGATGCTTTAAGGTTCCTTTCAGCTCCAACTTTCTATATTCTGTATTGTTGTTGGGGTTTAATTTTTTTTTTCGTTAATCTGTTCTGTTTTTACATTACAAACATTTACAGATTACTTCCACTTTGTGAGAGGTCTTATAACAAAGTTAAACAGCTAAGTAAAATTAATAATTCAGTGACCTCATCTGAAAGTGCAGGAAACACACATCTATAGCACACCTCCCCCTCCCAATTTCTCTTTTAAAAAAAAAATGAACAGAAATCTATTTATTCTCCCCTCCATTGTGCACCTTATTAAAAAAAAAGAAATTTTTTTTTGTAACAAATGTTTAGTCAAGCAAAATATTCTCTCAATGGCTGCATATAAAATACACACACACACACACACACACACACACACACACACACACACAGAGTCCCTCATTAGGGACCCTAAATCCACCACCTCTCTGTTGTGGATAAATGTTCTATCATCAGCCTTCTAGAATCATGAACTGTCATTCTCTTGATCATAGTTCTTACAGCTTTCAAAGTTTGTTTTTTAAAGTGTTGTTGTCATCATAAAAATTGTTCTTCTGGTTCTGCTCATTTCATTCTTCAATTATAAAAGTCCTCAAAGTTGTTCACTTTTAAGATATAGTATGAATTATTCTCCTGGTGGTGCTTCCTTTACTCTGTTTTAGTTCATCCAAGTCTTTCTATGTCTCTGAAAGCATCTATTTCTTTGCTTCAACTTAATTAGCCAGTCCTCAACTGATGGTCATCCCTTTAGTTTCCAGGTGTTTTTTTGCCACCACAAAAAGAGCTGTTATAAATATTCTTGCACGTAAAAGACCTTTTCCTCTTTCTTTGATCTTTTTTGGGTATGCGCTTGGCAGTGATATTAAGGGGGTTGAAGAGTATGCACTAATGAGTAACTTCTTGAGTATAATTCTACATTGCTTTCCAGAATGGTTGTGCCCATTCACAGATTCACCTACAGTATATCAAAGTAGCTATTTTCCCATAGGTCCTGTCCAAAATTTATCATTTTTCTTTTTTTATCATCTTTGCCACACTGACAGTTTTGAGGTAGAATCTCAGAATTGTTTTAATTTGCATATCTCTAATTAGTAGTGATTTAGAGCATTAATAGCCTGGGTTTGTTTGTTTTTTTATGACAACAACCTGTTCGTCTCCATAGACAATTTAGCAATTGGGGAGTGGCTCTTTTTCTTATAAATTTGAACAGTTCCACAGACATATATATATATATATATGTATATATATATATATTGTATATATATGTATATATATAATATGTGTGTGTATATATATAATATATATGTATATATAATATATATATACATATATATTCAGTTCTATACACATACATACATACTGTGTTGTATTTAGCTTGATCTGTTTATCTATATCATAGAATTGATACCTTTATCAGAGAAAATTGCAGCTTAATTTTTCCCCCAGTTAATCATTTCTCTTTTAATCTTAGCTCTATTAGATCTGTTTGTACAAACCCTTCATTTTATGTAATCTAAATTATTCATTTTATCATTTATGATTCTCTTTTCCTTGTTTGGTTTCAAAACATTTTTTCCTATGCACAGATTGGGTGGATAATTTTTTACATATTTCTGTAATTTGATTTTGATATGGCCCTTTACATCTAGGTCAGGTACCCATTTGGAGCTTTAAGGTATGAAGTGTTGGTCTAAATCTAATATCTTCCATATTGCTATCCAATTTTCCCAGCCATTTTGTCAAATAATAAGTTCTTATCCCAGTAGCTGAGGTCTTTGTGTTTATTGAACACTGAGGTATTAGATACATTTGCTTCTTTATGTTGTGTATATATCTAATCTTTTCCACTGATAGATTTCTTTATTTTTTGACCAAATTAAAAAAAAATACTACTTTTTGTTATAGTTTGAGATCTGGCACTTCAAGGCCCCCTTTGTTCCCATTTCTTTATTATCATTCTTAAGATTCTTGCCCTTTTCTCCTCCATATCAATTTCAGTATTATTTTTTTTCTAGTTCTTTAAAGTAATTCTTTGGTAGTTTAATTGATATGGCATTGAATAAGTAAATTAATTTAAGTAATATTGTCACTTTTATTATTGATTATGCATGAGAAGTTAATATATTTCTAATTTAGGTCTGTATTTCTGTAAATAGTTGCTTATAAATGTATTTCTATAGTTCTTCAATGTATCTTGGACAGTAGGCTCTCAAATATTTCATACATTGTATAGTAATTTTAAATGGAATTTCTCTTTCTATGTGTGAGGAGGTTTTTCTGGTATTATGTTGAAATGCTGATGATTTGTGTGGATTGATCAAGTCGGCTGACATTAATTATTGTTTCAATTAATTTTTGAGTTGACTTTTAAGGATTTTTAAAGCATACCATCTTAACATCTGCAAAAAGGGAAAATTATGTTTCTTCTTGAATTATGATTATTCCCTCAATTTCTTTTTCTTATTGCTATAGCCAGAATTTCTAGTATTATGTCAGATGGAAGAGGTGACAATGGACATCCTTGTTTTACCATTGAATTGATTGGAAAGGATTTTTGTTTATTTCTATTACAAACAATGGTAGCTCTTAGTCTGAGATATATACTAGTTATCATTTTAAGGAAAGATCCATTTATTCCTATGTTTTCTAATCATGTTGAACAGAAGTGGATGTTGTATTTTGTCAGAAGCTTTTTATGCATGTATTGAAAATGTGATCTTTTTTCAATTTGTGACTAATGTGGTTTATTGAGCTTATAGTTTTCCTAATATTAGATCCAACCTTGAATCCCTCATATAATTCCAATCTAGTCATAGTGTATTATCCTTGTTATATGTTGTTTTAGCTTTTTTAGCTAATATTAATATTTAAAATGTTTTCATCTATGTTCATTAGAGATATAATTTTCTTTTTCTGTTTTGATTCTCGCTGGTTCAGGTGTCAAGATCATATTTGCATCCTAGTGGGAATTTGTTGGGAATCCGTTTGTGTGTGTGATTTTACAGTTTATGTAATATCACAATTAATTGTTTTTTGAATATTTGATAAAATTCATTTGTCTATCCATTTTTTGTTTGGAAGTTCCTTTATGGTTACTTCAATTTCTTCCTCTGGAATCAGATTGTTTAACTTATTTCATTCTTCTTCTTTTAATTTGAGTATTTTATATTTTTAAAATATTCATTTACTTCATGTAGGTTTTTTAATTAGCATGTAATTGAGCAAAATAGTTTCTAAGAATATGCCTTATTTCTTATTAAATTGTGAACTCCTTTTTCGTTTTTAGTACTGGTAATTTGGTTTTCTTCTTCTTTTTAACCAAAAAACTAATGGTTTATCTATTCTATTTTTGCCCTAAGAAACCCCAAACTCCTATTTTAATTTTTAATTTTTTTCTTTTTAATTTTGTTTATTAATTTCTACTTTGATTTCAAGGATTTCTATCTTGATGTTTAATTGTGGTTTTTAAATTTGATGTTTTTCTAGTATTTTTATTTACATTCTCAATTTATCAATCTGATCTTCCTCTGTTTTGTTAATGAAAGTGTTTAGGGATATTTTCCTGTAAGGACTGCTTTGGCTGCATCCCCCAAATTTTGGAATATTATCTCATTATAGTTATTATCTTTAATGAAATTATCTATCATTTTTATGATTTGTTCTTTTAATCAACAATTCTTTAAGATAATTTATTTAGTCTCCAGTTGCTTTTTTAATCTTTTTAGTGACCAACTTCAATATAATTTTCTGCTTTCTGTATTTGTTTGTAAGAGAGTTTATTTCCTCAGTCCTGATGGAATTTGTAAAACATTTACAGTTGAGAAATATGTACACTCCTTTCTATTTCCATTCAACAATCACCAGTGCTTTATCATATCTAATTTTTCTAAAGTTCTATTCAGGTCCTTAACTTCTCTCTTATTTATTTTGTGTGTGTGTGTGTGTGTGTGTGTGTGTGTGTGTGTGTGTGTGTGTTAGATTTATGTAAGGCTAATGAATAAATCAAGGTGCCTCATGATTATAGTTTGTTTGTTTCCCCTGTAATTTAGTTTTTCTTTTAAATATTCAGAAGTTAAAATATCAGGTACATATGAGTTAAATGTTGAAATAACTTCATTGTCAGGCTTTCCTTTTAGCAAAATACAGTTTTTCTTTTTATCTCTTTTAGTTAAGTATTTTTGCCGTTGCTTTGTCTGAAGTTATCATTGCTACCTCTGCTTTTTTTGTTTTTAGCTGAGGCATAATAATAGATTTTGCTCCCACCCCTTATTTTAACCTTGTGTGAGTCTTTATGTTGCAAGTGTGTTTCTTGCTAAGAACATATTGTTGGATTTTGCTTTTTAGTACATTCTGCTAGCCTCTTCTGTTTTATAATGGATTAATCACATTCACAGTTATGCTATTTAATCATTTATGTCTCTCCATTCTCTTATTACCTTATACTTTTTCTTATTGTATACCATTCTATCTTTTTTTAGTTCATTAGTGCCCTTTTCCCCCCCTTTTAACCTTCTCTTCACTATTCCCTCTCCAAGCTTGTTTGTTTTACTTATGACTAATTCTTCCCTGAATCTACCCTCTCTCTTACATCTTTCTTTCCCCACTTCCTGTTCTTATCAGTATCTCTGTTGAATTTAAAGTATTTGTACACCAAACTGTTTGTATTCTTCCTTGTGTTCTCCTTGCACAACCCATTTATGTATCTTAACAAATTCTCCCATTTTCTTTTAACATATCTTCCTTACCCAGGCCATTTTCTTTTTTCTTATATCTTCAAAACTTAACAAAACTATTTATAGATCTTCTCTCTCACTTGTCTGTCTCAATAAGCTCTTGTGACATTAACCCTTTTACAATTCATCCTTAAAAAATCTCTTCATATTGTTCACTTATAGTTACATTTTTATTTTTTCTTCACTTCCATATTTTTATTTTGAAGTTTCTTTTTACACTGTCTTTTTTTCTGTCAGGGACATTTGAAAATGTTTTACTGAAGGTTCATTTTTCTCCTAGGATTATTCTCTGTTGCTGAGTAAGTTTTTTTTTTGTTTGTTTTAGACCTTTGTCTTTTGCCTTTTGGAATATCTCATTCAAAATGGTAACTGGTAAATCTCAGGTGATCCTGATAGTAGTTTCTTGAAATTTGGTTTTTTTCTTTCTGGATGCTTATAGTATTTTTTCATTTGTAAGTTCTAGATTTTGGCAATGACATTCCTGGGAGTTTTTATTTATTTACTGGGAGTATTTATTCCCGGGTTTCTTTTGGGAGGTGTTTGGTAAGTTCTTTCTATTTTCACATTTCCTTGTTCTCTTACGTCTGCACAATTTTAAAAAAATATATGATATGCAGCTTTTTTTTCCCCTCATGGATTTCAGGTAATCCTGTGACTCTTAAGTTATCTCACCTTGATCTGTTTTCCAGGTCAGTTGCTTTTCTTTTATTTTTCATTCTTTTGACTTTGCTTTAAGAATTCTTGTTGCATTCTGGAACCATAAATTTCCATTTGATCCAGTCTGATTTTCAGGGAATTTGTTACTTGGTAAGGTTTTGTTCCTTTTCTGTTAAGCTATTAATCATTTTCTCTTCTCTATCCTCCATAGCTCTCATTTCTTTTGTATCTTTTTTTGTGCTCCTATCATTTCTTCAAAGAATTCTAATTATTCTTGTGAGGAAGCTATTTTTTTCTTTGTGGTTTTGATTATATATTTTTTTGAGTTATTTTCTTCTAAATTTGTTTGTGTCTTGTTCATCTCTGGCATCACAAAAGTCCTTTTTTCTTCTTTTTTTAATGTTCATTTTTGGTGATGAGGCCTCCAGAGTTGAGATCTTAGTCTCCCATACTAGGGAATCAAATCAATTTGAAGACCTTTTCCTATACCCTGTGTTCTTTAAGCTTTTTTCTTTTTCTTGGCTAGGCAGTGGGGTTAGGTGACTTGCCCAGGGTTACACAGCTAGTAAGTGTCAAGTGTCTGAGGCCGGATTTGAACTCAGGTCCTCCTGACTCCAGGGCCAGTGCTCTATCCACTGTGCCACCTAGCTGCCCCTTTTAGTCTTTTTTCTTAATTATAGGCCTGTTTTTCCTTAGTTGAATGAAGTTCTTTCCTTTGAATGGGGAGAAAGGAGAAACTTTTAATTTAATTCTCATTTAAATCTGAGTTTGCCTTCTTATGGTAGGGGGAGACCTTGCTGAGATGTTTTTCTTGAGTGGGAAAGAGGAAAAAGGTTAATGTCCTTTTCTTCCACAATCTTTTTTTATTTTTATTTTTTAAATTCAGCCTGAATGGAGGCTTTCCCCCGCTCTCTACACTGAGGTTGTTCTTTTTTTTGTTTTTTGTTTTTTAATCTTAATAGTGAAGTTTGTCAGTTTTACCTTGGTCCCTCAGGGGATTTTTTTCTCTTTGGCAGTTGAGGTTTTTTTTTTTAAATCAACTGTCAACTGGAGTTTAGTCTTTTTTTTTTTTAACTTCAAACTGAGGTGTGAACAAATTACATTGCAAATATATAAAACCAGAAACACCAAACAAAACAAAAATAAAAATCTAAGCCCATCAAGAAACAATAGACTTCCTAATCTGACTTCCTAATTTAAATTGACTTATTTTAGTCTAGCACATATAGATTTGAATATGGCACAGAATGAAGTTTGATGGGCAAGAGAAATAGGAAGAGATGCCAAGTGATTGACAATTAGATTTCTGCTGGAGAACCTCAGGAATAGTGCAGCTGAAAACAGATTCTGTTTGTATTAACAACTCAAACCCACACTCCCTGTGCAAGGCACTGTGCATCAGTAATATTGAGAGACAGACCTGGAAACCAACTCTAAAGCCTCCTCCCCCTCTCTCTCCTCAATAGGGATGCATTGCAAACAGACAGTGGGCCATAGCAGTTTGCCATAGAGTTAGTCACAAGGCCAGCTAACAAGAATAACAATAGGTGGGAAGCTTGTGCTTCTAGCAGGTGTGGAAGGCAAAGGGAATTTTGCAATGACCTGAAGAGATTGCATGTTGTTTTGTTTGCCAGTGAAAAACTGATAGCAATGTGTGTGTGTGTGTGTGTGTGTGTGTGTATGTATATTTATTTATATATATGTAAAGTGGAAGTTTCCCTTCAACTAGAGGAGAAAATGAAAAAGCTGGGAAAATACCCCTCTATACTTTAGCATACCAAGGAGAAAAAAGAATTCTTTGAAAGATTGGAGGAAAGGGGAGGGAAGGGTTAAAATACTTCAAAGAGAAAGACTCTGAAAAGGCAGAGGTGAATCCTAACTTGCATCAGGAGATTAGAAGATTTAGGATGTGACGCAGGAAATGAAGAGGAGGAGCTGCTGAAGGCTTGTATCTATGAAATAGGCTAAAAACTTTCCTCAAAAGGGTATAGCTAGACCCTAACAGGTGGGAGCAACTTCTTTGGTTCCAAGGAGCAATGGGAGTAATCCACTGCCCATAGAAATGGGATTGTTAAGAGATTTGAGAAGCCATGGTGCTTAGGGACTCCTTGACCAGAGGTACTGAGGCTGACTTATGTCGGCCCACAAGAACAATAGAGAAGGCTGCTGTATTCTGAGTATTGTATCCAAAAGATGACTTGTTAAGCAGGAGGACAGCTACCTATTACATTGTAAGCTCCTTGTTAGATTGTAAGCTCCTCGAGGGCCGGATCTGTTTTTGTTTTACTTCTTTTGTATCCCTGACTTTTAGCACAGTGCCCAACACATAGCAGGCACTTAATAAATGTTGATTGATACATATGAGGACATATGATACTGCCAAAAGAAGCCCAGAGAACATTCTTAGAAATGATGAAGTAAGAGTCACAGGAGCTCCAGAAGAGAAGGTTGATTGGAAAGAGAACAATTAATTTAAAAGAAGTGGTGTTTGTGAACCCTATTCAAATTTCTAGGCCACGTCTTAGTATAACAATAACTAACATTTATACAGTCCTTTAAGGTTTACAAAATGCTTTACATTTTATCTCTTTTCCTATACAGGGTGTTCCAAAAGTCTTAGTGCAGTTTTACGCTCTAATATACTGCTGACACTGCCTCCTCCCACTTTGTGCCATATTCAGATCTAGACGTGCCACCCTAAAATAAGTGAATGATTGGCCAAAATTTGGAAGTCTTTTGTTTCTTGATGGGTTTGGATATTTGTTCTTGTCTTGTTTCATTCTCACAACATGACCAACCTACCTTCTTTTTTAGTCATGCCTGTCCATGATGACATAATCATTGTTGGTAAAGAACTATAGGTTGTATACACCCACCATATTCATCTATCATCTTACCCCTTAATTTAGATTTAAGCTCCTTAAGAGCAGAGGCTGTAGTTTAGCTGTTGTTGAACAACCCATACATCCTGAGGTGCTTTGCAAGTAATAAATACTTGATAAAGCTTTGTTGAACAGAATTGAAGAGTAATTTCAGAGTGGAAAGGACCATAAAAACCATCTCATTCAACTCCCCTTTTGTTGTTGTTCAGTTGTTTTTCAGTCATGTCAGACTCTTCATTGACCTCATTTGGGGTTTTTTTGGCAAAGATATTGGATTCTTCAGCTCATTTTACATATGAGGAAACTGAGTTAAACAGGGTTAAGTGATATGTGCAGGGTCACATAGCTAGAAAGTGTCTGAGGCCAGATTTAAACTCAGGAAGACTCATCTTCCTGACTTCAGGCCTGGCACTCTATCCACTATGTCGCCTAGCTGCCCTTATTGGGAGCATAAGGTGAGGCAAAGATTGTGAAGATCCTGTAATTCACTTTCATAAAGAACCAGTCCTGAATTATGGGCACCAGTTTTTTAACTGAAGATGGTAGATGCCAACAAGTTTTAAACTGAATCCAGGGGTTCCAGTCCAATCCCCAGTCTCATATCCTCAGATTTTCAGATACAGAAACTTCATTTTATCAACTTAATAAGGATCATGATAAAGCTCTAGGAAATGGATTCATGCTAATTAGGATGCCTTTATTGGAGAAGATATCAGTGCCCATCATTTATAAATGTTATCCTCTTCTTGGGGGGTGGATCCAAACAGCAAAACAAATCAGAAAGTTGCTTCATGATCATAGAATCAGGAAAAAATAATTTAGAGGTTGCTACAAGGGTATTCACATGTAGCTAATGTATCCTAGAGTAGTATCCTTCTTCACTGTAAGGATATTCTGCTCTATGCCACT
Source organism: Vombatus ursinus (assembly GCF_900497805.2). NCBI lineage: Eukaryota > Metazoa > Chordata > Mammalia > Diprotodontia > Vombatidae > Vombatus > Vombatus ursinus. The sequence continues at coordinate 31,799,619 of NW_020954599.1, forward strand.
GGTGTAGTCATTAAAAATCAGAGCTCCCCTACTCCTGAAAAGATTTGTAGAAACACTGAAGAAACTCTTTTGCTCTCTAATTCCCCATACACCCCCTTTTCTTGACTGTGTAAACCATCTTCTTTGCATTTGTATTTGATATTCACATGTTATAGTTTCCAGGATTACAGTTCATTTTACAGTAGTTTACATTTAGATTTGGTAGCTTCTTGGGAGAAAAAGTTTCTCAGCAACTGTTTATAAATAATCTCATTCTGGGAAGATTTCCACGGATGATTAAGCCCATATTTTTATATGATTTCAGGGGTAGAGGGAGAAGAAAGGGAAGGCAATGTGTATGTTAAACAGTTGTTTGATTATGCTAGGTAGCTGCAATGGAAGTGATTTTTTGTTTCACCCCGTGGGAATGTTATGCACTTAGTAAATATTTGTAGTTTGAGTGGTGACTGACACCCCCAGACCCTAAGGAGCAAGCCATAACAAAAGTTTACAACTATTTTTTAGTCGACAAGTATTTATTCATTGCTTAGTATATGCCAGGCACTGGGGATGCTGACAAAATTGAAACCATCCCTGCCCTCGCGGAACTTACAGGAAGGCACCTGGTGGCACAGCAGATAGAGCGCTGGGTTTGGAGTCAGAAAGAACTGAGTTCAAATCTGGCTACTAACTGTGTGACTCTAGGCAAGTCACTTAACCCTGTTTGCTTCAGTTTTCCCAACTATAAAATGTAGATAATAATAGAGCCTACTTTGAAGGGTTGTCATGAGGATATAATGAGGTAATATTTATAAAAAGTGCATAGCACATAGTAGGCACTATACAAATGCTTATTCCTTCCCTCCACTCCCACCCTGCTCCTTATAATCTGAAGAAACAACATGTGTATACAACGGAAATTAAAGATACTTTTTTTTTTTTTTTGGAGAGAGACCGTAGCAGCTTGTGGAATAAGTAATGACTTCATGTCAGAGGTGGTAGGTATTTTGAGCTGAATTTTGAAGGGATTCTAAGAGATGGAGATGATGAGAGGGTACATTCCAGGGATTGTTGTTGTTCAGTTGTGTCTGACTCTTTGTGATCCTGAGGACCATACTGTCTGTAGGGTTTTCTTGGCAAAGATATTGGGGTGGTTTGCCACTTCCTTCTCCAATGGATAAAGGCAAACAGAGGTTCAGTGACTTGCCTAGGGTCATACTAGGAAGTGTCTGAGGCAGAATTTGGACACAGGTCTAATACCAGGGATAGGAGACAGCAAAAACTAAAAAGATGAGAGATTGAATGTGTGAAGAATAGCAAGAAGGCTAATTTGACAGGATGGTGGAGTATGAGAAGGGGAGTAATGTGTAAGACTGGAAAGGCAAGATAGGTTGGCATCAGGATGGTGAAGGACTTTAAATGCCAAAGCATTTATTTGATCCTAAAGGTAAGAGGGAGCCAGTGAAGTTTATTATAAAGTAGAGATGTGACCTGGTGCTTGGATGGAAGTGTGCAGAGAAGAGACATGAGGCAGGAAGATCAATATTTGAACTCTAGTGCTGGCCCTGTGAGTGGAGAGGAGGGGACAGATATGGGAGATGTTGCATAGGTAAAGAATCGATAAGATTTGGCAAGAGATTAGGTAGATATTTGGGGTGAGATTGCATGAGGCGGTTGAGGATGACCCTGAGCTTATGAGCCTAGGTGCCTGGAAGGTTAAAGATGTCCTTGACTGAAACAGGAAAGTTTGGAAGAAAAGTGGTTTGGGATGGAAAGCTGAGTTCTGTTTTTCATGATTTAGGTTATATGGTAATTAATGTGAGTCCACTCTTGCTACAGGGTACTTAGTCATGGACCTAAAAAGAAATATTAATTAGGAACCCTTTGGATGCCAGTCTTCTGCTCTTTCCCTAATTCAATTCAGATCAATTCAGCAACACTTAGAGATGTCCACCTATGTGAAAGGCCTGATGCTAGGTACTGGTGGTATACAAAGCCAAAAAACAAAGAAGTTCTTGCCCTTCAGGGGTTTTCATTCTGTTGTGTCTATGAGAGCACGTGTTCAAGGATAAGTAAATGCATAGTATATACAAAGTCATGTAAAGTAATTTCAAGAGGGGGAACATGCTAATAACTAATGAGAGGAGGCTGGACCTCATGTGGGAGGATATGCGTTAGTTTCTTTCACTTACCTTCAGTACATAGCCCATGGTAAGCTGTCATTGAAGTGCATTGACAAATTATCTCCCCACAAAAGATTATAAGTACTTTCATGTTGGTAATACCAAAAAAATTATGTCTGTAATACATAAAGCACTGTTTTAGGTAATAAGAATTAGTCCTTACCCTGATGAAGATTCCAGTTTAATAGGGGGTCAGGACATGTAGATCAATCACTTTAAAACAAAGAAGACCTAAATACCTGACAGAGGTGCAACGTGCTGTTGTAAGGCCCAAGGGGAGAGAAAGAATCACCTCCTGGAGATACAAGAGGAAGTGACATTGGAGTTGGGCTTCAAAAGATGGAGCTTGGGAGTGAGGGGTCCCTAAAGCACAAGGGGACAAATTCTTTATGGGGCATGGTAAGGAGTCCATTTTGTCTGAAGTGTAGACTATTTGGAGGAAAGTAGAGGGAGATAAGGATGGAAGGACATGTCTGGTACCTTGAACTTTATTAAGAACCACTGTAGGATTTTAAGAGGAGACTGAACTGGGGAAAGAAATGGCAAACCACTCCAATATCTTTGCCAAGAAAGCCCCAAATGAGGTCGTGACAAGTCAGACACAACCGAAACCACTGAACAACAACAGAAATCTGTTCATAGGGCAGTGTACCACATGGATTAGAGAGGGAAGAGATTAGAGGTGGGAAGACCTAGAGTAATTAGTGCTAAGGAGGCTAGGCTGAGGGTTGGTGAAGGCAGTGAGAGCAGATGAGGGCACTGGAGAGTTACCTTTGGAGTCTAAATGACTGGATATGAACAATAGGAGATAACACTGAGGTTTCCATTGTGACTGAATGATTGCCATTGAGGTAGGGAAATCAAAAGAGGGAACAGGTTTTGAGAGAAAGATAAAAATTCCTGGAGGTTAGAGATAATGGCTTATACTTCTTTCTATCGCCAAAGGGCCTGGCATAATGCTGTACATAGAAATGAATGTATTTTAAGTTCTTGAGGGTAGGAAGAGTGTCTTAGCACTCAATACATATTTCTAATTTTATGTTCAGATCAAATCAATTATATATAATTACATTATACATATAATATATGTAATATCTAATTATATGGAAATTATATATATCTAATTATATAAACACAATCACATAATAATAATGACTCAGCATCAGCAATATATAGGATCAGGATTTGGAATATTCCTTATAAAATCATCTACTCCAACCTCTTTATTTTTCAGATGAGGAAATTGAGACCCATGGAGGTGAAATAACTTGCCTAAGGTCATCTGGTTAGTAAGTAGCAGAGCTGGGATTTCAACCTAGATCCTCAGGCTCCAAATTCACTACTTTTTCCACCTTCCCACAAAACCATCAACCATACCATGCACCAGAATTTTATACATTACAGCTAAACCCTAGTACATTTCTACCTTCTCTTAAGAACATGATGGCTTATTTATTGAACAAAATTAGGTTTTGTTGTTCTACATAAGAGATAGTTAGCGTACAAAGAGTTATGATCGCTTTTGCTTTTTGTCCCAGCATCTTCAAAAAATTAGTATTTTATTTTTCTCAATTATATGTAAAAACGATTTTTAACATTCTTTTAAAAAAATTGAGTTCCAAATTCTTATATTTAACTACATATGTAATCATGCAAAACATATTTGCATGTTAGTCTTGTTGTGAAAGAAAACACGGACAAAAAAAAACCCAAGAAAAATAAAGAAAGTTTAAAAAAAACAGTATGTTTCTCTCTGCATTCAGACTCCATCAGTTTTTTCTCTGGAGGTAGATAGCATTTTATATCACAAGTACTTTGGAATTGTCTTGAATCATTATATTGCTGGGAATAGCCAAGTTATTTATAGCTGATCATCATACAACATTGCTATTATTCCGTACTCCCTTTTCCTGATTCTACTCCCTTCACTTTGTATCAGTTCATGTAAGTCTTTCCAGGTTTTTCTGAAATCATCCTGCTCATCATTTATTATAGCACAATAGTATCATAGTATCCCATCACAATCATATGCCGTAACTTGTTCAGCCATTCCCCAATTGATGGGCATCCCCTCAGTTTTTAATTCTTTGCTAGCACAAAAGCAACTGAGATATATATAAATCTTTTTTGGGTACAGATCTAATATTGCACGGTTTTATAGCCTTTTGGGCATAGTTTCAAATTGTTCTCCAAAATGGTCGGATCAGTTCACAGCTTCACCAACAGTGCTTTGGTGCTCCAATTTTCCCATGTCCCCTCAAACATTTATACTTTTCCTTTTCTGTTATTTTAGCTAGTCTGATAGGTGTGAAGTAGTACCTCAGAGTTGTTTTAATTTGCATTTCTCTAATCAGTGATGATTTAGAGAGGTTTTTTTTTTTTAATGTGACTATGGATAGCTTCGATTTCTTCATCTGAAAACTGTTCGCATCTTTTGACCATTTATCAATTGGGGAATGACTTGTATTCTTATAAATTTGACTTGGTTCTCTATGTATTTGAGAAATGAGGCCTTTATCAGAGAAACTTGTTGTAAAATTTTTTTCACAGTTATGATTACTGTTTGTTTCCCTCCATCTTATTTCTCCCCTCGTGTATCCTTCTCTTTCTTCTTTCCTCTTGTCCCTTCTTGAAAGTATTTTGCTTCTGATTACCACCTCCCTCAATCTGCCCTTCCTTCTATCAGCCCCCATCTTCCTTTTCTTATCTCCTTCACCTCCTACTTTTCTATAGGGTAAGATAAATTTCTATGCCCAACTGAGTGTGTATGTTACTCTCTCTTTGAGCCTGTCGCAGCATTTAAAAACAACAAAACAGCATTTAAAAACAACAATAACAACAAAATAATGACTTAGCAGCCTATCTTTTGGTATACTAACTTACCTAATGAGGACTAACAGCAGTGGTGTGCAATTAATAAGCTGTTAAACTGTAAGGAAAGGAGCTACTCAGACAAAAACAATGATTTGCCTTAACGTTAACAACATATACATTATTGTATAATTGTGGAAAAAAGTATATTATTATAAAATGAAGTCTCTTTAATGCCATTTTCCTATTGATGCTAAGTAAATGATTGAGTTCATAGTGAGGACTTGCCAGTGAAATAAAGGGAATTGTTGAGGCACATAGGTTTAGAAAATGTGGTAGAGTAGTCATGTGGTGAGGTGGAAAGACAACTGATGGATAGCTCAAGAGAATTAAGGCATATAAATGCCTTAGATCTTAAAGGCATCAGAGGAAAACCTTCTCTATAGAGAATTTATGGAAAGACATGGACAAGAATTGGACAAAAAATGAGAGAGGGTACCAGATAGCTTATGACCTGCAACAATGGATTGTCTACAAAATTCTAATGATCAAAATAACCTTGTACGATAGCTTTCACGCTTCCTATTTGACAAACAAATTCGATTCAGGCAGTATTATTAAGTGCCTACTGTGTACAAGGCAATCTGCTTTAATTTAATTGTTAGAGAGTAAAGATTTATATACCCATAGCTGAAATAACCTATTTTTGCAAGACCTAAAAAATGCTTAGGTAGTCTTTTTTTGCAGGGTAAGATGAATCATCTTAATGAGGCCAGCAGCTAGAATAATGAAGAATAAACCAACCCTTCAGCAAAGAAATTCCCAGCTGCTCAGTGTGTCAGAGCTTTCTTGATTGTATTTTTCCAACATAAACACTGTATGTTAGTTCTTAAGGACTTTTAAGTAGATAAAAAACTTGTAATTAGCAGAAATTTAAAAACCCAATTTCATGCATTTCTCCACCCCCCTCATAATTCTAAAGTGAAATTTTGACTAACCTTTCTCTTGGATAAAAGACTCTTTTCTATTTTCAATTAATCTTTTTAAAAATAATGTTTTATTTCCCCCAATTACATGTCAAAACAATTTTTAAAAACATTTTTTAAAAAAAGTTTTGAGTTCCAAATTCTATCCCTCCCTCCCTGAGATGATAAGCAATCTGATATAGTTTATACATGCATAATCATATAAAACATTTCCATATTAGTCATTTTGTACAAGAAAATGCAAATAAAAAAGAAAGAAAGTGAAAAATAGCATGCTTCAGTCTGTATTCAGACAGTATCAGTTCTTTCTCTAGAGGTGGATAGCATGCTTCATCATGAGTCCTTTGGGATTGTCTTGGATCATTGTATTGCTGAGAATAGCTAAGCCATCCACAGTTGATCATTGTTACAATGTTGCTGTTACTGTGTACAACTTTCTTCTTGTTCTGCTCACTTCACTTTGCATCAGTTCACAAAAGTCTTTTGGATAAAAGACTTTAAAAACTAAATTAATTGCTCAGTTCAGATCAATAAATAATCATTAAGCACCTACAATATGTAAAGCACTGCAAAGATGCAATTTATAATCTAGTAGAATAAAATGTAGGCCCTACAGTGCAGAGAATGTTTAATTTTTTTTTTCATTGTATCCTTGACCTCTAGGGCAGTGCTTGGCACATGGTAGGTGCTTTATAAATGCTTATTGATGAAAGGAGATGACATGTTCAAATAACTAACGCAAAATAGAAAATAACTGTAAGAGTGATACAGCATGTTAAGAAACTCAGGGGGAGGGAGCTAACCTTTTATGCTGGAGGGATCAGAATTGGCTTCACAGAAGAGATGATGTCTAAGCAGTGTCTTGAAGGATGACGAGGAGGATTTCAATAGGCAGAATTTGGAAGGGGACAGTTTTGGACAAATGGAAATGATGAAAACATGGGACCTGTTTGAGGATTGGTTATTAATTGACAAATGCATAGGATACATGAAGGCTGGTAGTGGTAACTGGTAAGGAAATATAAATTATAGCATATTGTGAAAGGTCTTGTATATTGACAGGTAATGGGGACTCACTGTTTGAACTCTGAAGGACCGTGTTCAGATCTGGGTATTAGGAAGATTAATCTGACCATTGTGTCAGATGAGTTGGAATGGAGTAGGTGCATTGGAAGGCTATCACAGTGGTCCAGATTAAAGGTAATTTGGACCTGAGCTAGAGTAGTGGCACTGAGATTGGAAAGGAGAGGATAGATGGAAGAGAGAGAATTGATAAGATTTAGAGTTAATAGTTGGGACAGCTCATAAGGCAGAGAGGATAAAATCATCGAGATTAGATTCCAAGAGTGGGTCCAGGGCAAAGGACACTACCAGGACTACTTGCCAGGGATAGGCAAGTTAGGAGGAGATTTAGGTTTTAGGGAAAAGTGACTGATTTTAAGAAAACCTAAAACTTTCTCTATTTTTTTTTTTTGCTGTTCTTTATAATAGCTATCAATATTCAAGTAGGAGAAATGGGTATTAATCATATGTGTACAAAGTGGAAGGTACTGAAAAGAGTGCTGGATTTAGTCTGAGGATAAGAGGTCAAATCCCAGCTCTTCCAATTACTAGCTGTGTGACCTTGGCCAAGTCACTTAACCTCCATGGGCCTTAGTTTCCTCAACTGTAAAATGAGGGTGTTGCAGTAGATTACTTTTAACTACTGCCCCATCTCTAAATCTTTGGTCTTCTAATGCATTTGCACAAGTCGCAGACCGGTCTGGAATTGGGGGAACTCCCTAGATAGTATCAAGACCTTGTGGTGTTGCTGCTGCTCCCCATATTCTGCTACGTTTATGATCGGGGGTATATAAAAGTGTAGGGAGAATAGAAAGAGGTCAGAATATTTATTATTGGAGAGTAGTAAATATTACAGAATTTTTCATATGATTAAAAGCTTTTATTTGCTTATCTTCAAATGGTGATTGGGAATTTTTAAATAAATTGTGGCTATAAGAACTTAATAAGCTTTTTTGGACTCTATCCATAACAAAAAAAAAACAATTAAGGGAAGATAAAATGAGGCAGAAACTTGAGGGAATTATAATACCTGGATAATTTCCTGTTAATTCTCTGATCCCCATGGGATTTGGAGTCAGAGGACCTACATTTGAATCCAAACTTGGCTGCCTATGTCCTGTGTGACTTGGAGCAAATTACTTATAAGCTCTTTGGGCCTCATTTATAAAATAATGTAGGACCTCTAACCATGTGATCCTAAGTATCTCCCCCCCCCCCCCAGTATGCTTAGAGAAGGCCTTTGATCTGGGTCCTTCCTTTGCTTCTATCACTCACTACCTTGATTTATTCTTACCTGGCATCCATTGCCTCCAATGGAAAGCACATTCCTTAAGGATACTGTTTCATTGTTACCTTGGTGACTTTTGCCTTTAGCAGAGTGCCTTACATACAGTGGGTGCTTAGTAAATGCTTATTGGATGAATGAACAAATAATTAGAGCAAAAAATTCTTCTTTTGAAGGAGAAAAAAAGTTTTCATTTTGGCTGTTCCATTCATTCATTAACTCATTCCATTCATTCATCCATTCCATTCATTCATTCCATTCATTCATCCATCCATTCATTCATTCCATTCATTCATTCATCCAGCCACACATTGGGCATAGAACTTGCATTTAGCTATTTTTATTGAATTGTTCTTATGCTCTGGATTGTCTTTAATTTCTCATATATTTATCTTTATTTATCTTTATTTTTATTTATGTTTATCTTATTTATACAGAGTTGTTTGCATGTAGTCTTTTCCATTAGACTGTGAACTCCTTGAGAGAATGGATTGCCTTTTGCCCTTTGTATCCCCAGCGATTAGCACAGTGCCTGGCACAAAGTGGGTGCTTAATAGATACTTGTTGATTTGACTAAGTGGCCCAATTTTCATGGTCAAGTAAAGCAGGGAATTAAATAACTTGGTGAATTATGCAACTAAGAAAACCTTTTAATTTAAGCCTCTTTTAGCTTCCCCCCGGCTATCATGACTCACTGTTTCCATCCCCTTGTCAACTCTTAGTTATATCCTTTTTCTGAAACACACTGGGTCCATTTGGTTTTGAGGGGAATGGCCTTGTGACAACTAACAGGTATAGTAAGAGACCCCCCCCATGCATATTTTCTTACTATTTTTTTTTCTATTTTGCTTGTGAGCTTAAAGATACCATGACTGTCTATAAGTTCAGTATAAAATGGAGGACTCTAGTTATCTAGTGAATTTCAGTTAACACAAAAAGCCACATTGGATAATTTGGGCCAATTTTTTCTTTTTTATAATAGATTGTCTTGTTTCAACAATCCTTGTAATTACTTTGATGCCCCACTTTATGATGTATAGACAATCTCAGAAGCACAGTTTAAAAAAAATCTCATTCTAGTTCTTTTCCTGGGTTTTTGTGAAGTGGGAAAATTCAACTTCATTCATTATGGCAGTAGTTACTGGGAAATATTCTCCTCACAGAACTTGAGGGCACATTCTTTTACTCTGTGTGACTTAAATGGGAGAATCAAGATATTATTGAGTTTTTAAAATACCATTTTTCCAGACATGAGTAGGAGGAAAAGATCAGACTGGATAACATTTGGGAAATTGTGCAGTTGTTTTAAGTGATGGCATATGGCTATGCTCATCTTTCACTGTTATTCTTATGTCAATGCTACAAGACACTGTGCACCACGCTCTTGAAAGAATCAAAAGTTATAACCAACCGAATAGGGAAAATGCCTGAGTAGGCTGTAGCACATTGGTAAGAGTGACTTGCATGTGGGAAGTGAAGGAAAGATATTATTGAGGAGAAACATGGTCACATAGCTAGTATGTGTCAGAGGCAGAATTAGAACCCAGGTCTTCTTGATCCCCAAGGCTGGCCCTCTTTCCACTATATCATATTGCTATGTAGTAGGTGCTTAATAAATGTCTCTTGATTTGGATTTATTTGTATACTATTAGCAATACTCTAAGATACTGGGGGAGATGCAAAATAAGTTGTCCCTACTTTTAAGTAGTTTATGATTATGTAGAGGAAATAATTTACGTTCATAGGTAATATAATACAAATTAGCATATCATAAATGCATAAAGGTAGTAGAGTATGCTAGGAGATTCAGTTCTGGAAGAAACTTCCAGATGGAAAGGTCAGTGAAGTCTTCATGGACATTGTAGCATTTGAATTGGGCCTTTAAAAGATAGGTAGGTAGGGGGAACTTGAAGAGGAGACTATTCCAGATTAAATGGATAGAGAGAATAAAGAATTAGTGATGGCTAAGTGTAGTGTATCCACCACTTTCCCCAGAGGGCTATGTGCAACCTGAGAAGGAAGTTTATTATGAGAAGTAGGGATGAGAGAAGGTTTTGTGGAAGTTGGCATTTGAGTTAGGCTTTATGGGATGCCTGGGGTGTATGAGGTGTTCTAGGAGGACCAGCACCTCTGGTGGGAGGGCTTGCCTAGCCCTTTCAGGGCTGCTCATCCACCTTTGGTGTCCACCTTTCACCTGTGTCTCCAAGAAACATGTAGCATGCACAGCAGCCACGTCCTCATAAAACCGTCTCAACCTACGGGCCAAACCAGGGTAACTGACAGGCCTTCAGACCTGTAGGTGAGTTAGGGGGATGTCTACCCTGAGCATGTGAAGACTTCTCCCGCCGAATGGGTAGATGAGAACAATTTGTTCCCATGGCCATGAAGGTGGCTGAAGCAAACACTGTGGAGCGCTTAAAGCTTGGTCAGATATTAAAGATGCCAAGGTCATCCACTGCATCCTGGGCCATTGCTAGTTATCCTGACTTTTGTTTTGCCACAGCACTTCAGTGAGTCTGGGAGAAAGAGGGAAGCTGATCACTTTATGCCACTCTGCCTCACTTATATCCAGTCCACCCATGAGTTAAGACATCAACCTCATGATGTCATTGATCCTCTTTGAAAATGATGGAAAAACAGCAACAACATCATGGGATGTCTAGAAATTCAATATGTGAAAAAATGAAAAGCAAGACAGCATAAGAAATAGCAAAGGCACTGGGCATGTTGGGGTATGGGGAGAACACAAAGCAGACCACTTTAGTAGATATATGAGATAAGGTTAGAAAAGTAAGATGGTACTGCTTTGTAGAGTGTCTAAAATTTCTGGCAGAGGAGAACTTTGAACTTATTGAATTTTGTTCAATAGGCCATAGAAAAGATTTTGAGCAGAATAGCAACATGACCAGATCTATGCATAAAGATTAATCTGGCAGCAGTATGGAGGATGGATTAGAGGTGGAGAACGATTAAGACCAAGACTGTGATTAGGGATAGAAAAGTTTACAGTTAAAAGTGCTAAATTAAAGAAGTAGTACAATGCAGAAAATGGGGTTTCCTGTATTTTAAGCCAAAATTTTTTTTGAGTCCATGTTGTCTATTTTTATTTTTTCTCAATTACATGTAAACAAAATTTTTTAATGTTAATTTTTAAAAATTTGAGTTCTAAATTCTCTCCCTCCTTCCCATCCCCCCTTCTTGAGAAGGCAAGCAGTTTGATGCAGATTATACATGTGCTGTTATGCAAAACGTTTCCACATTAGCCATGTTGCAAAAGAAAACAGACCAAAAAAAGAGTTTAAAAAAAGTATTTTAAGAAAAGTTTTTTTTAAAAAATTGTAGTTAAAAGCACCAGAGTGTTTTGAGAACACAGAGAATTTAGAATTGGGACTTTAGAGATCATCTAGTGCACACTCTTATTTTAAAAATGAGGAAACTGAGACCTAAGAAGGCTAAATAGGATTCCTGAGTTCACACAGAAAGTAGCAGAGCCAATATTTAAACCAAGCCCTCTTGGCTCCAAATCCTTTGCTATTTCTGCTTACTGATTCTGAAATAATTAAAAATCATACTTTTTAACTGGAGGCCTTTTTTTAAATACTTGTCAGTAAATACATTTTAAAAATTATTGGCCCAAGGAAGGCATTTCAAAGGTTTTGAATGCTCAGCTGACCTGTGAGATTTGATAGAAGGGGAAAGGTACCTAGTAATCCTCAGTAGTGCTTAGCATTTGGGTGGTACTGATGCTTTTGGAAAGATCCGGATTTATATTTGAGAATGACAGTCAGCAGTTTATAATATAGAGGAAGAACAGGGAACAGAAAGCAAAACTGCTATGAGTAGTTGCTTTATCTTGTTTTATTCTTTTAAGACAGTGGTGGTAAGTAAAGTGAAGTGCATGGTAGAGGAATAATCTGTGTAATTCTGGCAAGAAATCTAATACAGAATAAAGATAAGGGTGAAAAGGACAAGGAGCTTTAAGAAGGCTGTTGGAGTTTAGAAAACCCCATCTGCCGGTATTTGCATAAACTGAATGGATGACTCATTGAGATGCTATCATATCAGAGAGTCAATACTTATGGATATTGTTAGTTGATGCCACTGGGACTTACTCAATGAGAATGACTAAGAGATTCACCAGATACTTTGAGTAAAATAAGCAAAAACTTGCCTATACCTTGTAACTGACTCATTGTTGGACTGGCTTAGCTCTCTTCTTCCTTGAAAATTCTGTGACTTTGTGATGGAAGAAAAGATGCTTATATAAGATTCCTTAGGGATATGGAGATAAAGAAGATATTAAAGATTAATATATTCCTGTGTAGTGATAAAAGCTAAAGACTGAAGAGAGTTGGGACTCTTATTTATTTCTACCATCAAAGAAAAAGACCATAGATTCTCTAAACTATAGAACAGTGAGCTTTGTTGCTTATCCCGGGCAAAATTCTAGCATAGCTTATTAGAATGATGTTTTTTGAACAATTTGAAAGGGAATCAGTGATCACTAGCCATCATCATTGGTATCATAAGAATAAGTTAGAACCATTCAATCTCATTTCCTCTTTGGACAGGCTTGTTAGATTGCTGTGGAGACATGAGATGAATTATAACACAATCTATCTAGATTGAGAATGGGTCAAATAGATCTAAAGGGATCTGTCATTGATACCTTGTGTTTTTGTTAATGACACAGATGGGGGAAGATTTGTAACAATTTGGATAGCAATGTTAAATTCCAAGCGAGTATCCATTGTCTGGAAAGATATGAATCCAAAGACCATGTCATAAAAGAAGAGGTAGGAGTATAATAGCTGACTTCAAATATTTGAAGGCTCATCATGTGGAAAAGAGATTGTTTTTATCCTCTGTTTCTCCTGTGGGCATAACAAGAACTGACTGGGTGGAAACATCAGGAAAGCAGATGCAGTCTCAATATAAAAGGCTTCCTAACAATTATAGCTGTTCTAAAAGGGAATAGCTTTCACAAAGTGTTACTTCAGGTGTTCGAAGAGAAGGCAGATGACCATCCATTTGTCAGGGATCGAATAGGGAAAATTCATGTTTTGTACCATGGTGGATGATTTCTGAGGTTCCTTCAAATTTTTGTTTTTTCTATGTTTCTCTAAAGTCTTCTACTCCAAAGAGTGGACCAGTCATGCACATCCTGCACCAGAATCACTCCAAATAGGTAGCTCCATTATCAAAGTTGGAGACCATCAGTCTCTGGATTATTTGATTGAACTGAATGAATTCACTGGGATTGCTCCTCTTCCTTCTTTTATCAGTATGCTTATAACTTTATTGAAGATCTTATTAAAATTAAATTGAGTAGCATAATTTAATTGCTGAATTATGATAATTCAAAATAAAAACCAAACAAATGTCTTTTAGGACTTCTGCATGTTCACAGTGAAATAGGTTGCTGAACTGCTATTTTTAGTGAATATAGGTAGCAAATACACATAAATCGTCTAGGCATTTTTGAGCTGGGTTATTCAAATGATTTCCCCAGTTCTTCACTTGGCTTTTCCTGTTTACACAGACATATATATATATATATATATATATATATATATATATATATATATGTTTGGCTTTAGTGACATAACAAGGTATATTTTTCTATGTTTGGAAGACACAAAGAAAGAGTGATGGGATTAGAAATCCATTATGATAGGAGTGGAATTACATAGACTTTCCACTAATTGTGTTTGGAGAACAGAGAGATTCATCTTGTTCGACTGCATAGTCATTGCTGATCATAACTTAAATCTTTTGTGTGGCACATGGTTTGTGCTGAACTAAAAGTCTCAACACTTACGATTCTCCTTCCCCTCTTCCCCCACCCCCCCCCCCCCCTTAAATTCCTACTGGTATATGTCTTTAAATATTAAATTATTAAATATTAAGCATGTCATTGAAATTTTTTCTGTGAAATTTTCATTTTAACTTTATAGTGTCTGCTGAGTATTTTTATGGGCACTGATCCAAGTTTGTTTATTTTTATTTTATTACTTTAGTTTATTTAAAGTGTTCATCGGCATCATAGAAGGCATCTCAAGCATTATCCAAATGAAAGAAGGATCACAGTAGTGGAGTTCTCCTGATGCCTCCATTTGCAATGGACGTTGTGCTTTTGTATTGAGTTCTGGAATGCTACAGACCCCTCCCAGATCAGAGCAAATCAGCCTTACAGTCAGCTCAGGAAGAGCCAAGTAGATAAAAAATTCCTATTGCCCAGATGATGGCTTGAAGTCAGATGGACTGCCTATTGTGTTAATCTATCAGCTGGAGTAAGATAGGGAAACACAGTTTCAAAGAAAAAAAAAGGGAGAAGGAGGCAAAGGAGAAGAAAATGAGGAGAATGAAGAAAAAAGTGCAGATGAAGAAGGGAAAATAGAAAGATGTGTGCTAGACTCAAGAGAGGTCCTTGATCTGATCTCTTATTTGCGTCGAAGCTATGTATAGCAAGGAGGTGGGCAAATTATACCTGGAGAGTGAGGGATAATGGATGGCATCCTGATGGGGGTATTAGTTAGAACCTCGGTGGACTATTTATGGAAAAACATGAATGAGAATTGAGACACAGGATGGAAAGACATGCCTGAATGGGTTATAGCCTCCTTTATTGGGATGAGTGCCAGCAGAAGAGATCACAGTAGGAAGAATATTGGCTCTCTAGTCAGAGAAACTGGGTTCAAATCCTGCCTCTCTCACTTATTACCTGTATGACCTTGGGCAAGTCCCCTCCTCTCTCGGGGACTCAGTTTCCTCATTCCCTGTCACTCACACGATGATGGGGTTGGATTTCATGACCTCTGAGGTCCCTTCCAGTTCTAAATCTATAATCCTATTTTCCTATACGAGTATTGAAGCAATTCACTCTCTCTAGTTATGTTTTTGAGAGGCATTTCTATAAATTACTGTTGTCTAAAACAAATAAGACATATATAATAGGTCAAGGAAATTTCCATTTAAAATAGTAAGGACCTTTCTTGTCAATATAATTCATTGGAATTACATTCTTAAATTGGAATACATTTTATCAGCATTTAACCATAAATGTTGTGGAATCTCAGGAAATGTTCCCTGATGGAAGAACAAATTTAATAAACTTTTAATAGAGGAGTGAGAGGTAGAGGCTGAGTCTGTAAGACCACAGTGACATAACAAGGTATAGCTGTAAAATGGGGTTGGCCCAGTTATCTGAATGCTATGCCAGTGATGGGTCTGGTGTTTGTGTCTACCTCCCACGGAGAGATTTCAGTTTGTAGGAAACTTGTCAGTGGTGTGAAGTTTTATTTTTTTTGGCCGATCTGATTCAGCTTTGGGCCTCTTGATAGGGGACTTTTAACTGTCAGAGCATTTAAAAATCTATGTTCTCATATCATTATTAATTTTTTTTCTTTCACTCTGTAAAGAAGGTAGGTCAGACCTGATTCCTGTTATATAAATGAAGAGACCAAGGTACAGGACCATGATGTGGCGTATCTGATTCCTGAGCCTCTTTTTTTTTTTTTTTTTTTGCTTTTTTGGTGAGGCAATCGGGGTTAAGTGACTTGCCCAGGGTCACACAGCTAGTAAGTGTCATGTGTCTGAGACTGGGTTTGCTGAGCCTCTTTTGTTTGTCTTTAGTTCATTAGAAAGTTCAGTTTCTCAGATAACTAAATATAGCTAGTTAATAGAAGAGCTGTAACAAAAATTCAAGTCTTCTGCCTTCAGTCCCAGACCTTTTTCATAAGATCTTGGTCTGTGATGGGGTCCAAAACCTTTCCAATAAGGTAGTGAGCTCCTTTATTCTTGCCTTGGTAAGTAGTTCCCTAATGCTGCGTTGGTGGTAAACAGAGGCCCTAACCCTCATACCTCCTTCAGATGCCCCATCTCAGTTAATCATTTGGCTGTAGGACTCAATTTCAAGGCAAAAGATTACTTTTTAACAAAGACTTTTTTTCTCCCGAAAACAAAACAACATCCATTTTCTTACATTATAGGTCTTGTTTTTTGCTTTATAGAATGTGGTCACTGTGGATATGGAGCTTCACCTTAAGCATCACTTTTGACCCTGAGGTCCAGAAATTATAATTGAGATTTGGTCATTCTCTCTGTCTGAGTGTTCTAATGCAGAGGTATACAACACCCAGTGATGCTTCCTATTGCATCTCCTATTTCTATTCAAGTTGGACACCATTGCTTCAGTGCCAATTATTCACTCAACACATTTTTTGAGCCCTCTTAAATGTAAGGCAGGGTGCTAGGTACTCTGTAGGATATAAAGGTAAATGCTGGGGTGGTCGTGAGTTCAAGGAGCCAGGAAGAGTGAGGATGTCTCTAAAGGTTAGGAAATTCTGAAGTTTAGCCAATACTGGCTTCCTCTGCTATTCCTTTCTTTATATTCATTCATTCAGCAAATATTTGTCAAATTCATACTATGTGTGCTATATACATGTGCATAGAGTGTGTTCCTAAACATTGGCCTACTCAGTCATGGAGTCCAGTCTCCCTCTTAATGTATAAATCTTTTCTCCATTGCAGAGAGTCACCGGGCCTCATCTTGAAAGGGTCCAGGGAAAAGGGGAACTCGCTCCTTTTTATAGCATCCAGTTTTATGAGTTCTTGTGTTGCATACATGCCGTCCTCTGCTTCCCTTTCCTGCCCTGGTTTCACCCTTACACAAAATTCTGAATTCCCTGTACAACAGTGGCACTTAACAAGTTTTTGTGGCGTGGATCCTTTTGGCAGTCTGATGAAATTATGAACCTTTTCTTGGAATTATGTTTTTAAATGCTTGCAATAAAATACATGGGATTACAAAGGAAGACAAGTATTACAAGTATGTTGAAATAAATTTGATCAAAACAAACATTTTTAAAGTTCATGGACCCCAAGCCAAGAACCCCTGCTGTATAGTGTCCTTATGGAGACTCATCTGCTTTTAGAGATGGGGACAAACATTTTATTCTTGCTCAGGAAACAGGAAGAACAGCAAGGTCTAGACTTTGGAGCTATTTCCCATAGATTCACCTCTGGAGAACCCTCAGTGGGAAGTTGGATCTTGCTTCAACTTAATTAACACCAAAGACTCTTTCCAGAAACATAGAGAACCATGGAATCTTAAAGTTTGAAGTTCCTAGAGATGGAAAAGACTGCAGAAGCCATCTTATCCAACATCATATTTTACTGACCCTAAGGTCATAATGCAACCTCTCTCATGCATAGTCTAGGCTTTCTACTTGGAACTCTCTCCTCTATGTAGCACCTCCTACATCTCCAACCCCCCCTTGAATAGTTTTCATTATATACTTGATGCTAAGGTTAGGGATTTTGATTTGTAAGCATGAAGGCTACTGTGAAGTCTTACTGTAGAAATCACAATCAGCAGTTGACTATAAATGCTTAAAACAGAGATTCTCAACTAGGGGTCTTTGTTGTTTTTGAATATTTTGATAATTGTATTTCAATATAATTTGTTCCCTTTGTAAACTTACATATTTGATTTGAAAATGTTATTCTGAGAATGGGTCCATAGGCTTTATGAGAGTGCCAGAGAGGTTCATTAGACAAAAAGGGTGAGAACCCTTGACCTAGAAGGGGGGGGTAGCATGACAGCTGTCTTATTCTAGATGGCATTTCATGCAAGGCAGATGCTCAAGAGTGAACATGTGTCAGTTGTACTTTTTTTTTTGGTAGAAGTCATTTATTTATTTATTTATTTTATTTTTAGGCAATTGGGGTTAAGTGACTTGCCCAGGATCACACAGCTAGTAAGTGTCAAGTGTTTGGTCTGAGGCTGGATTTGAACTCAGGTCCTCCTGACTTCAGGGCCAGTGCTGTATCCACTGCACCACCTAGCTGCCCCCTAGAAGTCATTTATTAACGGAATTGCATCTTCAGAAAATTGTGAAGCCATTTACCTGGACCAGTTCTAATTCCTACAAAGGTTGGGTTTTCCCAAACCCACAAATAACCGAAAACTTTTAAATTGCCAACATTTGATTATAACCCCCCAACAAAGGGATGAAAATGGGCTTATTGTTGTGAAATAAGCAGGGGGACACACATTATTTTTCTGACTGTGAGTTTGATAAATTAGCACAGTCAGCTGTGCATAATCTGGCTGAGACAGTTCCTGGTTAGCAGCACTAGAGGCTTACAGTGAAGGATTGCAAATCTTAGATACCCACAACAACCCCATGAGGTAGGTGGTCTCTTCTAACTCCTCAAAACACCAAACAAAACAAATGATTGTGGCTGCTTGTTAGAGGCAGGGCTTGAACTTAGTTCTTATTGAAAGAAGTAGAGTTACTTGTTTCGTTACGATCTCTGCCTCTTAAGCATAACCTCAAACATGTAGATGCAACACAGAGATGCAGATAACAGTAATTTAAGATATATCATAGACATACATATTACTGAACATGTGAATACAATTTGTGAAAACATTTAAGGGGAAGAACAAATTCAAAAGTAATTTAAAAAAATATTTGCACCTTAGCAGACAGATTCCAAAACGGGAGGGCAGTAGTACTATTTATTTCTTACTAGGGGCAATAGGGTGATTAATGGAGTGATAGATGGATGGGTGGATGGATGAATGGATACCATAGTGGGGGGGGCTTTGATATAGTGTAGAATGTCTTTCATACTGCTGGCCATTTCAAAAAAAATTTAAATTTTTTTCCAATGACACGTAAAAATAACTTAACATTTGTTTTTTAAAATTTTTGAGTTCCAATTTTTTTCTCTCCCTTCCTTTCCTTTCCCCTCATTAAGAAGGCAAGTAATTTCATATAGGTTATACATGTGCAGTCATGCAAAACATATTTCCATATTAGTCATGTTGTGAAAGAAAACAGACCAAAGAAAGTCCGAGAAAAATAAATAAAGTTAAAAAAGTATGCTTCAATTTGCATTCAGACTCCATCAATTCTTTCTCTGGAGGTGGACAGCAGTTTTTATCATTCCTTTGGAATTGTCTTGGATCGTTGTATTGCTGATAATAGCTAAGTCATTCACAGTTGATCATTGTACGCTATTGCTGTTAGTGTGTACACTGTTCTGGTTCTGCTCACTTTACTTTTTATCAGTTCATGTAAGTCTTTCCAGGTTCTTCTGAAAGCATCCTGCTCTTCATTTCTTATGGCACAATAATATTCTATCAGAATCATATACCATAATTTGTTCAGCCATTCCCCAATTGATAGGCATCCTCTCAAATTCCAATTCTTTGCTACCACAGAAAAAGCTTCTCCAAATATTTGTGTATATATGGGTCCTTTTCTTTCTTTTTAAAAAAATCTCTTTGGGATACAGAACTAGTAGTGGTATTGCTGGGTCAAAGTGTATGCAGTCTTACAGCTCTTTGGGCATAGTACCAAATTGCTCTCCAGAAAGGCTAGACCAGTTCACAACTCTACCAACTGTACATTAGTGTCCCAATTTCTCCATATCCCTTCCAACATTTGTCATTTTTCTTTTCTGTCATATTAGCCAATCTGATACATGTGAGGTGGTACCTCAGAGTTGTTTTAATTTGCATTTCTCTAATCAATAGTGATTTAGAGCATTTTTTCTATGATTATAGATAATTTTGATTACGTTGTATGAAAACTGCCTGTTCATATCCTTTGACTATCAATTGAGGAATGACTTGTATTATTCTAAATTTGACTCAGTTCTCTGTATATTTGAGAAATGATATCTTTATCAGAGAAACTTGTTACAATTTTTTTCACAGTTACAATTACTGTGTATTTCCCTCCCTCCTATTCCCTCCCCGCCATTTATGCTTCTTTCTCTCTCCTTTCCCCTGTCCCTTCTCAAAAATGATTTGCTTGTGATTACTGCCTCCCCCAATCTGCCCTCCCTTCTATCATCACCCTACCTTCTTTTATGCCCTTCCCTTCCTACTTCCCTGTAGGGCAAGATAGATTTCTACACCCAACTGAGTGTTTATGTTATACTCTCTTTGAGCCAGTTCTGAGAGGTTCAGTTGTTGGCCACCACTCTTCCATCTTCCCCTCCACTGTAAAAGCTCTTTCTTGCATTTTTTGTATGAGATCATTTTCTGCATTCTACTTCTCCCTTCCCTCTTCTTCCAGTGCATCCCTCTTCTCTACCCCTTAATTTTATTTAACAGTTTAACCTTATTTAATCCCTTGTGATTTCTCTTTTTTGTTTACCTTTTTTTGCTTCTCTTGAGTCTTGTATTTGAAAGTCAAATTTTCTATTCAGCTCTAGTCTTTTAATCAGAAATGCTTGGAAGTCCTCTATTTCATTGAATGTCCTTTTTCCCCTTGAAGGATTAACTCAGTTTTTCTGGGTAGGTGATTCTTGGTTGTAATCCTAGCTCTTTTGCTCTCTGGAATATCATATTCCAAGCCCTCTGATTTTTTAATGTAGAAGCTGCTAAATCTTGTGTTATTCTGACTGTGGTTCCATGATACTTGAATTTTTTTCTCTAGCTGCTTGTGATCTTATCTTTTTGACCTGGGAACTCTGGAATTTGGCTATAATGTTCCTGGGAATTTTCATTTTGGGGTCTCTCTCAGGATCTCAGTGATCAGTAGATTCTTTTAATTTCTATTTTATCCTGTGGTTTTAGGATATCAAGGCAGTTTTTAAACCTTGATAATTTCTTGAAATATTATATCTAGTTTTTTTTTTTTAAATCATGGCTTTCAGGTAGTTCAATAATTCTTAAATTATCTCTCCTGGATCTGTTTTCCAGGTCAGGTGTTTTTCCAATGAGATTTTTCACATTTTCTTTTATTTTTTTTCATTCATTTGACTTTCTTTTATTGTTTCTTGATGTCTCATGGAACCATTAGCTTCCATTTGCCCAATTCTAATTTTTAAGAAATTATTTTCTTCATTCAATTTTTTAGTATCTCTTTTTCCATTTGGCCAATGCTGCTTTTAAAGGACTTCTTCTCTTCAGTGGGTTTTTGTACTTCTTTTTATCATTTGTGCTATTCTATATTTTAAGATATTATTTTCATCAGCATTTTTTATACCTCTGTTACCAAGCTGTTGTGATTCTGTTTTCGTAATTTTCTTGTATCATTCTTATTCCCAGCCCTCTCCAATTTTTCTTCTACCTCTATTATTTGATTTTTAAAATCCTTTTTGAGCTTTTCTAGAATTTTTTTTGGGGGTACTGAGACCAATTCACATTTTTCAATGAGGTTTTGGATGTAACTGTTTTAAGTTTATTGTTTTTTTCTGAATTTGTGTTTTACTGTTCCCCATTACCATAGTAACTTTCTATGGTTGAGTTCTTTTTTGTCATTGTTTGCTCATTTCCCAGCCTGTTTCTTGACTTTTAACTTTATGTTAAAATTGGATTCAGTTCCTGGAGTGGAGGAGACATTGTCTCACACTTCAGGTTTTTTGCGCTGCTGATTTCACAACTAGTTCTGGAGACCTATAAGTTTTCAATTTTTCCAAGGTAGTATGATCTAACGGTAGATGCGGTCATTGATCTCCTGGCCTGTGCTCTGGTCTATGAGAGTCTACAGGTACTCTTTTCTGTCTTGGAACTATGATCAGAGTCCCAGTTCTCCTGGGGCTATAAGCACTTGTGTACTATTTCTTTTCCTCGCCCTGGGACTGTGACCTGGAACCTTGTATGGGTAATGCAACAGTGGCCCGCACCCAATGCCAGTCAGTGGTCCCCAGTAATCTCTTTCTGACCAGTTGTCTGGCTCCCACACCCTCTGTGGGCTGAGAACTCCAAAAGCTGCTGCTGATTCAATTGGCTCTGAGGTCTGCTGTTGGCTTGCCAGGGCAGGACCCGTGCTGGACTGTACCCTGTTTTCACCCCAGCGAAACAGAGTTTTCTTGTCAACCTTCTAAGTCATTTTGGGCTGGAAAATTGTTTCATCCTACCCTTTTTTGGTTCTACAGCTTCAGAATTTAATTTGAGGCATTACTTTGAAGTTGTTTGTAGGGGAATTTGGGAGAACTTGAGTTAGTCCCTGCCTTTATTTCACCATCTTGGCTCTGCTCCTGGCCATTTATAATCCCAGCGTGGTCTTTCTTCAGTGTCCCGTCTTTGAGTTGTATCTGATCTTATGACCTGTTTTCATTCAAATTCATTGAGGAGTGGGACAATTCTGCTTCCCTTTCTTGGCCAGGAACCCCTTAATTTTCACTGTCTTGTGAAAGGACGTGATTGTAAGATGATAGCCAAGCTTTCGCCGTGATGGCTGGATGGGCAAAAAAAATACAGCTGCACTTTCTAACAGTCTTCTCAGCATTGTGATCTACCTTCTTGTTAGGGATCATACTTTTCTTTATTTTGAACTCTAAGAGCACAGGAACGTAGAATATTAAAGCTAGATGGGACCTTAGTTATCACCCAACCTAGTTCTCTCATTTTGCAGTTAAGGAAACTGAATTTCAAAGAGGATAAAGGAATTGATCCAAAGCCAACAGCAACCGTGGCTTGATTCTGACTCCTAGCCCTTTGCTCTTTCCGCTACTTTGTCTGCTTTCTAGAAAATCAAGAGTAAGTGCATCATTATGATTAGTTTTCCCTTGTTTTGCTAATAAATTTTTTGGAGACACGTTTTTGATAAGAAAGCAGCCTGTCTGTTTCTTCAACAGATAGTGCAAGGCAAATAAGATAAATGAAGGGGAGGGACAAAGCAGAGAGGTGTGAGATTGGGGATTTGGGAAGAGGAAGTACCACATGCCCTCCAGCTTCAAAGCTGGATCTTCAATGTGATCTTAGATGGAGGTGGCAGTCAGTGGAAGGTGGTGGAGGGGGAAGAATCAGACAGATACCAACAATTCATAATTAGTAATAATGACAATAATAATATTGTAGGAATAATTATAAGTATATTTACAATAAATCAAAATTTGTTTTCACAACATCAATGGCTAGCATTTATATAATGCTTTAAGGTTTGAAGCCTTATATATGTTAATTTATTTACTATGGTTATAAACACAAAGGTGAAGAAATACCTGCCTTCCACAACCTTAGGTGCTATCAGGAGAAATAGACATGGATATACATACAGAGATAGACAAAATAAGACCAGGGGCTCAGGGAAAAGAGGATGTATGGTGATATGTCACAGTTGCCCCATTAGGCTTCTGGTTACCATTTGGAAAATGCTGAGACCTAATACATATTTTCTAAAAATAGTTGAAGGGAGTTTTGTTGGCAGGGGAAATATGAATTATATAACCCTGTGTCTTGGACTCTTTTTAAGTTATTTCTGTGCCTTCAGCAAGTTACCATCCAGGTGGTTACTGCTCCCTGTGGAAATCAATGTAAATCAGAGTAGTTTTTTTTTTCCTTTCTCAGAACAAAATTAATTTTAACCCAACATACTAATAGTGGGTGCTTAGGGCTGTAGGATGAAAACTTCTTTCTAAAACTAGCCTTGTCGAACAGACCGTGGTATCACTTTCTGTTCCTTTTTTTTTTCTTGTGTCTTTTAGAAGCTACTATCACTCAGTGCTTTAATTTTCAGTCTTGCCATGGTTCTGAAAAAAGTTGTTCTGTTAACTAAGTCAGGATGAGGGAAACCAGGTTTTGATCAGAACATTCAAACAGAATGAAGTCCACATGATGTACTCTGTTGTCCACCCGTCTGAAGCTTTCTTTCTTTCTAGAGGCTGGCAGTTGTTAAAGTAACAATTTGGATAGCATCTCTCATCAGATAGTCATATTTATTGACTGATTTCTAAGTGTATAGAACTTTACTAAGCATTGGGTAGATTGCCTAGTATATCTGAGATAAAGATATGCTAACAAAGAACTCTACCAACCTTAGTTATCAGGGTCAGGAGGGGCCCACAACTAGATTTAAGTAAAATAATTTGGATATATTAATATTTATTTCTTAATTTCTACCTGTCCTCTCCCCTCCCCCCCATCCTCTCTGTACACGTTTTCGTCTTTTATATTACCATCATTTCTTCATTTGAGGAAGCAGATCAATCAATTCATCAACAAGCATTTACTATCTATATCTACTCTGTGGCAATAAGGATACAAAGTTAAAAATTAAACAGTCCCTGCCTTGAAGGGGCTTCCATTCTATAAGAGCATCAGGAAGGAAGGAGACTCCCATTGGTTCTAAACTTAGTGCTCTCAAGTGTCTCTTATTCACTCATTTTGGAAAAGGGCTGTCAGGCAACGAATGAGTATAGAATGTCCGGTAGCTATTTGATACCATGATTGGAGGGTAGCCCACTTCTTGCCAAAACCTTTGGTTTTAGATGTGGACTATTGATATCAGGCAGCAACCCTAGTAAGTCCAGACTTGTCACAGGACATTTCCAATCCTGAAGACCGCAGCAAGACCAAGTCAACTTGATCTGGGTTGCTGCACAGCTGGTATGAAGAAAACTCTGGGTTGGGCCTTGGACCTGTGTTCAAGTGACTGCCTAAAGCTACCCTTCCACTATACCACTGTCCAATAGCCCACTTACCAGTCCTCAAATCCTGTGGTTGAGTGGAACTAGGTCTTGAGCCTAGTGAGTTTAATTGGATGGCTATTTATAAGTTAAAATAATGTAGTGTAACATAATATAATGTAATGTAACATATAGTATAATACAACATAATTTAATAAAATATAACACAATCCAATATAATGTAATATAACATAATCTAATCTAGTATAATATGATGTAATATATAGTAAATAAGTATATTTGCTATATTCCAGTGTCCATATTTAATGCCTGACTTTCTACTTTTCTGAAGTTGAGTTTTATAGCTCTTGAAACATTGAGTGGAGAATTTCTGCTTAACATTAATAATAACAATAATTTGTTGTTGTTGCTCATTCGTTTTCCATCATGCCTGACTCTTTGTGACCCCATTTGGGGTTTTCTTGGCAAAGATAATGGAGTGGTTTGCCATTTCTTTCTATTAATAATAATAACTCATAAATGATCCCCAAATATAAGCCATACCTCTGAAATGAGATCTTTTTGAAAAGAAAAATAGAATCTGAAAAACAAGTCAACAGTTAAACCGTATTAAAAATAATTAAACTTTTTCTTACCATTTCTTTTAATTCATTGTATGGTGGAAGGAGCACTAAATTAGGAGTCAGAGTACCTGAGTTAAAAATCTTAGCTCTGCCCCTTTCTATCTTGGTCAAGTTTCCCTCTTTCTGAAGTAAGAGGTTGTCCTAGATGAAATCACTTTGAGCTTCTAGATTTAGGAGACATTATGTTTTTACGTTTTATCCATTTATGTCATCACTGTCTTTGATAAGCCATGATTGTAAGAAATAAATGGATCTAAGAGAGATTATAGAAATCACTTGAGTTTTTATAAACCAGATTTTGAGTGTGACCTATACTCACAATAGTCCAGTCACATAGATAGCACTTTATATTAACAAAAATGCTTTATAGACGTTGATTTATTTGATCCCTAAAATCATCCTTTGAGTGCAAACATTATCTCCTCTTATTATTGAGGACAATGAGGCTAATAAACTTGCTTAAGTTTATATCACAGAAGTGGTTGTTGATCTGTACCCCCAGTTGAGGTCTTCTGATCCCTAGCCCAAGACTCTTTCCATCCAATAGGTAGATATGTGGTACAGAACATTGAGCCTGGAAGCAGGAAGATTTGAGCTCAGATCTGGCCACAGATACTTACTAGCTGTGTGACCTTGAGAAAGCCACTTAACTTTTGTCTGCTTTAGTTTCCTCAACTAGAAAAGGTAATAATAGGTAATAAAAAGGAAATAATAACAGCACCTATTTCCCAGAGTTGTATCAACTGAAATAATATTCATAAAATGCTTAGTACAGTCCTTGGTACATGGTTGACATTTAATAAATGTTCGGCCCCTTCTTTTCCCCTTCTGTAAAATGGGGATAATAATAGCACCTTGAAATAATATTTGTAAAAGCACTTAGCACAGTACCAGGCACATACTTAAAAGATGTCAATTCTCTCCTCCCTTCCCCATTACTTAAAGATTAGGTCTGTCATTTGGTGAAAAGATGTTAACTTCAAGAGGGGATAGAGCCCATAGAGGTGAGTGGACCTGAAGGAGAGGGATTTCACTCATTCTTAATTGATGGAAAAGATAATTCTTCTGTGAGAAGCTCCCTGAATGTGGAGCATGTACTATTAATACTAGGGAGGGTATGGTAAAATGGCCCATCAGTTGTCCATGGAGCTTCTCTGTTGTCAATTCAGAAAGTTTGTGCAAACATTTCTTAGGAGTCTTTCTAAAAATCTATACTTTGCATGTGAAAAAGACCCAAACAGGATAATAATAAATATGCAACTTTTGAGATTGCAGTTATGAATGTTTTCTTCCCTGCCATTCCTTCACCTTCCTTATCTTTGTCAGTAGCTTTTGTGACTACCTAGCTTTTGTATATTCACATGGAGCTTGGAGTTCACCAAAGCAACTTGTTCTTTCTCAAATGAACTGTGGACTAGCCATGCCTCCCCATCCCATGCTTGTGTGTTTGACTTGTTGAATCCAGCTCTGGGCATTAAGATTTGTCCCTATTAAATTTCATCTTATTAGATTTTTGCCTGTTGTTCAGCCTATTAAAATATGCTTGCCACCTTAAATGAAGAATGAAAGACCACTGCTGTTGGGGCTGTGAATTGGTCTGAATGTTCTGGAAGAAAATTTAAAATTATAAGAAAAAAAGTTATTAAACTGTGCATAACCTTTGACCCAGCAATACCACTATTAGGCATGTATCCCAAAGAAGTCAAAACAGAAGTAAAGGACCCATAATACATAACTATTTATAGCAGCACTTTTTTTGGAGTACCTTGGAACTTGAAGAGAAGTGGGTGGCCATGGAATGTGGCTGAACAGATTGTGATATATGAATGTAATGCAGTATTGCTACCCCCCGGTTGATTTATCTGAAGTCCAAGAAATTTGGGAAAACTTGTAGGAGTTGATTCAGGGAACTAAGTGAACAGAACTAAAGTGACCACAGTAATGTAAAGTGTTTTCAATTTCAAATCTGACCTGTTAGGTTTATTTTACAAATAGATAACTTACTTTTGTTTTTACATCACCTATTTTTCCCTTTGTACCTTATGATAAAGAAATGTGAGGTGTGTAAGGTAGCTCAAAAGAAACATGAGATGTATAAATTTAGAGACATCTCTACTCCAAAAGTTCACACGGACTAACTGTGCCTGACCTCTGGTAGAGCCTTCTGAGCTTGTATTGGTCTGATCGACCACAGTTGGACACACTGAAACTTGATCCTGACATAGTGATGTCATTTTGGTCCTCTTTAAGCCGGAAGAGCAACAACCTTAATAAAGAAAAAAAAGATGAATTTTAAAAAGCTAGTAATTATAATCAATATATTGAAAATTTCCTACTTTATTCTAAAGTCTTTCAATACAATGACCAGATGTGACTTTAGAGGACCAGTGGTAGTCCCTTCAGGGAGGTGATGGACTGCAGGTGTAGAATAAAGCATTTTCAGACGTGGCCAGTGTGTTGATTTGTTTTGCTTGATTTTGCATATTTATTACAAAGGAAGGTTCTGTTAGGGGCAGGAGAGTCATTAGAAAGTGATATTTTTTTTTTTAAAGAGCATCAATAAAGCATTTAAAAGGCAAAAAAAGGTCTGCTATGTTTTTGCTGTACAGCAAATGCATCAATAGGAGGAAATGCTTATTAAGGGAAAAATTGTGCCTTTCTTTTCCCCCATCTACCTTATGGAAACAGTGTTTGAAAAATATACCGTGTGCTTACTGAGTGCATCTGTCTTAGAATTAGTGTTCTGTTCTCTCTGGTCTTGCTGAATTGCAGAATCTAATGGCATCAGGTCCTGAGAGCCGCTTCTAACACATTTATACTTTCTGCTATGCTGCGGCTCATAGGATTATAAAATTTGGGGATGGAAGAGACATTAGAGGTCATCTGGTACGAGCTTCTTATTTTACAGATGAGGAAACTGAGGTTCTGATTAAAGTCACCCAGATAGTAGCCCTTTGACTCCATCCAAATCCAGTACTCTTTCTTCTATTTACCTTGCGTTGCCTCAGCTGTGATCGTAATGGGATTAGAAGTTTAAGAATAAATACTTTTAAAAAGACAGCTTCTGGGGCAGTTAGGTGGCACAGTGGATAGATCACTGGCCCAGGAGTTAGGAGGACCTGAGTTCAAATCTTGCCTCAGACACTTGACACTTACTAAGCTTTGGGACCCTGGGCAAGTCCCTTAACCCTGATTGCCTTGCCAAAAACAAACAAACAAACAAACAAAAAAAAAAAAGAATTCAATGAAAAACTAAAAAGATTCCTTTCTGGGGGTGGGGGAAAGGTGTTGAGAAATTTGTTGGATCATAGGATTTAGAGTCAGAAGGTCACTTTGAGATCATCTAGGTCACCTCCTTTATTTTATCGCTCGGGAAGCTGAGGCCACATAAGTTAAATGGTATACCAGTATGGTTTCAACATTAGTAGTGGAACTGGGATTTGAACTCAAGTCCTCTGATGTTAAATCTAGTGTGCTACCTACCAACTATGTAGAATTTAGACCCACAAAAAGGTAAGCTTCATTTCCGTAAGACTTGTTAGTTTCTGAAGTTTAAAAAAAACCTAGTCAACAATCTTCAAACAGTCACACATTTTGTGCAGTTTTATTTTTCCAATTCACACATTATGCTCTTCCTGCTAGTTCTTGGTGGAATGTTTTTATTATTGTCGATTGTTGTTAGAATTTTTGTCTCAGAAAAAAAAGTAATAATTAAGAGAGGCAGCATGGTATAATAGGCAGAACACTAAATTTTGAGACTAAGTTGCAGCTGTGTTTACTTACTTACCTGTCGGAGCTGGCTTATCTAGAGGAAGCTAGGTAGATAGAGCCCTGGGCTTAGAATCAGGAAGATCTAAGTTCAAAAGTGACCCTAGATGTTTCCTAGCTGTGGGACCATGGACAAGCCACTTAACCTCTGTCTGCCTCAATTTCCTTATCTATAAAATGGGGATAATAACAACCACTACCTCCTGGGGTTGTTGTGAGGATCAAATGAAAGTAGTAGGCCCTTAATAAATGTTTTTTTCCTTCCTTCCTCCTTCAAAAAGTCACTTTCCCTCTTTTGGCCTTAACTCCCTCATCCATAAAATGAGGGGGTTGGGCTAGATTATTTTTTAAGCTTCTTTGAGTAACTAAATCCTGTGGTCCCATAATCCTAGTGCTGTGATGCTGTTGAATGGTGCTTGAACCTTTTTATTTTCTACAATGTGACATAGCTTAATAATATTATATTATAATGATAATATATGATATAGTATATTATAACACCAACAAGCTTCTTTAAGTAGCATTCATAATAAATTGAAATATTAATAATTAAATTATTTATGATTTTATTATTATTATAATTGTGATTATTGTTAATTAAATATTATTGTGATTTCTCTTAAAGGAGGGTAGGTGGAACCTTAACTTGGCACTCAGAGTCTGGTTCCAATATATCTTTTTAGACCGAGGGTCCTCCCAGTGGTTGTTGTTTTTGGTGTTTGTCCTTTGTTCTTGAAGAGGACCATGACATCAGGAAGGTGATATCTTGACTTGCAAGTGAAATGGATTAAAGTGAGGGAGGGCTGTGCAAAGTCACCAGCCTCACTCTCCTCCAGAGCCATCTGGGTCCAGTGGCAAGATATAGATCAGGATGATTGGAGATGGCCCTGGATGCAGTGGGAGTCCTTGGCCTTTTCAAGTTAAGGTCTTTCCCAGGTCTCAGTTTGTCTGAGGCAATGCTCATTTAGTGATTAAGGCTAGGTAAGAAATGGGACGGATAATGGCCTCTTTATGTAGTCAAAAAAAAAAAATCAATCTAGGAGGGAAAGACCCTCAGAGTTTCTGACCAAAACAGAGACAATTGCTCTCTACACTCACTCTCAGCCAATCAGGGCCCAAACAATGACCAAGTGGGGCTTGGCCCGCAACCTGTTGTTGGCCAGTCAATGAGAACCAGAGTGATTTGGCTTTAAGTCGAAGTTTTTAAGGGAAAAAAGAATGGTTTCAGTGATTAAAATTTACATTCCTTTGGGTAGAGCACCTTCAGGTAAAGGTATGATACTCCATGTGGTTGTCGTTGTCCTTCTTTCTTGAAGAGAAACATCTCTTCCAATATATGAGAGAGGCAGAGAGAGAGTCAGAGACAAAGAGATAGAGACAGAGACAGAGAATTAACAGCTAGAGATTTCAAGAAAGACTTCTGATAAAAAGTAGTACTTAAACTGGACTTTGAGCAAAGCTAAGGGTCGGGGGAGGTAGAAATGATCTGGGAGTGCATTCTAGGCATGGGAGACAATCTGTAGGAAGATGTGAATATGGAAGATGGAATGCTGAGTCTAGTTAAGGCTAGTAGGCCAGCATGGCTCTAACATGCATGATTCCCTTCACGTCTGTGAAATATGCGAGGAAAGACAGGCTGGATCCAAATTATTGAAGCCTTAGAATTCCAGACTGAGGAGTTTGTATTTTGGGGGAGCTCTGTTATTTTTCCCCAGAGCAGTAGGGAAGCTCTGAAGCTCGTTGAGCAGGGTAGTGACACAGTCAATGAGGATGGGCTAGGAAAGAGTGAAGAGATCAAAAGCTTGCTGTTGTAATAGGCCAGGCTAGATTTGATAAGAGTTTGTATTATGGTAGTGACCAAATGAGTGGGGCACAGGGCATCTATCTCTTGCCTCCTCAATTTTGCATAGATTGGAGACAGGAAAAGATTTGAGGCAGGGAGACCAATTAGGAAGGTCTTACAGTAGTCTGGGAAAGAGGCCATTCTCACTTCAGCAGGAGGGGTGGTCTTATCAGTAGCGCATCTTCACTGCAGGGTTGTCCTGATCTCAGGGCCCTCCCCTCTTCAAATACTATTTGCATTTCCTTCTTCAGTAAACTTTTCTTCCCCCCAACCCCACCCTATGTGTTACTTGGATGCATAAGTACTACTACTCAGCCAATAAGGATGGAGGAGCCAGAAGCATAGGTGAAATTTCTTTGCAATATTTTAACATTTTATTTATTGTTTATTTATTATTTATATATTTTTTTCCCAACTGGTCCTAGGCTCTTTTTTTCCCTCTTTTCTTCCCACCCCCTTGAATGGGATCTCTGATTTAATTTGTATTGGGAACACTCCATTTATTATTTGTTGTCTGATCATAAGCTTCTCAAAGGCAAGGGCTGCTTCTTATACCATGGAGCTTCTAATCTTTGCTCTATACACTCTATATCTCTTAATTTAGCTTAAGACCTTTATTAGGGTTTTTGGCTGCTATGATGCTCTAAAAAGATACTGTGACCATCCATCCTGAATTTTCTAGGGTGGCCCCGACTGATTCAGCTTAAGGAACATTTCTAGAGTGTTTTTCATAACATTTACACTTTCCTCTGAACAACAACAATGTGAAGTAATAAAGTGTGATTAGCCTTATTTAACAAATAAAAAAAAAAACCTGAAACTCAGAGTTGTGCTTGATTGGCCTATGAGCTGCTGATGATCCCGAAGCTATTAAGGGTTCTAGCTGAGTTAGGTTTCGAATGCGGGTCTCTTAACTACAAATCCCCAGATCTTTCCAGTACACCTGACTGGCAGCCTATCACCTAAAGTAACCTCCGACAGTTTTGGGGGAGGGACCTTTAGCTACTGGGCTAAGATCAACATTAGTTTAGCATTGAAAACTTAGGACTGACTGTTTATCTTTGCAGTTGGAATTGTCCTGAATTGTAATGATCCCTAGCAAGGAATGTGTTTATTTTCTTCAATAGAACACTTAGGCCATGTGATTTCCTCTTTGTGGCCTAGTTCTAGCCACCATATTTACTTTCTCTTGTGTCCCTATTAGACACCCCTCCCCCCAACCCCACCCTATGGGTTACTTAGGTACATAAGTAATACTAAGTGAATAAAGATGGAGAAGCCAAAAGCGTAGGCAAAATGCCCCGTTTTCTCTTTGTACAATTTTTTTTCTTTCAGTTTGTCCTAGTCTCTTTTCTTTTTTCTTTTTTTCCCCTCCTTGAATGGGATCTCCGATTTTATTTGTATTCAGAACACTTCATTTATACAAGATAAGCCCCTGCTCAATTCTTTTGTCTTAGGGAGTCACCTGAGGCATTGATCACACACTCAGTATGTATCAGAGGAGAGCTCAGGTGTTCTGGTCTCCAAAGCCAACTCATACTCCAACATACTGGATGCCTGTTCTAGTTTCTTTACAGTCCTAAGAAGAAGAACTCACATTTCTATAACACTTTTTAAGGTTCACCAAGCACTTTCCTCAAAATACCTTTTGAGGAGAGTAATGTGAGTACCCTTATTCCCATTTTATAAGTAAGAAAAATGAGGTTTAGAGGTATGAAGTGATTGATCTGCCCATGATCACACATCTAGTGTTAGAAGCAGACTAGGAATCCAGGTCTTCAGTGTTCTGTCTAGTGTAACACAGGACCTTTCTTGCATAAGGAGACAACTGTCTGAACAAGTTTGGAAGCCATTTGTATATTCCAGCATTAACTGAGAATCCCTAATGGCTCATGTAGGAGGATTCAAT
Organism: Vombatus ursinus; assembly: GCF_900497805.2. Taxonomy (NCBI): domain Eukaryota; kingdom Metazoa; phylum Chordata; class Mammalia; order Diprotodontia; family Vombatidae; genus Vombatus; species Vombatus ursinus. Next base: position 31,832,466 of record NW_020954599.1, read on the forward strand.
TTCTCAGAGAATTTCTATTTTTATACACAAGTTCCAAGAGTTAGATTCTTTCTGCAATCACTTAGATGTCTGTAATAGTACTTTAATATTTCAAAAGATTGATGATTTCACTTTACAGTGATTAATACAGTACCTGGCATATATTAGGTTCTTAATAAATGCTTGTTTTCTTCTTTCCTTCCTTCTTTTTCTACAGTGATAGAGAAGTCTCGATTATCAAATCACGTATTTGCGTTTCTACTATTATTAACGATTTGGCACATTCTTTGAAACAGTTGTTAGTTTTGTAATTCTTTTGAGAACTATTTGATCATATCCTTTGACTACTTTTGGTATTGTGCATTTCTTTTCTTTTCTTTTCTTTTCTTTTTTTGGCTAGGCAATGGGGTTAAGTGACTTGCCTAGGATCACACAGCTAGTGTCAAGTGTCTGAGGTCAGATTTGAACTCAGGTCCTCCTAATTCCAGGGCCAGTGCTCTATCCACTGCGTCACCTACCTGCCCCCCCCATTGTGTGTGTTGATTGTCTTGGATGTTAAACACTTATTAGTGATATTTGATATAACCCCTCCCCACCCAATTAACTGCTTTCTTTTCTTTTCCTAGATACATTAATTTTGTTCGTGCAAAAACTTCTCAACTTCATGTAATTTCAAAATTATCCATTTTATTTCTTCCTTATTGGTTAAGAATTCATTCCTTATCCATATCTGCAAAAGGTGTATAATGTGTTTATTTTCTAATTTTTATGGTATGGTATTTAATATTCAGATGATTATCCCTTTTGAACTTATTTTGGAGTATTATGTACAATATGGTGCTAAGCTAATTTCTGCCAGTTTTTCTAGTTTTTATCATATAGGAAGTTCTTTTCTAGGTAATTTATAATTTTGGATTTATTGAACACCGAGTTTTGAATTAAATTCTTCTTTTGTTTAATATATTTCATTGATTTGCTTTTCATTTTTAACAAGTACCAAATTGTTTTGATTATTGCTGCATTATAATATAGTTTTATGTCTGGTAGTGCTATTCCCTTATTCTTGCTTTTAGTCATTATTTTCCTTGATATTCTAGATCTTTTTGACCTCCAAATGCTTTTAAAAAATTCTTTTATCTAGCACTATATAGTATCCTCTTGGTAGTTTGGTTGACATAGCATGAAATCTATAAACTAATTTTTCTGGCATTATTATTTTTGTTATATTGTCATAAACCAGTCATAAGCACAGAATATTTCTCTGGCATTTTAAGTTCTTCTTTTTTTTAGAATCACTTGTAATTGAATCTATACAGGTTTTGAGAATGCTTTGGTAGATTGATTTCCAAATATTTTATGCAATTAGTAGTTATTTTGAATGGGACTTCCCATTCTATCATTGATGCCTGCATTTTGTTATTATTATACATAAATGATGTTGATTTTGTGTATTTTTTAGTCTGCAAATTTTCTGAAGCAATATCGTCTTATTTAGTTTGTTTGCTGATCACCTAGATTTTTCTAAGTATGTCATCATGTAATCAACAAAAATAATAGTTTTCTTTCCTCTTTCCTGTATTGATGTATTTGCTTTTTTCTCTTGTCTTAATGTTTTTATTGCTAGCATTTGTAGAACTATTAAATAATAAGTAGGAAAAGAAGACATACTTGCTTACTTCATAGCATTCAGTTTGTCTTTTTTTTTCTTCTTCTGTGACTGTTACATTGTTATAATCATTGTATATATTATATTCCTGGTTCTGTTTACTTTTTGTATCAGTTCATATGTTTTCCATCCTTCTCTGTGTTCATCATGTCTTATGGCATAGTGATCTTCCATAATGTTCATATAATACAGCTTGCTCAGCCATTCCCTTATTAGTGGGTACCTACTTTGTCTTTAGCTTTTTTTTTGCTACAAAAAGACCTGTTATAATATTTTGGTGTATATAAAGCCTTTCTTTTTTATTGTTGGTCTCTTTGGAGAATGGAATCTGGCTCAAAGGGTATGGGATGTTTTAGTCACTTTCTTATCATAATTCCAAATTGCTTTCCAGAATAGTTGGATCAGTTCATAGCTTGGAAGAAAATTTTAGGAAGAGTTTTTTCTCCTGATGACCCAGCTCAAAAACACTCGATCAGCTTTTACACGTACATGCATATTTTTCACAAGCCATGTGGTGATGTGCAATTGTCAAACTCTAGAAGAGAATTGAGACACACCCTCCATCTAACCAGTACTACCTAAAATAGTACTCCCCTCAAGAGTAATCCTGGCATATGGTCAAGCAGACCCTAGTGTGTTGAGAAGTAAAAATAGCTTATATCCTCATCCTAGAATGTCAAACACAAGATGTTTCCGAGAAAGCAAGAAAGGTACATTTGGGAAGAGGAAAATTCTAAGTATATTTTTCAGTAACCAAGATTCTATTCCTGACTTTGCCACTAGCTTAGGTGATGCTGGTCTAATAATTTTTACCTCTCTGTGTTCCAGTTTGCTCATCTGTAAAATGGGGAGATGAAGTCAGACAACTTGAGTTTGAGTTCCCTCCCCCCAACATTTATTACCAATGTGACTATGTCACTCCACCTTTCTCATATTCAGTTTGCTCATCCATTTAATAATGGGATTAATAATATTTCTACCTCGTATCTTACAGATTTGTTGTGAAGAAAGTGTTTTGTCAAGTGTAAACCAGAATGGTTTTAAATGATCACTAAGGGTTCTTCCCATCGGAACATTCTTTGGTTCTAAGGTTGTAGAGAGACACTCGTAAGGCCTACAATTAATTTTTTAAAGAGAAAAATGTGGTTACTTTGAAATGGAAAGGGAATTTTTCTGATGTATGCTGTAGGCCTTCAGAAGAATGGGACTTTCTAGAAGTATGAGTGGGATGAGATTTGAGAACTATTTTCCCTTTTTTTTTCTTTAGGTTTATAAAGATTCTTTCCCCTTTTGACTAATAATATGAGGAGGAGACATTGTGGTACACTTGAAAGAATACTGGTTCTGGAATCAGGGAACTGAGTTCAAATCACACCTCTGATTTTTATTATTACATGTATAACCTTGGGCAAGTTACTTCCTCCTTGGGTTTCCTACCCTATGAAGTGAGATGAGCCTCAAAAGTCTTTTCTAGCTTTAAGTCTGTGATGCTGAGTCTAAATGATTTGACTGAAAAACTATAGTATCTTTATCAAATATTCTTTGAGCTGCATCTGAAATGTACTTTTCTTTTAAGTTCTTAGAATACATAATATTCACAGCCAGAGTTAATATTTAATGATCCATAGATTTGTTAATGGAGCTATGTTCACCCTCACCCGAGGGGATGCTAAATGATATATATGACATTAATATAATGCTAGCTTCACAAGTCAGGAAAATCACAAGGTAAGGTTGTGAGGCTAATATTATCATTTGCACGTTAAATCTATTTTCTTTATTGATGTCAAACACAGTTGATAACTCACCCTCTCCAGCCCTCTGTTCCCTCATGTGTAAAATGAAGGGTTAGACTCCACCGTAGCCCATAACAGATGTCTCAAGCACAAAGACCGCAGATTGCATGTGGCCCACAAGATTCCCAAGTGACTCAAACCAAATTAAATTGTAATTGGGAAATATTTAACAAAACAAATAAAAATGTCATGAACATAGATAATATTACATTTTAAAAATATGGTTTAGTGGTTTAGTAAAAGTATGGTTTAGTGTCTCCCTCTTTCTATTTGAGTTTGACATCACTGGTCCATAAAGTCCTTTTTCCCTCTAAATTCAATGATTCTGTTATCTGGAAAGTTATGGAATCACTGAAGGGGTCTTGGAGGTTACCTTGTCTAACCCATACCTGATGAAGAATTCCATTCATAGCATCCTTAACAACCGCCAACTGTTGCTTGAAGACCTCCAGTGAAGGGAAGCCTTCCCACTTCCCAGAAAAGTCCAGTGTACTTTGGGACAGCTCTCATTGCTAGGAAATTTTTCCTGATGTGAAGCCTAAATATACTTCTTTACAACTTGTGCCCATTGGGTTTAGTTTTGCCCTCTGAGGCCAAAGTAAGTTCCTTGAGAACAAGGACTGTCTTTTGCATTTCTTTATATCTCCAGGATTCACATAGTGCCTGGCACATAGTAGGTACTTAACAAATGACTGACTGTGATACTGCTTCCTTATGACCACCCTCCAACACCTAAAGAAAGCATTCTTCCCCTCCTCCATTGTCTTCTGACAGATCTTTTATCCTGCAGCTAAGCATCCCCTGTCCCAAATAGGAATTCTCATATTTGCCCTTATTTTGTTTCTTCCTGCATACCACAGTTCATAGCAGTTGAGTTGGAAAAGAGCTTTGGAAATATGGTTTAACTCATGCCTGAACAATTAGTAAGTGAGCGTCACTTCACTCGGGGTCATATCAAGAGGCTGGATGAGTTTATGGGAGAGCATCTACCTTATTATTTGATTACTTAAGTGGTCATGTTATGTTATATCATATCATATCTATCTATTCATCTGTCTATCTATTAGTTAACAAGCACTTATTCAACACTTACCATATGCCAGGAACTGTGTTGGCACAAACCCAATTCTATTCTTGAGGTACTTACTGTCTAATGAGGGAGACAACACGTAAATAATTAGATTCTTACAAGGTAAATATAGAGTAGAAGAAAGTGGTCTGAAAGGAATGGAAGATAAGGAAAGGCATTAGCATGTGGAGAGACCTCAAACAGCTTTATTCCAGAAGTGGGATTTGAACTGAGTCCCAAAGGAAGCCAGAGAAACCATATAATCTTCTCTGGCCCTAAGTTTCCTTATGGGTAAAATGAAGGGTTGGACTTCACAAGATACTCTATAACAGAGATGTCAGGCCACATGCAACCCGAAATACTCTTATGTCCTGCCCATTGGAAGTGAGGAGGCAGAGGATTTAAGGCACAAATTGCCTATGAAAAGGCAAGATGGAGGATGGAATATTGCAAGGAAGTCACTGTAGCTAAATCCTAGTGTATGTCGAGGGAAGTTGGGAATAAGGTATAAGAAGGCTGGCTCCTGCCAACAGTATAGCTCACATCCCACCCACACATTCTTATCCTATGTGACTCTTGCCATGTTCTCCCTATCTTCCATAGAGGCTCCACTCAATGGGAGCCTTCCTCTAGGTCAAAATTTCCTAACCTGGGGTTTGTGAATTTAAAAAAAAAACTCAACACACACACACATATGTGTATATATATGTATATATATAAAATACATATGTGTGTATATATGTATATATATAATACATATGTGTGTATATATGTTATATACACATATATATGGTATCCTTTGGAATCCTATGTATTTTATTTTATGGATTTAAAAAGCATTATTCTGAGAAGGGGTCCATAGGCTTCACCAGACTTCCAAGGCAGTTCATGACATAAAGGGGTCCTATTAATAATTTTATTACCTCCATTTTATAGGTTGGGAAATGGAAACATAAAAGTTAAGCAACTTGCGAAGATCATATAGCTAATAAATATTAGAAGCAGGGTAAAAATGCAAGTCTTCCTGACTCTTATCTCCACTTTTTTAAGGCAGATAACTGGTGTGGAGAATAGAGTATTGAACTTGGAGTCAGGAAGACCCGAGTTCAAATCCTGCCTCAGACACAATCAATCCTCAACTTTCATGGGGTTAATATTTCCAGAAAATGGTGCACAAGTAAAAAGCACAAATGCTGATACAGTGAACCTATGGAAAATAGGGGTTAGGTTCCCATGACCACCAAAAACTGTAATCTTTTGCTAGAGATTGCTGAAAATACACTTTTTTGCATATAATTCTTTACAATAAAACATTAATTCTGATAACATGCACTGAATTCTAACAGAGTAACCATGAAATAACCCATAAAATACAGGACACAAAATAAAATGAGTAACACGGAAAACATTTTTCTCACTAGTAATTCTATAGAATTCTGTGACCTTTTGTGCTAAGATCTCAATTTAAAAAGACTAATTTCAGACAATATTCACTTTTCATAACACATGGAATCTATAGTAACGTAAATGCCATACAGTAAATAAAATTCTTAAAACTAAAACATTTTTTAACCTGAATCTTACTTTTCACTGTGTCAGATGGTGGTGTGAGGGTGTTGTACTGTATACTATACTGCTGTAAATCTCCCTGCCTTGGCCACCCTCTCAAAACCAAGGGTGAGGTTGCAGACCGGTCAGGTCAAATATCATCTATGCCACTGATGTTCATGGCTGGTGGATGCCATTGGAGACTGTCCACGTACCAGCTTGAAATAATCTTTCAGTAGTGTCTGCTTTGTGCTCTGTTTGAGATCCTTAAGGGTTTTGGAGTATGGCCACTCCACAAATTTGCACCCAGTGCGCCTTTCATTTTTTCCTCTACTGCCCAAGTGTGTGGTTGCCAATGTAAAAGTGAAAAGGAGTTTACTGGTAAAATCATGGGAATGCTTGAAGTTCTGAAAGTTAAATGCATGAATGTTGAAGATCAATTGTACTTACTAGTTGTGTGATCCTGGGCAAGTCACTTAACTTCTGTCTGAATTTATTTTCTTATGTGTAAAATTGAAGTAATAATAGTAACTCCCTCCTTGGGTGGTTGTGAGGATCAAATGAGATAATTTGATTATAATTATTATTTTTGCTATGCCTGGATATATAATGTGAATTATGGCAGAAAAAAAAACTAGATTAGAGCCAGATGGAGGAAGACTTTAAATGGTGAACTAAGAAGTTTATATTTTATCCCAGAAACAATTGCTGCTGATGACTTTTGAGCGTGAGAGTGTCATGCTAAGACTGGTGTCTTAGGAAGATTATTTTGACAGCTGTGTGGAAAATGGATTGGTAAGAGTAGACTGTAAACCGATCGATAAGGAAGCTATTGCAGGAGTCCAGGACAGAAAGGATGAGAACCTGAAACAGGGTAGGGGTGGTTCGAGTGGATAGAAAGGATTGAATGGGACAGATGTGGATGTAGAAGCGACAGAATTTAGCAACTGATTGCATGTAGGGGTTGAAAGAGGGAGAAGAGCCCATGATTTTTTCTGGGTTCTCTGGGTGACAATAGCAAAACGGAAAAAAAGGGAAGCGTGAAGGAGGACTGAGTTTGTAGGAGGAAAGATAAAGAGTTCCGTTTTCAACATGTTGAATTTGAAATGTTGATTCAATATCCAAGGGAGATGACAAGCAGACAGATGGTAAAGTTGGGGAATTAAGTAGTTCAGATGAGTAGTGATTATGTCCTATATTAAGATGGTGACTGAGAGAATAGAGAAAAGGGAATGGACGTGAGAGATGTGGTGGTGGTGGAATCAACAAGCTTTGATCAATTATGGGATATATGAGAGGTAAAGGAGAGGAAAGAGCCAAAGAAAACCCACAATTATGAACACATCGAAACTAGTTGAATGGTGCTTCTACAGAGACAGTATAGTAATGATAATGGGAATTAATAGTAATAATAATAAAGTCAGCAGGAGGAACCCTTTACTGCTGTGGGCCTTATATGTAAAATGAGGGGATTAGACTGCCAATGGCTTCTGTGATAGGATGGGATTTTGTGAACAGTACTTTTCCCATTAGACCATTCTCATGCCTAAGTTCTTCCATAGACTTCCACTTTCTATTAGTGATGTTTTCCTTTTCTCTGGAGCATTTCAATATTCAAATTGCTCTGGTACAAATATTTCTTACTGATGTTTTAGGGAAAAGGCAAATCGGTACCTAGGCTGGGGGTGGAGGGAGCCAGTTGCTGAAGATATGCAAAAAAAATAAGTGTATTTAAGTTGTGCAAGTTGTTTGTTGCTCCTTTGGGCTAAAGGAAGTTCTGACTAACTGAGAAAGGGGAATATGTGCAGTACAGAAAGTGAAACTGTGTTGAGAAGGCCAACTTTTGGGGCTTTGGTGAAAGCTTCAATCGTTGGGTCCTGCCAAAGAATGTAGTGTTGCTAACGCTGCAGAGACAAAATGTCTAAAATAATGTCAAGCAGTCTGCAGCTTTTATTTCTTCGACCTCTCTCTTAGTGTTCCCTCAGGTAAAGAGCTCATACGATACTTTTTTGGGCCCAATCTTTGGTTTTTATAATTTCCCAACGTGGCATGTAATTATCAATTAGTGCAGCACTTAGAGTAGTGGCCGGGATGAGAGTAGTTGGAGGGAAATCATTTTTATTTTCTTTTTTAAAAAAGCCATCTCTATTATTGTGCCATGAGGAGAATGTACTTTATCTCTGTAAAATTCATGAAGGTTCCTTGTACCTCTCTATGCCGCTGTTTCCACATTGATAGGCAGAATTCACGATTTAAAGGAATTATGGCTTGTCACTCCTTACCTACGTGGAGATAAAACTCAGGTATACTTGCCTGGATATTTGACACTCCATTGGGCTTTCACTTAGAGGATATGTGTGTGTATGTGTGTGTTTGTGTGCGCATGCATATGTGTGCATGTATCAGTGCACAAACTTGTTCCTGTGTATTGCTGTTAGTGTTGAAAAAAGCCACAGTGTCTGGTTTAGTTATAAACTGATGGCAGAGTAATTTGTTAAACATGGCAGAGAGAGTTGAGAACTTTCCAGAGTTGAATATACTTGCTTAGATTGATCTGTTTATCTCCTCCTCATCCCCTGATAAATCAGGTACAACTCTGGTTTTCCTGTCTAATGTTTTCCAGGAGAATTAGCTTTCCTTTGTATACAAGAATACTCTTACCCCTACACCAGGGGAAAATCCCTTTCCAATCCCTTATTCTTGCTGATAAAGAAACCTTTCCCCTCCTGTCATGCATCCATTGGCCCTGCACCCTGTTTTCTTAAGTTGCTGCTTAGGGACCTCCTCCAGGTTGTATAGCTCTTTCCTAAAGTCATAGACAGTCCTGGTGCTATAGTAAATGACTGCTTGGAACACTTGTGTGTAGTTGGGTTAGTTTTGACCACCCCTTGAAACAAAGGAGAGGCAGCATGGTGTAGTAGATGTGGGCAAGGAGACAGAGAGGGCGAGAAGGAGGAAAAGGGGAAGCCAGAGAGATGAGGAGAGAGAGAGGAAGAGGGAGAGGGGGAAAGAAGGAGAGTTTCCATAACCACATTCTTAGGTCTATAGTGCTAAGAAAGTCTGTGTCTCTTCTGTATTTGTTATTGTTGAGTTTCTGCTAGGAGAGGTCTCCAACCAGTATTGAAACAATGGAGAGATAGCACCATGTGGTAGAACTACCGCTGGGCTCAGAGTCAGGAGAACTGAGTTCAAATGTTCCCTCTGTCATTTATTAACTATGTGACTGTGGGCAAGTCATTTAATTTCTCTGAGCCTCAGTTTCCTCATCTGTAAAATGGATGTGGTAATGCGTACATTGCTTATGTCATCAGGAAAACATGTCGTAAACTTTAAAGTGCTACATAAACATGAATAACTATTATTATTATGTAAATATTAATTTACCTATACCTAAGCATTTTTACCAGAATGACTCCTGTGAATCCAGTGCTCTTTGATGAACCTTATCCTAGAAGACTTTGCGATCTGTATTATTTCTTGTTTGTTGGCAGAAATAAGGAACCATAAGTTGGATGGCTGCAGGCAACACCTGAAAATAGACACATTTGAATAAAGCGTATTATTAGAGGGTTAACAAGATTACCAGTTCAGCATGCCTATTTCATCTTTAGGGTCACTGGGATCCCTTGTCCTCTCCTTCTCTGTCGTAAGGTCACAAAGATATAGGAGAAATTGGCTACCTCTTTTTTTTTTTGTATTTTTTTTTTCCTTTTTAGGTAATTGGGGTTAAGTGACTTGCCCAGGGTCACACAGCTAGCAAGTGTCAAATATTTGGTCTGAGGCCGTATTTGAACTCAGATCCTCCTGACTTCAGGGCCTTTGCTCTATCCACTGTGCCACCTAGCTGCCCATGGCCACCTGCTTTTTGATGAGAGCAGTACCTTCTTGGGGATATGACCCACCCTTACACTTTAAAACCAAGGTTTTAAGAAATTTGCAGTAACATCCTTCTGAGGGTGGGCGGTGATGATAAGAAGTACCAAGTTCATGGGACTATACCAGACATGATGGAATTCACAGATTTTGACAAATATCTTAAATCTATTGTTAAATATCTTAAATTATTACAGAGAGACAAGATGGCAGCACTGGCCACTCATTTTCAAATCCTTGCTATTACCTTAAACTTACTTCAGGACTGATATGCACAATCAGTTGTTAACTGCTGCCTCTTCTACTTTTGCTGTATCACTGATATCCATCCCTTCTTTTTATTTGTATTACGACTTTCCAAGTATAGCCCTCTTCCCAGACTATTGCAGTATTCTGCTGACCGATCTTCCCACTTCTATTCTCTCCTCCCTCAAATTCACACTCCACACTCATACCAAACTTATCCTGTCACTCCTCTGCCCCAGACCTTTCATTGGCTCTATCTGAGATATTTGAGGCCTTCCAAAAACTGGAATCCTACTTCTCTAGCCAGACTTATTTCACACTGCTGTCTTCCATGTTCTTTTAAGCTAAACTGGAATTTTTTTTTTTTTTTTTTTTTTACCATTCTCTACACAGAACCAATGCTCTGCCTTCCCTGTACTTTTGTTTATATCATTTCCCACATTTGCAGTATACTTCTCATATTGGTCTAGGAAATCCAAGCTTTCCTTCAAAGTCTAGCTCAGGTGATATTTTCATCATGAAGATTTTTCTGATTCCTACCCCTGCCATTGTGAATAATCTGTCTCTGTCTCTTTTCTCCTCCTCTTCCTCCTTTTCCTTCTTCTTCTTCTCTCTTTTCTTTCTATTCTCATTATAATATCCTGCTTATGCTTCTCTTATGTAATTAACCATTGTTTGTTTTGTGGTTATTTGTGTATATTATTTTATGTTATGAAGTACCATATCCAAGAGGTGATATTGTTGAGAAACATGTTTAGCTAGAAAAGGAGACAGACCAAGACCAGTCACATAACACAAATATGAGAGACAGTGGCTGGACAGACAACATGGTGTGTATGTTGGTACCCCTGAGATACTAAAAAAAGACAAACAAACAGAATAAAGCCTCCATTCAATATACTGGTAATGATCTACGGGAAGAAATGGTAAAAAGATATGGTAGAGATTCCATCTATATCAGTGTAAGGAGTACCCATATTGAAGAAATCACAGATCTGCCAAATTAACCATTATTGCACCACCCCCAGCCATTATGTTGTAATTCCATCAAAACCTTTTCTTATTTAACTTTGTATCTCTCTGTGTGCCTAGCCAGCATGGTGCTCTACATAAGGCAGGCCCTTAATGTCTGTTTAATTAAATTGTACTGGGGACTAGAGTGACTGATAAGATGCTTTGTGAGTGGTTATCTCTAAGACCAATTCACCTTCATCATCTCGAGGCAGAAATATTCCCCCAGAAGTTAAGAACAACAGCAAAAGAAAAGAAAAAAAGAAATCTTTGTAGAAAACTGAAAAGTGACTAAAACAAGTAAGAAAAAAGTGACTCAAATAAATGAATAAATATCATGGACCTAAAGAAGGCAAGGAGGAAGTTCTTGTGGGGAAAGAGCAATAAAACAGATGTAAAACTGGAATCTTCAGAATGATTAATGAGTGTAATAAGAGAAACTGACATAAGAGCAATGAAAATGCTATTGAAGGAAAAAAAAACAAATATGAGACTCTACAGCTTGGAACAGTTGGTAGAAAATCTTAATTAATCAATAGGTTCTTGAAAGACAAAAAAAAAAAATGTAGACCGAACCAAAAAAGAATTTAATAAAACTTTAAAAATATATGGAAGTAGATTTATGATCTCTGAAAATAAAAGTAATGGAGCTAGAGGACAAGGCTACACAAGGTAAGTTTAGAATTTCTGGTCTTTCAGAAAAATATGAAGAAGCGGAATTTAAAAACTGTATTTTGGGAGATCGTATATGAAAGTGTTGAAAACTGAAGACAAAATGTTGGTCATTAGATTCCATAGGACGCCATTAGAGAGGAGGCTCAAATTTAAATCACACAGAAATTTAATTGTCTAATTTCAACTCTTCTATGATAACATCTTATAAACAGGTAGAAAGAAGCAAATCACATTTCAAAATGCACTAATTTGACTTACACAACATTTCTCATTGAAATTGGGAAATTAAAACAGTTTGGATTGATATATCAATATATAACAAAAAGCAAATAAACTGAAGGTTGGTAGAATTGTGTTAGTTGGCAAAAATAGAAAAAACAAATGGTGGGTTTTTATTACAAACAATTTCACAGTTTCTTGTAACAAAAAAATAGAGAGAGGGGCTAGCTTGGATAGGGCCTTTGACATGCAAATCTGGCCCCAAGTACAACCTTAATAAAACAAATAAGATTTTAAAACAAGAAATGATTATATAATGATTCATTGTATTTTACATTCTGCTTGGAGTAAAAAGTCTATTTTTTTGGTCGGTCCTACATTTTTAGAGTGACATAGAGAAAATAATGGCTAGAAATATTAGTGGTACTGTTTGTAATAGCAAAAAATAGGGAATGGCTGAACAACTTGTGGTATATAGATGCAATGGAAAATTATTATGCCATAAGGAATACAAAGAATTTAAAGAAATATGTGAAAACTTATATGAAGTGGTACAAAAATGAATAAAGCAGATCCAGAAAAGTAATACACGTACTGACTATAGCTGCACTAATGAAGACAGTTAGCAACAAAGCAGCTTAAATACAGGGAAGGACATTGATTTTTACCAACTCACCATTAAAGTACACAGTCCTTCCAGGGGATTATGTCTCTATTCCTCTTATTTTCAGGTTTCGTACTTAGTGGTTTGTTTGTGTGTTTGTCCACTATATTAAAAAAAAAAAGTAATTACATCATCTCATTCAATCCTCTCAGCTAAGGATGGCAAAGAAGTGAAAGAGAAGTTATTCAAAGTAGTGAAATTAATTAATGGCAGACCTGGGAAAAATAAAACAAAACAAAAATCTTGTCTCTCCTTCATCCCAATCCAATCTAAATTGCATTGGTTTTTAGTATTTATCCTTCAAAATATTTCAGTTCATTTCAGACCAACAAATATATTTATTGAGAATATTTAAGCATTTTAGTGCATTTCTGGCACATTCATTAAATATTGACTTATGCAGTTGATATTAAAGTATATTAATGTTGGATTTTGCTGGTTACATTCTAGTTTAAAAATAGCTTTTCTGGTTTAATCAGTTGTAAGTCATGCCAAATTACTACCTTCTTCTCTTTTAAAACTCAGTTCAAGGACTCAGGTAGAAGGAAATGATGATCTCACTCACCATAATTTTTTTTTTTACTTTTTACTTTCTATAGGTTAAAAAAAAGCAAAATCTAATTGATAAAAGGAGATAAAGTATTTGGCATGTTAATTTGTATAGATGGTGGAGATTATACTGCATTAAGCGACGCTTGTCCCCATGAAAGATGCAGACTTTGTAGGGCATTACTGCTTTTTATCCCCAGGTTTTTCATCTTGATAGTACTTTTTTATTATGCTGCTAAAGACTCATCTTCATGAGTTCAAATCTAATCTCAGACACTTACTAGCTGTGTGACTCTGGGCAAGTCATTTAATCCTGTTTGCCTCAGTTGCCTCATCTGTAACATGAGTGGAGAAGGAAATGCAAACCACTTCAGTTTCTTTGCCAAGAAAACCCAAATGGGGTCATGAAGGGTTGCATGTGACTAAAATGACTAAAGAACAACAGCACAATAACAAACCAAAAGCTTACCATTGGACGTAGGTGAAGGGGCACTTGATGATATGAAAACTGTTTCATCTCAGCCTCTGCCTTCATGCTTCTGGAGCTGCAAAAAGTTCATGTTGGAGACTGGAACGTGCATCATCAACATAGTACTGCTCACATCTGGCCCACACTGCTCACACCTCTCTATTCACCAGCTTTTCCAGCGAGCAGACTAATGCATAAAATATATAACCATGATCTGGGAAAAGGGGCTGCTTGCAGTCAAAATTTTACTTGAAGCATGGAAGCACCATCTCAGGGGGTCTCTCTCTCTTCACTGTTGTTGTCCACATGGTGAGCCTTCACATTGCCTGGAGGTTGGGTCAGTGCAAAGTCTTCTAGACACTGTGCCATTTTCCATTTGGTTCCACTTGACTACCTTTTACAACCAGCCTTCAACATTTGTACGTTTAATTTTTGTGAATTCAAGCATTCGTGTGGTTTTATTAGTAACCTCATTTTCACTTTCGTGTTGGTAACAGAGCACATTCACAGCTATGTACAATAAAGGAAAAAAATGACAGGCTCAATGCTATGTTGCAAAAAAGAAGAAAGTATTTGTAAAAGTGTTTGTGAATCTGCTCCTTAAAGTGCTAAAGTAAGGTTTCAAGTGTATGATGAAAAGTGGCTAAGTTTGTGGGTAAATGAGATGGTTGTCCCTCCTGCTCTTGCCTTCTCTCCAGGGCTCATGGGGCTGAGTGAGTATCTGCCCCAGCGAACCCCAAGCTGCCCGAGGCAGGAGTTCAGAGCTTGCACAGGGTCTGGGACTTACCTTGAGGTGTGTACTTTTCCTGGGTACACAGAGCAGAAAGGGAGATTTGAGATGGCAGGTGTTGCCCCTTTTCATTTTTTACCTTGGGGTTCTTTTGGCATTACTGCCCCTGCCCTTCCCTGTCCAGTGCTGTGTTGACTGTCTTCTCCATAAAATGAATTTTTATAAAATTAAAATTTTATGGGTTATTGCATGGTCATTGTGTTAGGAAAAGAGCATATTATCAGAATTAATGTTTTGTTGTAAAAGATTATATGCAAAAAAGTGTGTTTTCAGCAGTCTCTAGTGAAAGATTATAGTTTTTGGTGATTGAAGGAACCTAGCCCCCTATTTCTCATAGGCTCAATGTATCAACATTTGCGTTTTTGACTTTTGTGCATGCTGTTTTCTAGGAATGGTACCCTCTCGAAAGTTGAGGGTTGACAGTGTTCTGGGATATCCCCATTGGCAGACAGATGCACTGCTATAAAATCTGAACTTGGGTGCCCCAAGGATCATTTACTCTGACTGGACCTTCTCCTGATAAATAACCTTGGAGCTACTAAATTTGAACCATACATTTTAGCAGTGATTGACCCTGTAGTAAGTGCAGGACAACTATTTTCACAGATACTCGTACATTCTTTCAGCAAGCACAGTTCCTACGCCCAAGGTTAGGCTTCCATCTCCGATGGGCTCCTATCCCTTTGCTTCCATCCTCATAAGCCTCCTGAAAAAGTTTGTGGGAGCCATCTACCTTTGTCATAGCAGCCTAAAGGTATATCTTAACACTCGATTCAAAGGCTTAACATAATTGCTTGTGACTTTTGGTTTGCCTAGCACATCATTAGATCATACAGCTAGAACAGAAAGTGACCTTAGAGGTCATCTTGTTCAATTCCTTCATGTTACAGATGAAGAAACTGAAACTCCAGGAGTTAAGTGACACGTCTAACGTCACATAGGTAGCAATCATTGAATTTGAACTGGAATGCTTCAACCCTAGGCAACTCCCATTTCTCCCTGGTTGGTGATAATTCTAGGGTTTTTTGGGGTTTTTTTGCGTGTGTGTGTGTGTGTGTGTGTGTGTGTGTGTGTGTGTGAGAGAGAGAGAGAAAGAGAGAGAGAGAGAGAGAGAGAGAAAGTCAGGTCATTTTAGAGGACTTTAATTAAAAGAATTAAAACAACTCTGGACATTTCAAGATATACAAAGATACCTCGAAGCTGACTGTCTTGCATAAATCAGTGGCTATTTTTTGTTTGTTTGTTTTGAAAGACATGAACAGTTAACTTCATGTCACCGCTTAAGTATAGCTTGAAACTTGAGTACAAATTTTAATTGAGTAAAGTCGATTTTTAAAAGGGGTTTATTTTCTGGTTGTGCTGGTCTTTTCTGTTAATATTTAAGCTAAGATCTAAAGTAGAGAGTTGGTTTTGTATTCTGAAGCAAGGTGCAGTCAGGTGATGAAGTAAAATCCACTTCTGAAATGCATAAGCCAAGCCAATATGCCATGAGGACTTTAAGAAATGTTTGTTCTTTTCAAATAGATGAGAGATCAATGTTATCTTTCATTTGTGAAATCTTCTAAAGGCATTTTTGGGTAAAAGTTCAAACGATGTTACTATCAAGTCACTCTAAAACTTATTGTTTCAGTATTTTTCTTTAAAAAAATTTTTTTAAATAAACACATAAAGGAAATAACTTTAATTTCCTAGCCACAACAAGTTTGTGGTATTATTTGATGTGAAAAATGTCACGTAACATAGATACATGCTGCATGCATAAGCATACTCTCATTTTAAAAATTTTACTTAATATTTTATTTTTTTTCCAATTACATATAAAAAGAATTTTTAACATTTTTTTTCAAATTTTGAGTTCCAAATTCTCTCCCTCCCTTCCCTACCTCCCATTGAGAAGGCAAGCAATTTGACATAGTCTGTACGTATGTAGTCATGTAAAACACATTTCCGTGTAAGTCATTCTGTGAAAGAAAACACAGACCCCCCAAAAAAAACAAACAAAAAAACCAAAGAAGAAAAACAAAGAAAGTAAAAAAATATATATCTTTGCTCTGCATTCAGGCTCTACAAGTTCTTTCTCTGGAGATGGACAGCACCTTTCATTGTAAGTCCTACAGAATTGTCTTGGATCACTGTATGACTAAGAATAGCTAAGTTATTCACAGTAGATCATCATGCAATATTGCCATTACTGTGTAGAGTGTTCTGGATCTGCTCATTTCACTTTGCATCAGTTAGTGTAAGTCCTTCCAGGTTTTTCTGAGAGTATCCTGCTCAACATTTCTTTTTATTTTATTCTTTTCATTATTTATTTATATATTTATTTATTGGTTTTAGGCAGTGGGGTTAAGTGACTTGCCCAGGGTCACACAGCAAGTAAGTGTTATGTGTCTGAGGCTGGATTTGAACTCAGGTCCTCCTGAATCCAGGGCCAGTACTCTATCCACCGTACCACCCAGTTGCCCCTCTCATCATTTCTTAAAGCACAAGTATTCCATCACAATCATATACAACAACTTGTTCAGCTATTCCCCAGTTGATGGACATCCCCTCAATTTCCAATTCTTTGCTGCCACCAAAAGAACTGCTATAAATATTTTTGTACACATAGGTTGTTTTCTTTTTTCTTTTTTGTCTCTTTGGGATACAGATCTAGTAGTGATATTGCTTGGTCAAAGGGTATGCATGGCTTTATAGCCCTTTGGGCATAGTTCCAAATTCTTTTCCAGAATGGTTGAATCAATATACAACTTTACCAATAGTACATTAGTGTTTTAATTTTCCCACATCTCCTCCAACATTTATCATTTTCCTTTTCTGTCATATTAGCCAATCTGACAGGTGTAAGGCAGTAGCTCAGAGTTGTTTTAATTTGCATTTTCTCATAAATAGAGATTTGGAGCATTTTTTAAATGACTATAGATAGCTTTGATTACTTTGTCTGAAAACAGCCTGTTCATATCCTTTGACCATTTATCAATTGAGGAATGGCTGTTATTTCTATAAATTTGACTTGGTTTTCTATATGTTTGAGAAATGAAGTCTTTACCAGAGAAATTCGTTATGAATGTTTTTTTCACAGTAATGATTGTCAACTATGTGTTTCCCTCCATCCTATTTTCCCCGTTTATCCTACTGTCTCTCTCCTTTTACCCTGTTTATCCTCAAATCTCTTTCAGGCCTCTTTTATGTCAGATAATTTATCCCATTCTGCCTCTCCTTTTCCCTTTCTCCCAGTGCATTCTTCTTTCTCATCCCTTAATTTTTTTTTAGATTATCATACCATCACATTTAACTCACATCTCTGCTTTCTGTTCTTCAGAATGATTGAATCAGTATATAACTTCACCAATAGTATGTTAGTGTTTTAATTTTCCCACATCTCCTCCCACATTTATGTATATTCCCAACTGCCCTAATAATGAGAAAGTTTTTTATGAGTTATAAATATCATCTTCCCTTGTTGGAATAGAAACTGTTTAACCTTATCAAATCCCTTATGATTTCCCATTCCTATTTACCTTTTTATGCTGCTTTTGCATCTTGTATTTGAAAGTCAAATTTTCTATTCAGTTCTGGTCATTTCATCAGGAATGCTTGAAAATCCTCTATTTCATTGAATATTCATTTTCCCTTCTGAAGGATTACACTCAGTTTTCCTGGGTATATGATTCTTGGTTGTAATCCTAACTCTTTTGCCCTCTGGGATATCATATTCTAAGCCCTCCTTACTCTCTGTGGGCTGAGAGGTCAAGAAACCGCCACTGTTGCTACTTATTTGCTAGGGCCTGGGCTGTGTTAATGGGGCCTGAGCCAGACTGCACCTCTCTCACCGTGGTGCAGCAGACCTTTCTGCCAACCTTCTAAATTGTCTTGGGCTGGAAAATTGTTTAACTCTGTCTTTTTGTGGGTTCTACCACTCTAGAATTTGTTTAGAGTCATTATTTAAAGGTATTTGGAAGGGTTTGGAGGAGAGCTCAGGGGAGTACCTGCCTTTACTCTGACATCTTGGCTTCACCTCCACACTTTCATTTTTTATATTAATATTACAAACATTTTCTCTCCCTCCCCTAATCGTCCTCCCACTGAGCAATCTTTCAAAAATTCCTCCTAACAAATATGCATAATGCAGCAAAATAAATCTCCTCATGTCCAAAAATGCATGTCTCATAATGCATTTTAAATCCATCACATCTATGGCAGGAAGTAGGTTGCATGTTTCATCTTTAGTCCTCTGGACTCATGGCTTATCATTGCATTGATCAAAGTTCTACATTTTTCAAAGTTTTTCCTCATAATGTTATCATTGCATAAATTGTTCTACTCACTTTACAATGCATCAGTTCAAGAGGTCTTCCCATTTCTTTTTATATGGCATAGTTACAGTTCATTACATTCTTATACCGTAATTTGTTTAGCCATTCCCCAGTAGATGGGCACCCCCTTAGTTTCCCATTTGGGCTACTATGAAAAGTGCTGCTATAAATATTTTTGTACACATGAATTCTTTTCCTCTTTCATCTAAAACAATTTAAAAACCCTGACATTGGGTAATGCCAGAAAATATCTTTCTAAGGAACATGTATTTTTGAATTTGAAATCCAACTTTCTAATTTCTGACTGGTCAGCTACAGAAAAACCAAAGGCCACGCTTCCTGTTGGTCAAATTACTGGGTACTAAAATGTTCTACTTATGTGAGTTTGAGGCTGAGATAGAGATGTCACGAGCAGTATGAGAGGAAGAGAGCCTAGTTCTGAATTTTTAGTCAGTTGCGCCATGTACAAGCAACATGAATAAATGAAAGAACAAATGAATGGATGAAAAAAAATCCTGCATTTATTAACCACCTACTCTTTGCCAGGTACTACACTGGGCCCTGGGAATAGATGGTCTCTGATCTCTCAAAGACTTTACATTCTAAAAGGAGGAGGCAGACATATAGGGGAATGGTGGCCAGACAAATCAGTTTTGGTGTTCTAGGAGATTCAAAGATGGTGAGTAGAGCTATAAGGCCATTTATTGTCAAACCCTCTCTAGAACCAATGGCAGTACTAATTAGATTACTATTCTCAGAGCAAGAGGCGGAAAAGTGGAAGAAGGTTTATTGGGAGAGCTGAGTTTGTACTTACTGCCTCAACAAGCAGAGCCACTTAACTCCAGAATGGGAGTTCCAAAGTT
Organism: Vombatus ursinus; assembly: GCF_900497805.2. Lineage (NCBI taxonomy): Eukaryota > Metazoa > Chordata > Mammalia > Diprotodontia > Vombatidae > Vombatus > Vombatus ursinus. The sequence continues at coordinate 31,852,199 of NW_020954599.1, forward strand.
GAATGAGTTTACTCTCCTAGTAAGGGGAAGGGAGGCATGGTCTCTGGAGGGTGTTGTTCCAAGCCTTGTAGTTTGTCCTTTGTTCTCAAAGAGGACCACAACATCGGGGAAATGATGATAGGACTTGCCATTGACTTTGATTTGATGAGGGAGGGTTGTGCAAAGTCACCAGCATCACTTTCTCTTCCAAAGCCATCTGGGTCTGGTGGCCAGATATAGATCAGGATGACTGGAGATGGCCCTGGATGCAGTGGGAGACCTTGGCCTTTTCAAGTTAAGGTCTTTCCCAGGTCTCAGTTTGTCTGAGGCAATGCCCATTCAATGAATAGACTTCTCTTTAAGAAGTGAGTCTAGGGATGGCCCCTTTAATGAAAAAAAAAATCAAACTGGAAGGGGAAGACCCTCAGGGTTGCTCCCCAAAAGAGAAACGGTTACTGTCTACATTCACTCTGAGCCAGGAGGGCCCAAAAAATAACCATTAAGTAATGCTTGGGCAGGGACCCATTTGTCCAATCAATGAGATTCAGAGCGAACTGGGTTTAAGGCTTGGTCTTTGAGAAAGAAATCAAGCCAGTAAACCCCAAATTAACTAGGTAGGATTCGGCTGTCAAAATTTACTTTCCTTTGGGCAGAACACCCTCAGTGAAGGGGAGGAGAAGAGAGGAGAGGATGAGCTGAGTTGCCTAACTAGAACTGGCCAGCTGGGTCCCCATTCAAGCAGCTCTGACTACTCACAGGTTGTGGTTTGTCCTTTGTTCTCAAAGAGGACCATGACATTAGGGAGATGATGACATGACTTGCAGTTGAATTGGATTTGAGTGAAGGAAGGCTGTGCAAAGTCACCAGCCTCACTTTCTCCTCCAGAGTCATCTGGTCCAGTGGTCAGATATCTATCAGGAGGACTGGAGATTGCCCAGGGTGCAGTGGGAGACCTTGGTCCTTTTTAGCTAAGTTTGTTTCAAGTTCTCACTTTGACTGAGGCAATGTCCACTCAGTTCCAACCCTGAAGAGACACTGAAGAGGCAAAATGCTTAATCTGGTTGGCTGGATGAGATGAGAAGCATGGTCTGAGGTTGACTAGCTATGTAGAGTGAGTTAGGTGTTTGCACTCAGTCACAAACCACAACTTCCAAACTGCAGGGTTGTTGTGAGGTTCAGACGAGATTTGTAAAAAGTCCTTAGCACAGCGCCTGACACGTAGTAGGCACTATATAAATGCTTTTCCCCTTCCCTTCCTTTCTGCATTGACATTTCGCTTGCATTAAGTAGAGGACCCTGGCAGGCTCCAGGTCAATTAGTCTGCTCAATTACAGTTGCAAAAATGAATTCTATTGGTAGCAATGATAGCTGGGCAGCAGAGTAGACTATATTGTGAAATAGGGTTGGGTTTTTTGTTTGTTTTTGGTGAGGCAGTTGGGGTTAAGTGACTTGCCCAGAGTCACACAGCTAGTAATTGTTATGTGTCTGAGGCCGGATTTGAACTCAGGTTCTCCTGACTCCAGGGCTGGTACTCTATCCACTGTGCCACCTAGCTGCCCCCCTCTCCTTTTTTTTTTGAGTTACAATTTCCTCTAATAAAACCAAGAGAAAACCCTTAATTGAGAAACTAGGAGGGACAGTGATTCCAAGAAATTCTAATAACCTGATTGGATTCAGTCTGATTTCTAACATGGATTTAGGATTTCATGGAATCCTAGAAATTCAACACTAGAAGTAATCTTAGAGATCATAAAGTACAATGCTATTATTATAATTATCATCATCATCATCATCATTATCATTATTATTATTACAGATAATGTAACTGAGTCCTGCTTGCAATATTTCAAGTTTTCACATTTTAGAATGTGAATTCCATGTAAATTTGTGTTCCATTCCTGATGAAATGAGGTATGGAGAAATCTACTCAATATAGCCTCTAATCACCTGAGTCCTAGAAGTGGGAGATGCATGTTTTTCCACTTATGCCACAAGTTAGTTGTGTAACCTTGGGTCAAGCACTTAGACTCTGGCCTCAGTTTCCTCATTTGTAAAATGAGGGAGTTGAAAAAGATGATCTTTAAAGTCCCATCGAGCTCTAAAATTCTATGAAATCAATTACAAATGAATAGTGACTATTACCATGGAGGGATATAGGTAAATAAAATCATAGAATTTTAGAATTCAGAGAGACTCTGATGGCCATCCATAGTCAACCCATACTTGGAAAAATATCCCCTTCTACAACATACCTGACAAGTGGAGATCCAGCTTTTGGACTTCCTACCTCAGGGAGTTTACCATCTGATTGTAAGTAGGCATGCCCCACATAATGGTGCCTTATAGGCAAGCCTCACTCTGAAATTAGGTTGCCACCTGTAATATCATCCAACCAGTTCCAGACAATTCTGCCTCAGCCCTGTTGCCCAGTTTAAAAGTTTATTCATATTGGAGTTGTTAGCCTGTTTAGTCTAGAGGATTCATTTTTGGGAGTAGCAGAAGAAAAAGTAGGAAAAATAGGTTTGGAGCAAAAAAAGCTTTGAATGCCCTTCTTCCTGGACTTCCTGTCTCCACTTCCTCTGGCCCTACACTGCCCAGACCCATCCAGTCTGCTCAACTGCTCACGTCACTTGGATGGGTTAGGGATCAATTCAACTCAATAAACTGTTATTAAATACCTACTATGTGCCAGTCACTTTGTAGATAACATATAAAAGGAAGCTGGGAAGGGGGTCAGGGGAAGGAATACTATGAAGTAGCTTGAGGCATCTGAGAGTGAGTGGGGAAAGTCCTGTCCCTGCCCTCTATAAAGGAAAGGAATTTAATGCTCCACCTTTCAGCCTTCTAGTCAAAGGAGAGAGGAGACCGAGAGATTTGGGAAGGTATTGAGGTTCCAAGACTGGGTTAAATGGCAAGATAAGGAGATTTTAGGTGATACCATCTTATCCTGGAACGGACACCTTGTTCACAGTTGTTGAAACCAAGCAGAGCTGCAGATAGGAAGAGGAGAGTGTGAGAGGCGCCATCTTTATTCTGGTGGTATGGAGAACCACCAGGCTTTACCACTTCTGCTACTGCATCCTAATGTCCTCTAAACCTTAGCATCTGCCCTATTTCTATGCCCTGCAGATTCTGAGGCACTATCATCTGACCTGTTGATGTAACTGAAAAAAACCCTTAGTTCTTCTGGGTATTTTTATCCATCTTATAGCTGAACTCTGTTTTATATACTGTCTCCTTCAGTTGGAGTGTGAGCTTCTTGAAGGGAGGATCTGGCTTCCTTTCTCTGATGCCCCAGTGGAATACATTTTAATTCATTCATTCAGCCAAGGAGTTTTTGTGGGTAACTATTAAAAGATTTCTGAACAGAGCAGTGACGTGATCAAAACATTGATTTAGGAAGATTAACTTGCCAGTTACATACAAGAACAGTGGGAAAGAGAGAAGACTTGTAGGAGGCTGCTACAATATTTATGCATGAGATAATATGGGCCTGAATTAAGGCAATAGCAAAGACAGTATAGGGTAAGGGACTCATGAGAGGCTTTAAAAAAAACAAACAAGGGGCAGCTAGGTGGTGCAGTGGATAGAGCACCAGCCCTAGATTCAGGAGGACCTGAGTTCAAATGTGACCTCAGACACATAACACTTACTAGCTGTGTGACCCTGGGCAAGTCACTTAACCCCATTGCCTACCCAACCAAAAAAAAAAGAAAGAAAAGAAAAAGAAAAAACAAACAAACAGAACTTGGTGCCTGATTTCAGCTTGCCAGATTGCATGGTACAATAGAGATAGTAGGTCTGATGCAATAAGTTCATTTGGTCAGAAAATGCCATTTATGCACAGGAAATAGTGTGGGTGAATCAGCAAATAGCATTACGCAGGATGGCTTGAGTTAGTAATGTAATCTTGTTTTTTAGAAGGTAAAAACATAGGATTTAGAATTGGAGGAAACCTAAAAGGTCAATTAGTTCCACCTCTCATTTTTTCAATAGGAGGAAACACAGAGCTATAAAATGGTTTACTTGAGGCGTGGGAGAGCCAGGATTTGAACCTAGGACTTTTGGCTCCAAATCTTTGTATTACACCAACCTTATTTTCCAACATGTTAAACTTCACTTGATATTTTGAATTAAATCAGCTGAAAGCTCATCATCACTATAGCATCATTATCACTTTATTCATTTAATTCTCTGGGCTGTGAGAGCCATAGGAGATAGTATATGTACCAGAACTTTGTAAACCTTAAGGTTCTGTATAAATTCTAGTGATGATGATTATTATTGTTGTTATTGGTGGTAGTAGTAAGAGT
>NW_020954599.1:31856500-31887307 GCF_900497805.2 Vombatus ursinus
AAATTGTATCTGTGTGATGATGGGGTATGCCTCAAGGGAGATGAATAGATTGGTTTTGGGGGATTTTTGCTACCTAGGCATCTGTCCTCAGGGGGATCGAGTTGGCAATCCCACCTGACAGCTGATATGAAATATACCAGGTGGCTGATGCTGTCCCCTCGCCCCCGCAAGATAAAGGTGGCGTGTGAGCCTGAAGTGGAAGCTAAATGACTATCTCCAAGACAAAGAGCCTGAATTAACTTTTTCTGCAAATCACACATTTGGAGATAGAGGTAGAAGTCAGAGAAGAATGCAGAACTTTCTGCTGTAACTGTGGATACGGCTGCAAAACCATTCTGATGTGGTCTTTTCCCTTCTTTAAAAAGGAACTATGCCTGTGGAAAGGATGCGAATGCGCCCGTGGCTGGAAGAGCAAATAAACTCGAATACAATACCCGGGCTAAAATGGTTAAGCAAGGTAAGCGGGTTGTTTTTGTGTGTGTGGGAGGGGCTGTGTGTTCGTGTGAGCTTATGCATGTGGTTGGATGAAAATCAGAGGAAGCCTGATGTCCACGTACTCAGAACAAGGCAGTCAAATGCTTGCTGATTTCAATCACTGAGTGCTAGGCATACATGACTCGCTGTGATTGGGGTTTTTTTTAGTTCTTACTAACTTGAGCTTCTTAGCCTTGGGATGACAATTTTGTTTTTCAGTTTGTGTTCCTCTGTAGTTGTGGGTCTTTCCCCCCCACCCCTTTTTGCATTCTTCATCATCCTTCTGATGCTCCTTCCCGCCCCCCCCCATGCCTTTCCTACCAGAGAGTACTTCTTGAAACAGAAAAGGTGAGGAAAGGCCTCCACAGGATTTCATAGTTGGGAGGGGGGACCTTAGACTTCATCAAAGTTATTTTTTATAACTTAGATTAACGTTAACTTAAGTACCGTTGGAGAATGTTATTTTACAGATGAGGAAACTGAGGCCCAGAGATAAAGTAACTCATTCAAAATGCTCAGTGACAGAGCAGAGATTCAACCCCAAATTTCTGACTCTAAATCCAAGACTGCTTCCACCATATCACCCTACTTCCCCCATTATAACCCTGGGCATGGTTTCTGCTTGAATTTTAAGCCAGGTTGAAATAGGGAGTCATTTGCCTGGAACTGGCAGTCTCCTTTGTGATTGATTGCCTGCTTCTGAAGTGGCCTCTTAGAAAAACACTGGAGCCAGGGCACAGGGCCTGCAGCTCTGTGGCCTAAAGAATATTTGAGTCATACAAGCTGTTGGCTTTCAGCAGGAAGTGTCCCCAGTCCAGTGGGGTGGGTTTCACTAGTTGTATGCCGCTGATTCTGCCTGGGGTTAGGATAGCACCTTCCTCCTCCTGTTTTAAATGGCCCGGGACCTTTGCTTGTTAGGTTTTCAGTAGCCTGGTCACCCAGTGGGGTATCACTTAGAGCAGTTTAATTAAGTTAGTGCCCTCATTGTCCTAACTACCTTTCATGATTAATGAAGTTCTCAGAGACCCAGGATTATAGAATTTAGAGGCACAAGGAGACCTAATGATCATCTAATCCAGACCTTTCATTTTACAGACAAGAAAATAGAGGTCTAGAGGGGTTATGATTTGCCCTGGATCACGCTAATGGTGAATAGAAAAGCTGAGATTCCATCACAATGCTTTGGGGTTCCAGTTTGGTCAGTCAATATTTGTTAAATACCTACTATGTGCCGAGTACTGTGCTCAGTGCTGGGGATACAAAAAAAGGCCAAAGATAGTCCCTGCCCTCAAGGAGCTTACAATCTAATGGAAAAATTCATTGTTCTTTTCACTATACCATAATGCCTCATGTTGTATATATCATATAGTAAACATTGCTTTTGTATTATTTTTTTTTGAAACCCCAGGGCAACCCTTTAAATTCCGAATGGGTGGGTATAGTACCAGTTCATTCCTCTACCACTTCACCCGTGCTAATTATAATACCATCTCTTAAACAGAATGCTTCTATATCTTTATTAATCATCTGAGGTTTATTATAAGTACACATTAAATCAAGCAGTTAAGAAATGTTTATCGTACCCTTTCTTTGTGCAGTGCCCTATGCTCCCTATTGTGAGTAAAAGTATTCATTATGCTTCTGTTTTGTTTAAATGATTTTTAAATTAGAGGACCTGGGTTCCAATCCTGGCTTTGATACTACCTGGAACTAAATCCAGTACTCTCCAGATATGGTCTGACTAGGACAGACCATAGTGGGGCTACTGTTACCTCCTTTTCACTTGTTACTGTGCCTCTTTAGAGTAGTTCTTAGACCTACTGAAGTTTTTTTTTTTTGAGATGGTCTCAGTTTCCTTCTCTGTAAAATGGTGATAATAATATCTGTAGTACCAACCTCACAGCCTTGTTGTGAGAATCAATTGAGATAATACATGTAAAGTGTTTTTTAAACTTTAAAGTATTATATAAGAATAAGTTATTATCATTAGGCATAGAGGGTCACCTCTACTCAGTCATTCAGGGGTCATCTTGTATGTGCAGTCTTGCCCCAAGGCCAATGAAGGTTGAAATAGCCTTTTAAGATATCATCAGGTGACACAGTGGATAGAGCGATAGACTTGGGTCAGGAAAACCTGACTCCAAATCTGGTCTCAGACACTTATTGTGTGACCTTGGGTAAGTCACCTAACTTCTGCCTACCTTAGTTTCCTCATCTGTATAATAGGGATAGTGATAGCACATACCTCCCAGAGTTGTTGTGAGTATGCAATGAGATAATATTTGTAAAAGGGCTTAGCACTGTGCCTGGAACATAGTAGTGCTTAATAAATGCTTGTTCCCTTGCCTTTATTTTTAAAATTTTGTTTTATTCTGAACTTAAAAAGTAAAACAAGCATTTCTACAACATAGTAGAATTTTTTTAAAAAAAGGTGATTGCACATGAAACTACAAATCTATTATGTACAACTTGCTATTCCTTTAAAATATATAATAAAGTTATCATGTAACATTCTTTTTTTCCTTTTTTTCTTCCTCTCTCCCTTTCCCCCATGCCCTCGATATGGTTACCATTATATACAAATATGTATATAAATGTAAAATCATTCTATATACACTTCTATTTATCAGTTCTTTCTCTGGATGCAGATAGCATCTTCCCTCATAGGTCCTTTGTAGTTAATTCGATTATTTATAATAGTCAAAATGACTTAGTCTTTTAAACCAGTATTGCTTTCCTTTATTACCTGTGTGCCCCTAGGAAAGTCACTCAAACTCTCATGGGGAAAATGAGGGGATTGGATTAGGTGATTTTTAAGGTCCCTTTCAGCTCCAAATCTGTACTCCTATTTCTCTGAAAGTCTGGCAGAGAGACTGGAGAATTTATTGCTCTGGGACTTCTTTTTTCATATGTCATCATGGCAAAAAAAAAAAATCACCAGGTGGTCAGCCTACAAGTGATGTGCCTCTGTGATTAACTAGATTGGTCCTCAGGGGAACAGAGTCAGTCTGTTACTGGAAACCATAGTTTGAAGCCTTTCCTGAATGGTCAAACCTTTCAGAACTTGTTCTCCTTTGGAATGGAATTCAGGAACTGAAGGTCACCTCCACTGAGCCATGCAGGGGTCACCTTGTTTGTGCAGTCTTGCCCCAAGGCCAATGAAAGTTGAAATAGCCTTTTAAGGAATCAGAAAACAAGAGAGAAAGAAATTGGAAGTCAAGGGAGCTGAATGTGAATCCTAATGCACCTAAAGACCTTGGACAAATCACTCAAATCTCTTTGGGCCTCAGTTTTCTTCACCTCTAAAATGGGGGGTTTTGTCTCTTCCATTCTATCTCTGTCATGCTACCTATGAGCCTCATTTCTTGGGGAGGGCGAAAGACTTTGGGGGAGGTGGGGCAGGATTGTGAATGAAGCTGACATAAACAGGTTCTCGTGAGCTTCGTTGGCAAATTTTGTTTTTGCTACTGCCTTGTAAAATTGTGTGTGTGTGTGTGTGTGTGTGTGTGTGTGTGTGTGTGTGTGTGTATGAACCTGTACGTGTCAGAAGTCCATATTTCTTTATGCAATCCTCTCCTTTTTTTCATATTCAAATATTTGTGTTTGTTGGTGATTGTTAAGTTTCCAACAGAAAATTTTAAAAAGAAAATTTTAACAACTGAAAATAGGATGGGATGATAGATTTGCCTCCATACTGAGGCGTCCCCCTAGGTGAGCTCCTCTGTGGCCCAATCTCTCCCTGCTACTTTCCAATCTACAATTGGGCAGTAGTTTCAGTCTTTCCACCTACAGTATTCTTTTGCAGATGGCATGGTAGAGTAAGATCAGGTCTACAAGCATTTATTAATGGACTAATATGGGTCAGGCACTGTAATAAGTGCTGGGGATACACAGGAAGCATTTCTGCCTCCTGCCCCAAATTCCTGCCCCTGCTTTCAAGGAGTTTACAAAGTGAGAAGAATTTGGTTCATCTTTTTTTTTTTCCTTTGGACAACTGGGGTTTTCTTGGCAAAGATACTGGAGTGGTTTACCATTTCTTTCTCCAGCTCATTTTACTGTCACTGTTGCTCTAGTGTATGCTGGGCACTCCAGGGTGGACTGGTTCTGGTCTTACACTAGCTTTCTCAGCCCTGGTAGATGAGGAAACTAAGGCAAACAGGGTTAAGTAACTTGCTCAGGATCATGCAGCTAGTAAGTGTCTGAGGCCGGATTGGAACTCAGCTCCTCCTAACTCCAGGTCCAGTGCTCTATCCCAGTTCTTCTTAAACTGGGGGTTGTGACCCCATGGGGTTGTGAAAAATTTAGCAACATTAAAGGTTCCTGAATGTACAACGATCAAAAATTAATTAAAAATCAAATGTGTAATGAGTCCAAAGTGTTTCTGGCAGTGCTTGCCCATGTTGCATTGTGCAATTTCACCGCAGCCTTGGTTTTGAACACAAAGCATGCGCACTTTGCACTGTGTGTGCTGCCATGCAATGTCAGTGAACACTGCCCAACCTTGAAAAGGGTCAGAAGTGGAAAAAGTTTAAGAAGCCCTGCTCTATCCATTGCACTACCTAGCAGCCACTTGGCTCAAATATTTTTCTTTTTTTAAAATTTTTTTTACTGGCATTTGGGGTGAAGTGATTTACCCAGGGTCACACAGCTCGTAAATGTCATGTGTTTGGTTTGAGGCCGGATTTGAACTCAGGTCCTCCTGACTTCAGGGCCGGTGCTCTATCCACTGCACCACCTAACTGCCCCCACTTGGCTCGAGTATTAAGACATGGTTTTAGGCCCCATTTCTGCCACTTATCAGCTGGGTGATTATGGGCAAATCGCTTCTGCTTCTGGCTCATTCTCGGGGTCTGTAAAATGGATGGACTGAATGACTTGTAAGCTCCTTTCTAGTTCTCCTATTCTGTGAGGCTGTGGATCCTCCTGAATGGTGGTTTTGAAGAACACTTTTCTTCCTTCCCTTATTTTTCAGTTCTTCCTCTATTATAACCCTGCTCTCCTAACCTGTTTACTCTTAATGGGCCTTGGCCTCAGGCAGTCCGTGGGAGAAGGAAGGTAGCATTTGCTCAGGTAGGGTCTGTGAACTTTGTTGGTCTGACCTTCTTGGAAGCTGTTACAATGTGGGAGTCCGTTCAAGTCAATGAATATTTATTGAACACCTCCTATGGGCATGGTACCATGACTCATAGTGGAAATCTGTGTTTGCACATGGCTGGATGGACTCTACCCAAGGGCATGGAGTCATTTATGGATGTTCAGAACCACCCAATCAATCTGCTCTGAAACAGTGGTGCGAACATCAGGTTTCCTCCAACAGATCTGGCAAGAATAAACAAAACAGTCAACCTGTTTGAAAGGAATTGCTAATTATTCAGCGTTTGCCTTTGAAAACTAGAGGAAGGCAGCAGAATGTGTTCACACCTAGGGGTGTTTATTCTCTTCAGTTTTAGGCAGAGCTAAATGGCTATTAAATGAAAGTTTGCTTTTTGTTTTTTTTTAAACTTGAGCAGGGCCCATCTGTTCCATTTCTGAATGGACGGGTTTCTGCTTAGGGCCTGTATCAGACTCACAGAGTAGGAGAGCTACAAATGGTTCTCATTGTTGCTTTAGTGTGTGCTGGGCACTCCAGGGTAGACTGGTTCTGGTCTTACACTAGCTTTCTCAGCCCTGGTAGGCAATGAATGGAACCCTGATCCGAGTCAGGAAGACCTGAGTTCAAATGTAAACTTAGACACCTACTAGCTGTGTGACCCTGAGCAAGTCACTTAATCCTTATTTGCCTCAGTTTCCTAAATTGTAAAATGAGATTATAATAGCACCTATCTCCCAAAATTGCTGTGAAGATCAAATGAGAACATATTTATAAAATGCCTGGCACACAGTAGGCACTTAATAAATGCTTGTTTCTTCTCTCATCTCACACAGAAGCTTCAACATTAGCATTTGCACTAGATACTCAGATGGGTTGGCTCCAATCCTACCTCCTGTGAGAGGCCTTTCCTTCCTCCCTCCCCCACCAACTACTAATGTCTTTTCTCTGAAGTTTCTCTAATTTACCCTGGATGTACATGTCTTGTTTGTACTCAGTTGTTTGCATATTATCTCCCCCATTAGAATGTGAGCCCCTGGAGGGCAGGAACAGTACTTGCCTTTCTTTGTATTCCCAGCACTTAGCACAGTGTCTGACATACATGAGGTGCTTAATAAATGCTTTTTGTCTTGACTCATTCATGAAAAGCATCATCATCTCTCACTTGTAGAACCATCTACCCTCATTAGCATCATTGCTTTTGAATATGAGAGTGAATTATAGTGACCTGGGCTAAAGTTCATGCTGGTTTGGACCACTTTTTCATTTAAAATAAACCACAACTTTCTCCAAACTTTTTTTTAAACATCCAAAATCATAGTCTTTTAAAGTTAGAATCATTAACTCTTAAAGCTGAAAGGGCCGTTAGATTTCGAGTTGGAAGGGACTGAGAGGCCATCTCATCTAACCTCATTTTATAAGATGAGGAAACTGAGACCCAGGGAAATTAAGTGACTTGACTAGGGTCATCTTATAAACACTCTAATTGTCCAGATGAGGAGACTGAGGCTCAGAAAAGTGACATGACATGACCAAGGTCCCTTAATCAGCACTTCCCTCGTAAGCTTAAATATGTCATGGATAGTCACAGGAGAACAAGGAGAATGCTGGTCCTGTAGTTGAGGACTAACTTATTGAGTTAGTTGAGTTATTGAGTTGAGTCCATTATGAAGAATAAATAAACTATATGTTAATGCTCTTCTTTTTTTTTTTATTTTGATTTTCCCCCCAACGGAAATAACCTCTTTGAAGACCAGACATCACTTCATGGCATCATGCCTTAGATGTTGGTCTTCATGATAGCAGGTTTAGTGGGAACATGTTCTCCAAAGAAACTCTTGTCCACACATGTGGTTTTCCGTATTTCATTCATTTTTCCTATAGTCACAGTATCACTGTTCTTGCCAAAGTACATAGAACAAATTCTTTTGAAAGTTGGCCCCTATAATAAACGTGGTGTCTTTAGGCACTGAGTGTTTTGAGGCCAATTCTGGCATACACACACAAAAAGAATAAGCCCTTTCATGAAAGCTCCTTTAATATCTGTGTGTGTGTGTGTGTGTGTGTGTGTGTGTGTAAAATGTTTTTATAAGTACAATGGCATTTTTGCCCTCTGTTTCCTATATTAAAATTTGTTTCTCATCATTGTACATTTTCCTTTTGAAATACATGAACTTTAAAATAGAATGACCAAGGAGTAGTTTGCTTTCAGGAAACTCTGAGATGTCCAGAAATAGTTTTAGTTAAAACTGTGCATTTTGTCACAGAAAGGTTCACCTGTGGTGGCCAAGCCTCTCGAAAGGGATGCTGAAAAGATGGGCCGGGAGTTTCTGGATGATGTCACAGCTTTTTCCTCAGATGGCAAGTGCTGTCTGCTTTACCTTTTGCCCACCACCATCTGTCTCATACTTAAGAAACCTTTTTTAAAGTTTTGTTGACTTTTCTTATATATATTTCAAACAGATTACTCCTACTTCATGAGAGGTCTTGTAACAAAGTAAAACAACTAAGTAAAAACTAATAATACAGTGACCTCATCTGAAAAGGAACGCAACATTTCACATCTGTGGCAAACCTGCCACCACTCTCTACATTTTTTAATTAAAAGAAATCTATTTTCTCTCTCGCCCCCCTCCCCCACCCCATTGACAAGAAAAGGAAAGGAAAAGAAAGGAAAGGAAAGGAAACGAAAGGAAAAGAAATGAGAGAAAAGAAAAACAAATTTCTTATTCAATTATTTGTAGTTAAGCAAAATAAATTCCCTCAATAACTGAACGCAAAAGTAGCTGTGTCTCATTCTGCACCCTAAATCCATCACCTCTCTGTCGTGGATAGCATGTTTCATCATCAGTCTACTAGAATGATGAAGGATCATCATATTGATCACAGCTGTTACAACTTCCAAAGTTCTTTTTTATAGTGCTATTATTGAATAAATTGTTCTGGTTCTATTCTTATATTATTATTATTATTATTATTTTATTTATTCTTATTCTCATAATCAGTTTATAAAAGTCCTCAAAATTATTTCTTATGACATTATTGATTTTATAGTATAAATTGTTTACCTAGTTCTGCTCCCTTTACTGTGCGTCCATTCATAAAAGTATCACAGCGTGTCTGAAATAATGTATTTTTTTCATTTCTTACAGGACAATAGCATTCCATCACATTCATATACCACAACTTAATTCACACAACCTTCCTTGATTGATGGGCATTCCTTTACTCTCCAGTTTTTTTTTTCCCCTACAGAAAGAACTGTTATAAATATTTTTGTATATATAGAACCTTTCCCTCTTTCTTTAATGATCTCTTTTGTATGTTGGCCTAGCAGTGGTTTAGCTGAGTCAAAGTTACACTGTTGAGTAACTTCTTTGGGTATCAGTCCACAATGTTTTCCATAATAGTTGTGCCTATTCACAGGTCTAAACAAAGGCACCATTCTGCCTGTTTTCCCACAGCCTCTCTAGCATTTATGATTTTCCTTTTTTTGTCACCTTTACCATTTTCATGAATGTGAAGTGGGATCTCAGAACTGCTTGAATTTACATTTCTCTAATTCATAGTGATTTGGAGCATTTTTTTTCCCCCATGAGGCTATAGATAGCCTGACTTTTTTCCCATGAGAACTGCCTGTTCATCTCAGACCATTTATCAATTGAGGATGTCTTGAAAATGAGAACTTTATCAGAGAAACTTACTGCAAAGAATTTCCCCCCATTAATTGTTCCCCTTTTAATCTTAGCTTTATTAGATTTGTGTTTGTAAAACATTTTTTCATTTTATGTAACCAAAATTATCCATTTTAATCCCCTGTGATCCTCTCTACTATCCTTCGGTCATGAACTTTTTCTTCTTTCCATAGATCTGATACATTTTTTTCCCCATGTTTCTCTAATTTGTTTATCTGATTTTATATCTAGGTGGTATACTCATTTAGAGCTAATCATTGTTTAGGACATGAGGTGTTGGTCTCAATCTAATTTTCTCAGAAATTTTTCTCAAATACCGAATCCTTATTTCAGTAGCTACAGTTTTTTTTGTTTATCAAATATCTAGAGTTTTAAATACATTTATTTCTATCTATTGTATAACTAATCTAATCCACCTATGAATCTTTGTTTTTTAAGCAGTTCTAAATTGCTATAATAACTACTACTTTGAAGTATAATTTGAGATTTGGCATTGTTAGGTCCCCTTTGTTCCCATTTCTTTAGATTTATCAACTTTTCCCCCTCCAAATGAATTTTTGGATCATGTTTTCTACTTCTATTAAAAAATCCTTTGGTAGTGATCAGTATGGCTTTGAATAAAATAATTTAGATAGTGTTGTCATTTTTATTATATTAGCTTATCCTATCCATGAGCAATTAATGTTTTTCCAATTATTAAGATCTCTTTATTTCTTTAAACAGTTGTTTGTAATTATAGTTCTTGTATGTATCTTGAAAGAAAGACTATTAAGTATTTTATGTATTCTGTAGTAATTTTAAGTGGAATGTCTTCATGTAGTGTTGCCTTTTGGGGCATTATTTAGAAATGGTAATGATTTGTGTGGATTTATTTTATATCCTGAAAGTTTGCTGAAATTATTCATGGTTACTATCAAGTTTTTAGTTGACTTTTTAGGATTCAATAAATATACTTTCATGTCATCTCCAAAAGGAAAAATTTTGTTTCTTTCAGATGTATGGTTATTCCTTTTTTCTTTTTCTCTCCTTATTGCTATAGCCAATTCCCTAATTTCTTTTTTCTCTTCCTTTTGCTATGGCTAACATTTCTAGTACTGTGTCAAATAGAAGTAATGACAATGGACATCCTTATTTCACTCCTGATTAGAATAGAAAAAATAGAATAGAATAGAAATTTCCATTTCAAATAATAGTAGTTCTTTTAAAAATATATTATTTGTCATTTTAAGGAAAGGTCCACTTATTCCTATGTTTTCTGATGATTTGTTTATAACAGAAATGGATTTTCTCATTTGTCAAAAACTTTTTCTGCATATTGATAGAATTATGTGATCTTTGTTTATCTTGTTATTAATATGGTTACTCCAGCCTGGTCACAGTCTCTAATCTTGTGATATGTAGGTGTCCCTCAGAGTTCCATTCTGAGCCCTCTCCTCTTCTTTCTCCATACCACTTCACTGATATCATTTAAATACCATCTGATGATTCTCAGATGTCCCTATCTTGCCCCATTCTCTGCTGACCTCCAATCTCATATCTCCAATGCTTTTTGGGCATCTCAAACTGGATGTCCAGTAGAAATCTTAAACCACTTGTCCAAAACAACTCATAATCTTTCCCCCTAAATTCTTCCCCTTTCCTATGTTCCCCATTACTTTGGGTAACACCATCCTCGTAGTCCTCCAGGCTGGAAACCTAGGAGTCATCCTGGACTCCTCACTATCTCTCACTTCCTATATCCAAGCTGTTTCCAAGGCCTGTCGATTTCACCTTAGCAACATTTCTCATACGTGCCCCCATCTTTCCTCTGACGCTGCCACCACTCTGGTGCATGCCCTTATCACATTGTTCCTGGACCATTGTAATAACCTGCTGGTGGATCTGCTTGCTTCAAGTCTGTTACCACATCCAATCCATCCATCACCACTAAAGTGATTTTCCTAAAATGCATGTCTGATTATGTCACACACCCCCCCCCCCCCAACTCAGTAAACTCTAGTGGCTCCCTATTGCCTCCAGGAGCAAATACAAAATACTCTGTTAGGCATTCTAAGCCATCCTACCTTTCCAGTCTTCTTACACCTTACTCTTCCACATGCACTCTTCCATCCAGTGACACTGGCCTCCTGGCTGTTCCATGAACAAAACACTCCATCTCCAGTCTCCAGGCATTTTTTCTGGCTGTCCCCATGCCTGGAATGCTCTCCTTCCCTCTGCTCTGACTATTGACCACCCTTGTATCATTTTCTTTGAGGCATATTGATTGTTCTTGTGAGCAAGCTGTCTTTTTCTTTGATGTTTTTATTATAGATGTTTTTGAGTTATTCTCTTCTGGATTTGTGCCTTGGTCCCCAGTGTAATCATGAAAGACCTTATCTCCAT
The DNA here is from genome assembly GCF_900497805.2 of Vombatus ursinus. Classification (NCBI taxonomy): domain Eukaryota; kingdom Metazoa; phylum Chordata; class Mammalia; order Diprotodontia; family Vombatidae; genus Vombatus; species Vombatus ursinus. The sequence goes on from NW_020954599.1 coordinate 31,868,141, forward strand.
CTGTCTACCTCCCTATCTGTCTACTGTTTATGTCTTTCCCTTTCTATCTGTTCTCTATCATCTATCTCCATCTCTATCATCATCATCATCACCATCCATCCATCCATCCATCCATCCATCCATCCATCTCTCCATCTCTCTCTCTCTCTCTCTATCTAATCTCTCTGTTTCTATATCTATTATCTATCCAACTCCTTATCTTCTGTCTATCTGTCTATCTATCTAATCTCTCTGTTTCCATATCTATTATCTATCTAACTCCCTATCTCCCTATCTGTCTGTCTGTCTGGCCTATCTATCTATCCATCTATCTATGTATCCATGCATCTATCTATCTGTCTATCTATCTGTCTATCTGTCTGTCTGTCTGTCTGTCTATCTATCTTTCTATCTTTCTATCCATCTATCTATCTATGTATCTCATTTTTGTTGCCGAGGTTGTAGGAGTTGATCTTCCCTTTTAGGTCTTCCCTACTCTGGGATTCAAATCAAGTTTCCTTCGCCCTGATATTTTTTCTTTATTCCTTTATTCCTTCTCCTTCTCCTTCAAAAAAACATGAAAGTTCTCCTCTCTTGTGATGAGCCTTAATTGAAGCCCTTTCGTTTAGATGAGAAAAAAGAGGGAGAAAAACCTTTTCTTTAATCCTCATTTAAATATGAGGAAAACCTCTGATGGGAAAGACCTAGTTGAGGCCATTTCCTTGAGGGGAAAAATGAGAGACATTAAGGTCATTTTCTTCTACAATTTAAAAAAAATCAAAATTCAGACTAACTGAAGGTTTTTTTTTCCACTTTTTTCTCATACTGTTAATTTTTTCTTAGTCCATGGGTTTTGTTTTCTGTTTTATTTTGTTTTTCCTTTCTTCTTAGAGTCAAAGTCTATCGGTTTCACGTTAGTCCTTTAGTAGGAAATGATTTCTTCCTGCTGGGGTTACTTAAATTTAGAAACAAGTAAAATCATAGTGATAGGAAATCAGAAAGGAGATTCAATACTTAAGGTTTATCATACAATCTTACCTACCTCTACAATATACTTCATATGTGACTTTTCTTCTCCACTTCTACTTTAACCACTATTTCTTTTTGCCCAGACTATTATTAATAGTCTCCTAAAAGTTTTCATGTCTCCAGTCCCTCCTCCTTCCAATCCATCTACCCCAGAGCTGCCCAAATCATCTTCCTAATATACTGTACAGATGATCATATCTTGTCTATATTAAAAAATCTTCCATGGCTTCACATTGTCCCCCTAATTGAGTTCTCTTGATCCTGGCACCCAAAGTCCTGCACATCCATCCAACTTTTTTTCCTCCTACATTCTCTTATTTATTCTGTAATCTGGCCAAAATGTACTTCTATCTGTTCCTTGTTCTTCTCTTGGCCTTCTAGTTTCTGTGTTTCTGCTCATTCCATCCTCCATGCTTAGAGTCGCCTCTCCTATCCATTAAAGTTCCTCTTTCTGGAGCGCTTCCTCCTTGAATCCTTCACTGTTTTCAGCCGGGTAAAAATTATCTTTCCTTCCTGTTCTATTCAGGTATACTTTGTACTATTTGATCCCTGAATTCCTTTCTAAGTAAATCTGAGATTTTATAGTTCTATGATCTAAATTTCTCATAATAATGGGTCTACCTCCCTTTTGTCCCTATCATTTGTACATGAGGCCTGCCAGATTGGAAGCTTCTTAAAGTCAGGAACTGTTATTTTTATTTTTTTCATTTTTGTATTCCTCATGCCTAGAACAGTGGCTTGCACATAGTACATTTTTAATAAATGAATTGAATTGTTGACCACCTTCAGTTTAATTCTACAAATATTTATTAAGGAACTAATTGTATAAGGAACTGTATTAGATTCTATTGATAAAAAATATGTATTACAAATACTACTCTAAAGTGCTTATGGTTTAATGGTGGGAAAGAAATATATATAAATAACCATTATATCTTGAATGAAGGGAAGGGGGAGGGAATAAGCATTTCTATAGCAGCTACTATGTGCCAGGCACTGTGCTAAGTGCTTGAACAATGAATGAATCAAAAAATGTATTAAGCGCTCACTATATATGAATATATGTATATTAAAATGTTAAATTATATATTAAATTATTAAGGATTTCCTATATATTTACAAAGTATATATAGTAAGTATATTTATGCATGTATAGGAAATAATATTTTTTCATTCATTATACACACACACACAATCTATAACATAAACACTTTGCTAAATGTTGGAAATACAAATAGAATAAGTGAGACAGTTCCTGTTCTCAAGGAGTGCACTCTCTAATTGAGGCAAAACACATAAAAGGAAGTTCATATGCAGGGTGGATGAAAAATCCCAGAATTCTTAAGGGTGCAACCAAAGGGCAAATAATAAAGCCCAGTCATCCTTAGGTTACATCAATAGGTCAAGTAACCATTCCAGGGGTCTTCAGGATATAGAGGCAAGACAGATGTTAAGTCCTAATTGTCTTCCATCATATTAGATGAAATAGAATTGGTACTTCTCATCTCTCTCAAGCCCTGTGAACTGTCAAACAACCCTGATGAGTTTTGGGCTGCCTATGCTAGAGGAGAGGGCAAGGTGGAAAGGATGACCCCAGTGGTAGTAGGTCTTCTCACTCCTCCCCCCTCCACAGTTCCAGATGGATTCTATTTTGGACTCAGGTCTTCAAAGGGGATGAGGAAGGAAGGGTTTCTCATAGTAGAGGTGATCCTGTGCTCAGCTGTCCCTGTTAGATTCTATGGAAAGAAGAAATTCAAACAAGCTATGACAAATTGCAGCATGGATGGAGTGTTTGGGTAGGTGAGGAGGAAGTATCATTTGATCTGGACCCTGAAGAAAGAGAAGGACTCAGCAGACAGAGATGGGGATCAGGTGGAAGGAGAGGCAGTTTATTCCGATATGTGTGACAGAATAAGTAAAAGAAACCTGCCTAATTTCTTCCATTGAGCCTTCTCTTGTTGTCAGAGGAACAGATTAATAGCAATTTTGTTCATTTCCATTTTGCACTGTGATCTTATTTGTTGCCAGTTTATCAGTTTATAATCTCCACACCTCGTTCTGTGGGCTCAAACACGTTTGGAATTCTTATTGCATTCCAAGGTACACAGGGCTGGAAGATAATCTATTTGTAGCCAGAAAACACCTTAGAAACCATGTAGTATGGCCTCTTCATTTTACAGTTGAGGAAACTAAGTCTGAATGACCTTAAGTTACTCACCTAATTTTACACAGATAATTGATATCAGTGGTAGAATTTATACCAAAGTGTTCTGACTCCAAATCCAGGGCTTTTCTCATTGTATCATGAAAAATAGATAAAATCTTCTCAGAAATATTATACTATCTAGACTGTGTATTCTTTGAACAATAATAATAGTAACACATTTTTTATGGCGTTTCAAAATTCACAGATAGTTTTCCTATGTAATAGATAATGTAAATTTTATGTCCCCATTTTACAAGTTATTCTGAGGTTATATAGCTAGTAAGCATCAAAATGGAAATTGGAACCCAAGTCCTCTGAGTAAAAGACCTGTGCCCTTTCCACTACTTACCTTTCTTATAGAATTTCATGAGCATACTGTAGGATTCATAGCAGGCAACTATGGTGTAATAATAGATAGGGAGCTTACCTCAGATCTAAAAAGACTTTGACACACACTGGTTATGTGACCCTGGACAAGGCACTTAGTTACTAAGTAGTTGTTATTATTTAGTCAATTAGTTGTGTCCAACTCTTTGTGACCTCATTTGGCATTTTCTTAGCAAAGATATTGGAGTGGTTTGTCATTTCCTTCTGCAGCTCATTTTACAGATGAGGAAACTGAGGCAAACAGCGTAAGTATCTAAGGTGGATTTGAACTCAGGTCCTCCTGACTCCAGTATCCACTGCACAGCCCAACTGCCCTAATTGCTAAGTGGTCCAAGCTATTCTCAAAAACCATAAGCTAAAGAGAAGGGGCTGATTTCTATTAATAGACAGTGTTTCTGATCAGGAGCTCATGAAATTTCAGGTCTGGTTAAAAACTCATGAAATTTCACGTCTGGTTAAAAAAAATAAAAACAAAAACAAAAAAACAACAAAAACTACTGTCCCTGATAGTGACACAAAAGAAGGCATGCCAGTCAGATAAACCTCATAATCTGGGCCTTATTAATTTATCATCTATTTGGTTTCATCTATAACATAAGAAGGCTGGATTCGATGGTCTCTCAGATCCCTTCCAACTCTAAATCTAGAAACCTGTTGCTAGGGCAATCATTTTTGAAGGTGCGGATGTCACTGATGGGGGTCTTCGTGCACTTGGCCACAACACAGGCTGTAAATCAGAGTATTCAGATAACCTCGCCAGAGTCCTCTCTGTCAGTGGTGATACCTCTGGCCAGCCAATGCTCTGGTGCATGCTGCTAATCACAGTCTCATTGAACAAAATTATCTCTATGGAAGGATCCCTTAAGGTCTTCTATGATCTTAACATGTGCCCTGGTAGCACCTCGATGAATGAGACTTTTACGGAATATGGTATTTTGTTCTACCAAGTCATATGCTTTTTTGGATAACCAAATGAACAAAATCTCATATTAAAATTTCCATCTCTCAGTCATATGGCTGTAAAGACCCTTGTGTTTTTTTCCCCTACTACTGTTAATACTACCGCATAACTAACCTCCTTCTTCCCTCTGCCCCCATCTCTAAAAGCTAAGATCCAATCATTAGATGTTACAGTGGTTGAGTAGTCAATGGTTGATAAATCATGGGAGGGTGGCTTCTGTTGTCTTATGGAGGTCCAGAGGCAGTGAGATCCTCCTTAGATTCCAATACGAATTAAGGCTTTGGTTGGTGTGGTTTGAACATCACTGATGGGGCACCTCTTGTGTGTGTTCAAGGTAAGATAGGAAAAAGGGAGCATGGGCAGCTGCTATTCTAAATGTCAGTTTGGAGTATATCCCAGGATGATTATAGATCCACAATCTATTGTGGAAATTACTCACCAATGAATTCTTTTTTAAAAAAAAATTATTTAATTAAAAAATCAAAACAAATATCAAATGAAACAAGCATTTCCATATACATTTTAGAACAGAAGGAATGAGTTATACGTGAATTTTTCATTACAGCAAATTTTCTTCACTAAAAGGAAAAATAGTAAAATGATGGTTTATGTTATAGTGAAAATTCAAAAGGAAAAGGCAGATCAGTCGAGGTCATTGTCATAATATAACGGCTCCATGTTGTCTGATAGAAGCAGAGTAGGTTTGAGCCTGGTGAACTTGCCCCAGTTTCCTCTGTGAAATGATGGTTTGGATTCAGTGATGTCCAAAGTCTCTTTGAGCTCTAAATCTAATGACCTTATTACCTCATTTGACCTGGACACAAGGTTACTTTAAAGGAAACATAAAGTTTATATGAGCTTCTCCTAGTAGACCCATCATGGAGACTGTAGTTAATTAAAACTTTCCTTGTGGGAAAACTGGGACACTAATGCATTGTTGGTGGAGTTGTAAACTGCTCCAACCCTTCTGCAGAGCAGTTTGGAACTAGGCTATAAAACTGTGCATTGCCTTTGACCTAGCAATACCACTGCTGCGTCTATATCCTAAAGACATCCAAAAAAGGGAAAAAGACCTATTTGTACAAAAATATTTATAGCAGCTTTTTTTGTGGTGGCTAAGAAATGGAAATCAAAGGGATGCCCATCAATTGGGGAAAGGTTAAACAAGCTGTAGTATATGATTGTAATGGAATATTATTGTGCTATAAGAAATGACAAGCAGGATGATTTCAGAAAAGCCTGGAAAGACTTACATGAACTGATGCATAGTGAAGTTAATAGAACCAGGAGAACATTGCACACAGTAACAGCCATATGGTGAACAACTTAGCTGTTCTGAGCAATACAATGATCCGAGACAATCCCAAAGGACTACTGATGAAGCATACTATCTGCCTCCAGAGAAAGAACTGATATTGATTGAATACAGACTAAAGCATGCTGTTTTTCACTTTCTTTCTTTAATTTTTTCTTTTGTTTGAGTCTTCTTATGCAAAAAATGACTAATATGGAAACATTTTACATAATTGCATATGTATAACCTATATCTGATTGCTTACTGTCTCAGGGAGGGAGGAAAGAAGGGAGGGAGGAAGGGACAGAACACCAGTCCCCTCTTTTGTACTTCTGCATTTTTTAAAAATGGAATTGGAAGTTTTGATTTGTGTCCCTGTCCAATTTAATTTTGTTTGGTTCAGTATTTTGCAGTCTTTTGAAGGCTAATTTGTCTTGCAAGAAGTAGGCACTTCTCCATCCCTTACACCTTCACCCTCTTCCCTGGTCTCTGATATTTGGGAAAGCACATCTTATATGACTTCATCTGAATTACCTGATAAATTCTCACTGCCCCTGTGACCGAGGGAAAAATCACGTAGGCTCCCTGGGTCTCAGTTTCTTCATCTGTAAAATGAAGCATTAGATTAAATAAATCTCCAAGTTCCTGTTAGCCCAAAATTTTATTATCCTTGGGCAGCTGGGTGGTGCGGTCGATAGGGTGCTGGTCCTGGAGTCAGGAAGACTCATCTTCCTCAGTTCAAATCTGGCCTTAGGCACTTAGCTGTGTGATGCTGGGCATGTCACTTACCCCTGTTTGCCTCAGTTTCCTCATCCATAAAATAAGCTGGAGAAGGAAATGGCAAACCACTCCAGTATCTTTGTCAAGAAAACCCCAAATAGGGGCAGCTAGATGGCACAGTGAATAGAATTCCAGTCTTGGAGTCAGGAGGACCTGAGTTCAAATGTGGCCTCAGATACTTAACACTTACTAGCTGGGCAAGTCACTTAACCCTGATTGCCTCACAAAAAAAAAAAAAAAGAAAGAAAGAAGGAAAACCTCAAATGAGATCATGAAGAGTCGGACATGATTGAAAAATGACTGAAAAGAAATAAATTATTATCCTCTGGTCCATTTTAGAGAATCATTTATAGAATCCTGCTTACTCCTTTCTCATCTTTTCATCAAACACATAGGCTCATAGATTTAGAGTGGGAAAGGGACCTCAGATGTCATTTATTCTAATGTTTTGCAGATGAAGAAACAGGTGAAAAATTATCCAAATTCACACAATTAGTGATTGGAAGAGCCACAATTTGAACCCGGGTCCTTTGAGGCTGAATCTAATATTCTTTCTGCTGTATTGGGTGAAAAGACTCATAAAGATTTTGTAGAGATGAGAAAGTAGGCACATGTATCAGTGTTTACTTATTTCTTCTCATTTTGTTTGGCAATTTGTATCATCTGTGATCTTTTCCATTCTTTTGTAGTCTTTCTGTCCTTGAGATAGTTTTGAAAGTGGATCCCCTGGGTGCCTTTAAAATTGTGTCACTTCCAGCACTGATGTATGTGTGTATGTATGTATGTATGTATGTATCTCTCTATATTCCTCAGTTGTTCTTCCTGACTCATTTTCTTGAGTTCTTCCTCCCACTGCCCATTAGATGCTGAGATGTTAGAGTCCAGATGGGACTGGTCCACTATCACCAGTAATGAGAATACATTATCATGGAAGTAATGGCAGAGATAGTCCAATTCATTTCTATTTGTTGTCCTTTTGGTTTTCATCTCTAGGTGCTCTTGGAATGATCGAGCTTAGTTGGGTCCCATGCCAGATTTTCTACAGGTTCTGGGGACAAATTGATGAAGTAACTTGAAATTTTGGTCATCTTACAGTGATGTGTGCTAGAGGGAAGGAAAGGAAACATAGATAATACTGAACATGAAAGAATCCAAAAACCATTTGCATTTGACTTTGAAATGTGTTCCACTCTGTCCGACATGCATTCGTTATCTACCTAGCGTTGATCTGAAATGTCCTTGCAATATGTGTTCTGGGCCTCACATGTGTTTAGAGCAGTATGGAGGAGTGTTTCGGTTGCTAGGAGGAATCCAGAAAAAACAGTAAGAGATTTTCAGAAAAACAGAGAGTTAAGCAGTTATGATTTTAGGATAGTGTTCAAATTGTGGACCAAACTTGATGGCTGTAGTTCTCCTTTACTTTAATTTCCAGGAGAAGAAGATTTTTCAGATCCCTTGGATGCATGCTGCACGACATGGGTGGGATGTTGAGAAAGATGCTCCTCTCTTTAGGAACTGGGCAATTCACACAGGTATGAAAACACCCTTTATTTTCTGGGGTGTGTGACCAGGGGGATGCTATGCTATGTTCCCCATTATCATTATAAATTACGGAATATCTTGGATTTTGGTCTCGTGCAAATATCTGTGAATAACGCATTGGTAGAATCCCAGACACCTCAGAGTTACATGGGGCATGTGCTTTATCACCCGGAAGGAATGTTACATTTAGCCCTTATAAAGTGCCCTTATAAAGAGACTTCACATAGATTATAGATTACAGATTATAGATTCCAGTGCTGAAGTGCCCTGGTCACGGTCAACAGTCACAAAGATCATCCATCCTGGCCAATGACATTGAGTTTAACTTGGATTAAAAAAATTATCAGAAATTTCACACATCTTATGCATTCTTGATTGATTACAATCCCCGGGCAGTCGTATGTAGGCAGCTAGGAGGTGTAGTGGATAGAATGGCGGACTTGAAGTCAGGAAGACCTGAATTCAAATCCCATCCCACCCCCCCAACACTTACTGGCAGTGTGACCCTGGGCAAGTCATTCATTTTTCTCATCTTCAGTTTCCTCATATGTAAAATGGAGATACAATAGTACCTACCTCACAGGGTTGTTGTGAGGATCCAACAAAATAATCTATGTAACATGCTTTGCAAACCTTAAAAGTCTCTATAAAGGCTCGCTATTATTGATGATTTAATTTTTGTTTGTGTTTCTTTCCCCTTTGCTACCACATTAGGAAAGCATCAACCAGGAGTAGATAAACCGGATCCAAAAACATGGAAAGCGAATTTTCGGTGTGCTATGAACTCCTTGCCTGATATTGAAGAAGTGAAGGATAAAAGTATAAAGAAAGGAAACAATGCCTTCAGGGTCTATAGGATGCTACCCTTATCTGAAAGGCCTTCTAAGAAAGGTAGAGAAAAGGTTCATGGGGGACCCCTTAAATATCTACCCTCAGTCTCAATGTATAAACCATAGCTTTCTTCCATAGCCATTCCAAATACAGAACACCTTCTGCCCTTAACTCGCAGATGTAAAATCACCTTTATTTAATCTCCCTCCATACGGATGAAGGAATCTGGTCCACTGAGAACTACTAAACCTGTTCAGCATAAGGGAAATGTTTGTACTTGCATCCTTCCCGGATTATAATAAAATTACCTTTTGTCACGACAGGAAAGAAAACAAAGACAGATAAAGAAGACAGAGTTAAGCACATTAAGGTAATTTTTGGTTATTAAAAATATAAGAACGATGTGACAGTCATTTTAATGAGTCTGTGTCATGAACACGAGTAACTGGAATGTCTAGAGTGCATTTGCATTTATGTTTTTTATTTATGAATCAGGAAATGTGGATTCACATTCTGGCTCTAGACCATAGATGAATCACTCCGTTTCTCTGAGCGTCAATTTTCCTCATCTTTAAAATGGGCATAATAATACTTGTACTACCAGTATCACAGGATTGTTGTGAAGGAAAGTGTTTTGTAAACCTCAAACTATCATAAAAATGTTTTTTTAAAGTAGACAACTGTAGATATGAATATACACACATATCCCTTGCTTACTTAAAACTGACAGCAGAACTTTGGACCTATTAATAAACTATTTTAAGTTATGGATTCGCTATAGAAAAGAAAAATAACACCCTCTTCCCCCCGAACTTTTGAATTTTGAGTTCCTTTGTTTCCCTCCTGTCCTTCCTACTGCTACTAGCAGGAAAGCTTGGCAACACTATTTTCTGATTAACAACCTGCTTCTTTCTGATAATGACCGGTGTGTTTCTGGACCCATAGATAGAATTCTGCTGTATTGAGAGCTCCTGATGAAGACGACAGTCAACAATTGAATAAACAAATCATTAGGCTGAAACGAAAATATGGACCCAGACACTGACTATGCATTTGCCTGGCCTTGTCAGGAATGATGCTTTAAGCCCCTTGTTTTCCAGTAGCCACGTATCCCTTAAAAATCTTGTGATGAGCTTAATGTCTAAGTAAGGTTATACCTGTTAGCTATAAATGTAAGAGTCAGCCAGGGTTATCTAATGCAATTTTCCAATTGTACAGATAAGGACACTGAGGCCTAGTTTTATAATTTGCCCAAAATTACTTTGTCGATTACTGGCTGAGCTTGACTAAGCCTCCTGATACCTAGTTCAATTTTTTTCAGTTTTTTTTTTCCCTTTAGGATGCTTAAATTTTTTTTTATGTGAGATCTGTGATTTCATCAGCATAGGGAACCCCCCAATGAAGGACTGACTCCCTCTCCCAATGTGGATCAGCATCTGCTCTTGCAAGTTACAGTCCTTTGGAAGTTACTTGGGGACGCACAACCACCACGTATCAAAGTCAGAACTTGAACTCAGGTCTCCTCTGAGGACAACTTTGAATTCGCTACACTGCCCTGCCTCTCTTACGAAACTTGAAAAACAACATAGGTATTATTAAGCAAAAATATCTGGAAAGGGCCCAGTTTAATTAATGGAAAGAAATTGGAAAAATTATCTTAGATATAAAATTAAAAGTGTTAAAAGGCATTTGAGTTTAGTGAAAAATATATACTAAACTGCTAAAATTGTGTTATCTTTATAATGGTAAAAAAATGAGATGGGATGAGATAAATATTCTGCTAAGGGTTTCTAGTATTGCAATATTGTTTCACATACAGTATTTTAACATTTGCTCTTTATTTATTTTTACTATGGTCTTATCAATATTTCATTAGCTTTATTTTTATAAAATTGTCATTTTTGTCCATATCATCTTTTTTTGGGAGGCGGAGATGCTCAGTGTATATTTTTCTCCTTTTGAAAGGAAATTCTGATTTTATAAATATATCTATTTATATAAATAGATATTATTATTATAAATATAGGTTTTAGAAATATATAATTTATATCTTAATATATTTTTATAAATGTATACCCAGTATATATTTTTCCCTATTGAAATGAAACTTGGATTTTATAAACATATATGTATATTTCACATTTGTATACATATACATACTTTATAAATATAGACCCAGTATAGATTTTCCCCCATTGAAATGAAATTCTGATTTTATAAATATATATGTACATTTTATAAATACACACACACATATATATACACAAATATATATACCCTATATACACACACACACACACATATATATATACCCTATATATACACTATAAATATATACCCAGTATATATTTTTCCCCATTGAAATGAAACTCTGATTTTATTTTGGAAAAGTTGTATTTGCTTAACATTCCTTTTCACAATGAACTCTGCTGGAACACATCTTTTCCATTAATTCATTTGCATTCATTAAGCATTTATTAAGTAGCTACTTATTTCTTGCAGGGTGCCTGCTATATTCAAAGAGCATTAAACAGGAGATCGCTGTGATGAATAGATACTACAAATTGACATACTTTGTGTATGTCCGTTTTATCTGTAACAGTGAAGTTATGGCAGTGTTTTGGAAAGGTCTGTGGTAGTGAATTGGTGTGATAACTAAAACCATAAGATTTAGAGATTGAAGAGACCCTAGAAATCTGCTTAGACAAATCACTTATTTTACAGATGAGGAAACTGAGGTACACAAAGGTTAAGTAACTTGTCCAGGGTGATACAGGTTTTAAAAAGGAGTAGAAAGCAGTGATTCAAACTCAGGTCCTTGGAATCAAAAAGATCTGAGTTCAAATCCAGCCTTGGGTGTTTATTAACTGTGTGGCCTTGGGAAAATCACTTAACTTTTCTCAGCCTCAGTTTCTTCATCTGTAAAATACAGATAATAATAGCGCAGGGTGGATAATAGATATAAAACACTTTTTGAGCCTTAAAGTGCTATGTAAATGCTCACCAGTCTCACGCAGCAAGGTTTAAGTCATGGTGTTGGTCTTAAAAAGAGCTTGCATTTTATTTGACGAATCAGGGTTAACACATATACGTGGTAATAAGCAGGGCAAAATGGCCCATACATCAGTCCAATACTATACAAGGGTGTGGGTGATAAATAAAGGGAACTTTGAATGTCAACTAAAGGTGTTAAATAGCATCTTATAATTATCATTGAGATTTGGTGGGATGATGCCCATGACTCTGCAAGATAGATATCTTGTTCAAAAGAAATATCTCCGGATGATAAAAGCTTACATAGAAACCTGAGGGCAGTGGCCTGTTAGAGAATCATTGGAGTACAGATGAAAAAAAAAAGAAACAAAAATGTTAATGTCACGGGTTATGTGCCACACGAGCAGCCAGGTGGAGATCAGTAGTGTGAAGGGACGACTGCATTGGGAGAAACCAGACCCAACAACTCCCTAGTTACTTGCCAGTTCTTAGGTTCTTTGCCTGAACGAAACAGGAAGTCATTGAATGTTTTTGAACAGAAGTTTATTTGAGGTCACTTAGTCTCATGGTAGTATGTAGGACAGATTGGAGGGGGCAGATTGGCTTCAGGCAAGCCAACCAAAAGGCTCTCAATCCATTGTTCAATCAACAAGCATTTATTAATCACCTATTATGTGACGGACAATGTGCTGGGCACTGGGATGACAAAAAAAGAATGAAGGAATCAATCCCTACTCCTGAGGAGTTTATATTCTAACTATATTCTAATATTCTAATTATATTCTAAATATTCCAAGGGGAGATAAAAAGTACATAAAAACCTACAAGTATATGCAGAATAAATACTGAGTTGTTTAATACAAGGTAGTAGTTTGGGAAGAAAAGTAAGAGCAGTTAAGGAGGATCAGGAAAAGCTTTATGCAGAAGGCTTGAACTGAGTCTTGAAGGAAAGACAAGATGCTAGGAAGGCGGGGATGAGAAAGGAATATATACCAAGCATGGCAAAGACTTCAATATGGTGGATGGAGTGTTGTGCGTGAATAAGGCCAGTTTTCCTGAATCATCATTAGGTTGAAAAGATGGCAACTTCAGTTTTAAATATGTTAAGCTTAAGGTGACATTCGTTTGGAAAGAAGCAGAAAGAAGGCAGAGGTGATGAATATCTTATTGCTTGCTTTCTCAATAGGTGAGGGAGAGAGGCTGGAGGGAGGGAGAGAATTTGGAACTGAAAAATTTTTTTAAATGAATGTTTAAAAAAAAGAAAGTTTGGAAGAAAGTAAATAGAGATTTTGGAGTCATTTACATAGAAATGAAAGTGGAAGCCATAAGATCAGGTAAGATCTTCAAATTGGATCCACTTTCACATCTTTCTTACTTCATTTCATGACAGACAGGTTGGATGGTTGTTAACACTCCCATTTTATGTGTGAGGACGCTGAGGCTCAGAAGCTAAGTGGCTTGCCAAAGGTCACAGAACTAGTAAGTGACAGAACAGAAACTATAACTCAGGTCTCTTGATCATTGGCTCTGTTCTCTTTCAATTTAATTTAATTTACCGAACATTTCTTCAGTATATGCTACCTGCAAAGTACCATGCTAGGCACGGAAGATTCAGAGACAAAAATGAGCCAATCCCCTCCTGAGGATGACACAGTCCATGAGAGAAAATACTATGTATACAGATACATAAACCTAAGGTCATTTGGGCAGAGAATGTGTATGACTATGGTCAATCTCTTTCTGTTAGATCACATTGTCTTTTTAGACTTATGACTCTCCTTTTCTTTCCTCTTTTCTTTTTTCTTTCATGTTTCTTCTCCCTTCCCCATTGCTTTAACTGGCAGTATAAATAAACATGAAATACTTTATAAATCCCTGTAATGATGGCTCCTTTTTAGCCAAACTGGATTTATCTCTGTTCCTCACACACGATGCTCCTTCCTTCGTCTCCGTGACTTTGCATCCTCCATGCCTGGAATACACTTCTTTCCTCATCCCTGTCTCCTAGGATCCCTTCCTTTCTTCAAGACTCTGCTCAGATATCACCTTCTGTGTAAAGCCTTTCCTGATCTCCCCAACTGTTCTTGCTTTACCCCCCAAACTACTACCTTGTAGTGAATGAATCTGTATTTATTTTCTTCATATTTATTCTGCATATTTTTATATGCCGTCTCCCCATTAGAATCTAAGCACCTCAAGAATGAGGATTTTTTCATCTGATCTTTCCTCCACTTTCCCTTCCTCTCTCCTCCTTATGCTTCCCATCCTTTCCTCTCCTTGTTTCCCCCCTCTCTACCTCTCCCCTCACCTCTCTCCTCTCTATCTCTTTTCTCACCCTGCACCTTTCTTGTCCCCTTCCCTCTCTTCTCTTGTACAATTTCCTCATTTGTTACCTGAAATTAATAAAATGTTAAGTCAAAATGAGTCAGCATGCAAAAACTCAAGTATCTTCATAGAACTTTTAAAAAATATATAGTGCCATCTTGAGACAGTAATCTAATCCCACCTTGGGGGTAGATTAAGCTCCTAGTCACCCTTAAGTTCATGAGCCAATTGGTTAACATCTACTTTAACTACTTAATTCATTTTCAACTTATGCTCATCTCTACCTTGAAAAAAGTAGATAGTTGAAAGTCAGCAGCAAACATCTGTTTCTTTGGGCTCTATCCCCCTCAAGGCACCAGTGGACATTTCCATCATAGGCAGTTTCAAAACATAAATGCCACTCTCAGTTATTTTGACAAATGAGTGCTCTTTTCAGAATTTGCTCCCCGATGCTTTTTCGTATATGTTACGCAATTGCCATGGTGGGAGGGGAACCCTCCAAATTTACCTGGGAGCACAGTTTTCTAGCCAACTCTTCTGAAAACCAAACAGCAACTCCGGATAGACTTCCCCATCCTGGTGTGTTTGATTAAATCAAATATTAATAACTTTAAATAAGAAAAATTACATTTTTCCTCATCATTCATAAAAGAAGTCCCTCTTTTAGGTTCAGTCATGACACAGGTTGTGACTGAATTTTCAAAGGTCAGGCCAGCAGAGTACAGACTTTGGCAGTTTTTCCTTTAGCTGGAAATACTATAAGGGTAGACTGGCCCGTGTGCCTCTCACTGGAGGACTAGCATAGCTGTTTTGAAAAAGCTGGCTCATCATGAGAAAGTTGACCCCCAAGTGATGAATTGTTTTGTCTAGTAATTCATAATGACTGTCTACTGAGGTTTGGAGAGGGTTATAATATGAGCAGGCAGATGGAGTAACCATACAAATGAAATCATGGAGTCTTAGAAGTATTGACGTAATTTTAGGTATGGTCCTTGAGGTGCAACCCAAGTATAATGAATTAAAGCACTTGTGAGGCATTTTTATAAGGTCTAGTGGCATTGAGATTTTCCTCCTTCCAAGTCTACTTTGAAGAATGATTGGCCCATGTTATATTTCCCAGATACTTAGAGTGATATGCCAAACTTAGTAATAGCCTCGGAGAACAGCAAATCCTGTCTCAGAGAAATAATCCTGCATTTAGATTATTTTCTACTTTTGGGGTCGTAGATGGAGACAGGGCCCTTTCTTAGCACTAGTTTACGTAGTGTAAACTCTTAGAACAATGGCATGTCATTGACAATGCAGAGTGGTAGAGGGTTACTGGACTTGAGAGTCTGAAGTCCTGAATTTGAGTCTTGCTTCTATTTCTACCAACCTTGGGCGAGCCAATTTCTGAGCCAATAAACATTGATTAAGTGCCTGCTATGTTCCACACACTGTGGTAATAACTAGATTTCTCTCCTAGTTTGTTTCCTTAACTGTAAAATGGAAATAATAACTACTTCTACTATCCACCTCAAGAGATTTTTGTGAGAGATGAAGCCCTTGTCAGATTTTAAAGTGTTATATGACTGTAACTTAATATTATTAGGGGCTAAGAGTCGGAAGATGTGAGTCCATATATGTTTAACTGGATAATCCTGGGCAAATAACTGAGCCTTTCTGAGTGTGTTTCCACATCTGTAAATCAGTAGTAATAATAATACTTGCAGGACCCACCTCCTAGGGCTATTGTGGGGAAAAAAATGCTGTAAACCTTATTAAATCCCAAGGGGCTACCTAAATGTGGATGGTTATTCTGTTTTAGAAGAAATGGTGCCTTGGATTACAATGGGCCTTCCTCAGTCTTTCCGATTTATGTATTTCTGCTTAGACTGAGAGTTCTTAACTACAGAAGTCAATTTTTGCCTCTGTAAGTGGGTCAGAGGCACTAATATGATTTCACAGTTTGAACGTAAATAATGAGGAAAGGTGAGAAAGCTAGTCATGCCCTCTTCACTCAGGCCTGTCCAATCCAAACTGACTTATGGAGGCAAGGAGCAACACTGACTGGGCTAATACGATCCTAACATTAAGGAATCTGGCAGATAGTAGAATTTGAGCTAAGAAAATGGGGTGGGGGAGAGCTCAAGGACGTGTTCTCAACTCTTTTTTTTCTCTCCTTTTCTTCTTCCTAGCAAGAACCAGTTGAGTCGTCTTTTGGGCTTAGTAATGGAATAAGTGAGCTTTCTCCTGAATATGCGGTCCTGACTTCAACTATAAAAAACGAAGTGGATAGCACGATAAACATCATAGGTAAAATGTTTTTGACGTTGCATTTTTACATACATAATATGCAAGCCTGGACAGTACATGTAGCCAGCCCCAGGGTAGAGGGATCTGACTTAATGAAATGAGAGACTTGAAATAACATAATCTCTTCTCAATATAAATATTCCCATTTCCTTCCACCTCATGTGGCATAATTTTTGAATGCTCTTACCATCCCAGGTAGCGTTCTGCATGGCCTAATTTATGTCCTTCCTAAAACATGGTGCCCAGAACTGAACAAAATACACCATATGTGTGCTCTAAAGAGGGTGGCTTAATATCAGTCATATACAATTACATGATTCTTAAAGGTTTAAGTGTTTTGTTCGTAGGTCAAGAATTATTATCTCTATTTTAAAAAATTGAAAGTCTCGAGGCTCAGAGAATTTCAGTACTCAAACCCACTTCATTTGTATTTTCCATGTTACCAGAAAAACTGTTCTCAATTACACTTTGTCTAGGTACCTGTTCAATGTTGCCATTTCACTTGAGAATAAGATAAAAAGAAGAATATTCCTGTTTTGTCCTCACATCACCTGTTCGTCATGCACCAGGCAAAGAGTCAAGCATTTTGTTCATTTTATGGATAAAAAAATTGAGACGCAGAGCTGTTAGATTTTGACAGATAACCTGGGCTGGTAGGTCATGGAAGACTTCCAAAGCAGAAGTCAAATTTCCTTATTTACTAATTCCAAATTTTCTAATTTGCTGAACACCAAAATGGTCTTCAGTAAATTAGGTGGTAGTGAGAAAGTCAGTTCTGATGACTGCTTCTCTTAAGGGCACCTGCAAAGAACTATCCGGGGCCATGTCTCCGGGACAATTTAGGATTACAGGATCATAAATCTAAACCTTGGCAGCTATCTAGTCTAAGGCAGCTGGTGGTGCAGTGGTTAGAGCGCTCAGTCATGAGTCAGGAGGACCTGAGTTCAAATTTGGCCTCATACTTCCTTGCTACATGACTCTGGGCAAGTCACATTAACCTCAGTTTCCTTAACTGTAATCTGGAGACAATAAGGGTATCTATCTTGCATGGTAGTTGTGAGGATCAATGAGAATATCCATACACAGATACCCATTTTTTTTTTTGGTAAAAAAAACCCCAAAACTCTTTGCACAGTGCCCGGCAAATAGTAGGTACTATAGAAATGCTTATTCACTTCTCATGTAGTCTGATTCTCTCATTTCACCTAATAGATAGATGTATTTTCATTTCTCCCGTAGGGTGGATAAATTCCTATAGGAGTAGGGAAATGATGATCATTATGAGATAATTGGGAGGAATGTAACTCATTTACGTAGCGCTTTCTTTATAGCAACACTTTGAGGTAGGTAACTAGAATTGTTGTTGTTATCCCCATTTGATGAATGAGGAAACCAATGCTTAGAGAGGCCTCTATTTCAGTGACACAGATAAAGTGACCCAACCAGTGATAGAGCCCAGATTTGAACGCAGTGGGTCTTGCACTCATCTCATTACAACACTGCTCCTCAGTAAGTGATCAGAAGCACAATTAGGTGGGTGTGGGTTGGCACCTTTCTCCCTCCATTCCTTTTGGTGGGGAAGATCAGTCCTGCTGCACAGACTCTGTGATGGTATGTGATTTTCCTTGATTTTTTTTTTCCAAAGGTAATGATGGTTTTTTTTCCCCTTCTACATTTCTGAGTAAGAGATTCCTTAACAACCATATGTGTAGTGATCTGTCTCTTGTCTCCCCCGTGTCTCCCATCTTCATTCTAGTGTTATCTTTCTGGCTACTGAGTTCATCTGGTTCATCCTTACCAGACTGTCCCTGCCTGGTTTCCTTTTTACCTGCCTTTTTACCACCTTCATTAAAACAAGCTCTCTCCCATGCTGTTAAAGGGCTTGGCTCTCATTAGGTTGGCTGGATTGTTTTCCAAGATTATTTCACTGTTTATGAAGTGAATTCAGTCTTAGACAGGATCCCTAACCAAAAAAAGACAGACCTGTAAGTGCATTTGCTTCACGTGTATCAACTCTCCAAAGGGAAATTTTACTGTAAAGTTGATTGTTCTGGGAAGGGCCTATTTTGTGTGTATCTTTGTACTCCTAGCACCCTGAGTAACACCTTTCACAGAAGGCAGGTTAATAAATTCTTCTTGTTAGGTGAATGAATAAAGGATCAGCTTGAATAGCAGGATTCATACAGCAGGAACAATAAACTTCTATGCCAAAGATAAGTGAAAAATGTGGCTACCAGTTTCACTTCAGGAATTCTCTGACTGTAAATAATTGCAGTAACAATAACAAAATAACAAGTTTCAGTATGATTTGGGATGTCTCTTGCCTCATCTTTGAGTCATTTAAAGGTATTAGACTCCCAGATAAAATGTCAGTTCCTTGAGAAAAGGGTGTGTGTGTGTGTGTGTGTGTGTGTGTGTGTGTGTGTGTGTATCTCTGTCTCTATGTTTGTCTCTGTCTCTCTGCCTCTGTGTTCCTCTCTCTGTCTTTTTCTCTTTGTCTCTCTCTCTCACTCTGACTCCCTCCCTCTCTTTCTTTGTCTCTCT
>NW_020954599.1:31887317-31889030 GCF_900497805.2 Vombatus ursinus
TATCTCTGCCTCTCTCCATCTCCTCTGTCTTTTTCTCTCTGTCTCTCTATCTCTGTCTTTTTCCTCTCTGTCTCCCTCATTCTCACTCCCTCTTTTCCTGTCTCTCTGTCTTTTACTCTCTCTCTATTTCTCTCTTTCTTTTATTCTGTTTCTCCGTCTCTTCCTCCCTCACTCTCTATTCTTCATGCTTTCTCCCTCTCTTCCTTTTTGTCTCTACTTCTGTCTCTGTCTTTCTTTCTCTTGCTCTCTATCTCTGTCTCTCATCCCTACCACAGTGCCTGACACATTGACACAGATTTAAAATACACAGACACACACACACACACACTATACATATACACACACACATATACATACACTATTTTGAGAAACTCAAAATAAGAGAAAATTAAGAACAATTAAAATGATCATACTTTGCATTTTTATAGGGTTTAAAGCATTTTCACAGAATTGTCTCATCTGATCCTTCACTAGCCACCTCTGTCTTGGAGTTAAAACTGTGTAATTATGTTGAAGTCAGTTTTTTTAAAAACTTACTCCAGGTCACATTGTAGTTCTTAGAGTGCTAGATTTTGGAGTCAGGAAAATTAGGTTCAAATGCCATTGTGTTGTGATAAATGAGCCTTGGTTACTCATTTAACCCTTTGGGCCTCAGTTTTCTCATATGTAAAATAATGGGGCTGAACTTAGGTGACTTCTGAAGTCCCTTCTAGACCCTATAAAAACTTCCTAATAAGCAAATCAACAAGCTTCTGTGGACTCTTCACAGTAATGAGTAATGAGCTCCTCACTGGACTCAGTTACCTCTGAGGTCCCTTTCATCTCATAGATATTGTGAGCACTGTGCTAACAGATGTCTAGCATGATTCAATTGTGGTGTATTTTTATCTTTGTACCATTCATAGGAGAAAAGACAAGGACAAAGTCATTTGTAAACAGATGTAAACATCCCACTAAGCCCTCCTGTGGATGCCCTCTCCCCCTCCCTCACTCTCCAACCCAGGGTCAAATATACTTTCCTACTGAAACGATCCATGATCTTCTATGTCCAAGCAAACCAAGAAGGAGAATTGCCTTTGAATACTGAGAAGAGTTTTTTGATTTTTTTTTTTGGTGAAGTATTACAATTACAGGGAAAACTTGTCCACATCAGACCCTAGAAAGAGGATTTTTGTTTTTTTTTAAATAGCAAGTCCTTTTCTAAGTTAAGCCCTGGATGGCTCATTTTTTGAGGAAGGGGAACTAGGTAGGCAAACTTCTGAAACTATCCAGCTGGCGTCTTACCTAACATAGCAGCAGTTTTGTTGAACCATGCTCAAATTCTCTCTGGTCTGGTGTAAAAATTCTGCAGGTGCAGAGGTGAAAAGTTAAGCACATTCTATCTGACTTCAATTAGGTCATGCTGTATGGCCTCATTGTGTTATAGAGATAACAGGCAGCCCCACCCCTGCCTAGTAAGAAGAAGGTTTGAAATGGGACAAGAGAAGTTGTTCATTACTCCCCAGCTGCCCTCTCCCCCCGCCCCCGTCCTGTCCCCTACATGAAAGTGATTGCTCCATTAAATTTTTTAATACCATTTTGCCTGACCAGATTTCACTCTCTATTGTAAAGATAGTTGTTTGGGCACATTTTCTCTTCTCTGAGGTTATAAGTTCCTTAACAACAAGTGTGTGTGTGTGTGTGTGTGTGTGTGTGTGTGTGTGTGTGTGTGTG
>NW_020954599.1:31889040-31911569 GCF_900497805.2 Vombatus ursinus
GTGTG
Source organism: Vombatus ursinus (assembly GCF_900497805.2). Classification (NCBI taxonomy): domain Eukaryota; kingdom Metazoa; phylum Chordata; class Mammalia; order Diprotodontia; family Vombatidae; genus Vombatus; species Vombatus ursinus. The sequence goes on from NW_020954599.1 coordinate 31,889,046, forward strand.
TGTGTGTGTGTGTGTGTGTGTGTGTGTGTGTGTGTGTGTGTGTATACAAATACATATACACTAAAAATATTCCAATGAATCCATGATCTCATTCATTCAGAAGGTTCCTCAAATATTAGAGATCACAACCCATCCATGTCTGTCCCTTCTTGTCCATATTCTCCCGAGAGTGTATGTACTCCAAGGGCAAACACCTTTGATGATCATACATCCCTCTGTTCTATACCTCCCCTGACGTTTATTATCAGAGGATCATTGACCAGGGTTATTTCTACTATTATATCTTCCAAAAAATAATGAACCATCTGAATGACTTTGACGTATGGATATTGTAGGGGGAGGAGTATGCAGGAGAAATTAGTGGGCTGTCAACTTATTCTGCTTACAGATGGCTTCGTGCTTATCTTTTACAAGTGGTACAAGGATAAAAAGAACCCCACTAGCTATTTTACTCCATTACATTACCTTGCCCCCCAAAAGCCTGTAAGGTGGCATTTTGTTCTGCTTAATCAAATGCTTTTTCATAATCAACAGACAGTAAACACATTGAGATCACATATTCTCTGCATCTCTCAGATAACTGTGAAATAAGAAAGAGGTCATCAGTTATCAAAGATCACTTATGAAAACCTGCCCATTCCCTACTAAAACCCTCATCAGGAATATCCTTGATTAGAATATAGATGACTCACATAAAGTACATGGGTAAATATGTGTGTGTATATAGGTATGTGTATGCATATATATATCTGTACATACATGTGTAGGCATATATAGTATGTGTACATGTATATATACATCTATATAAAACTTAACATATACATATAAAATATATATTTACATAAACTAGAACTTTAGGTTTATAAAACCTACATAAAACTTTAGATTTACAGAGAGTATACCTTCCAAAAATCCCATGAAGCCAGTAGTGAAAGTACTATTAACCTCATTTTACAAGTAAGCAAATCAAGCCACAGAGAAGTTAAATGTTGGAGCTGGGGCTCAATAATGCTGACTCATTTTCGTATCCCACTGATTTAGCATAGGGCCATGTGCATAGTAGGAAGTTAATGTTTGTTGAATTTAATGGTTGAAACAGAAGAAGAAATATCCATTGACCATATGTGAAGCTGTTAGAACCCTGAGATTTATTTTGGATTCTGTCTGAATATTTTAGGGTGGCTAAAATGACCCTCATACAGTATTCCTTTTCTGCCATTAAAAAAAAAACCATGCCAATTTGAATTCTGTATCTCAGAATAATTTTTGTTAGCTGGTAATTATTAGGATTCCCTCTGGGTCCTTTCTATACTGGCTGCGTGATCTTGGGCAAGTTATGTAAGCCTCTAAATTACAGATCAGGTACTGATTCCTGTTAGTAGAGGGAGTTATTTCACTGAGAAACTGGGGATTCGCTGTACCAATGTAACCTTAGTTCTGCCCTCCCCTCATATGGAAAACCCAATTTAATAAGGAAAGGCAAGAGCAATTGTGGATGGTCCCTTCTCACAGATTCCCTTCTCACACTGGGCCTTTGAGGGATGAAGGAACAAGAGACTTAATTAAATAGCAGTTTAGAGCTCAGTCACCATTGTAATTCTAGAACAGATGTCTTTAATCAAAGGCATAACCTATGGAAAGATTTTGAGTGGGGGGCCAGAACCATTCCTGCATAGAATTAGATCAACTTTAACTTTGTCTCTTACCCATCTCCCCAGTAAGCACCATCTCCATTCATCTTTTCTATATCTTGCCACCGGACCAAGATGGGTCTGGAGGAGAAAGGGAGGGTAGCCCTCCCTCACTTAAATCCAATTCACTTGCAAGTCATGGCATCATCTTCCTGACATCATGGTCCTCTTCTAAAACAAAGGACAGACAACAACACCCCTGATCAATACCCTTTTCTTTCCCATGGGGGTCTCAAATTCCCCTGTGTAACTTCTCATCTTGTCTACTGAAAGCATCACACTGCTGTTACTTGTGAGAGCTCAGCTGTATAGAACTGTTGTTTCTCCATTCTGAGAGAGAGACAGTGAGAGAGAGAGAGAGAGAGAGCGAGAGAGAGAAAGAGAGAGAGAATAAATGGTGGCATAGCCCACCACCTGAGAAATTCTGCAGATCACCACTTGTCCCATCATTTTGACATCAGAAAAATGATTGGCCCCTTTGTTTAACACAAGGGCAGAGGAGAAAAATGCAAAAATCTCCTTTTGTTGTTTCATCTAAAAAAAACTTGGTTTTCTTTTTGAGTACATCTTGACAATTGAATTCATACTTAAAAACTCTTCTAATTAAAATCTTCCACTTACATTTCATTTTTATCTGTTTACAGCTGTTGAGAAATTCATTGGAAGGATTGACTTTGGTCAGAAAGTCTGGTCTTGTAGATAAGCGTACATTTTCGGCATTAAGTTGCTAAGTCATCCTTGATAAACTAGGAGGCTCAGTGAATGGAGTTTAGTTGTTATTTTAAGAAATTCTTTTTGTGAAAAAAAATTGATAAATTAGTCTTTATTTAAATAATAACAGTTCACATTTAGAGAGTGCTTGAAGGTTTCCAGAGTTCCTTCCTCACATGAAGTAGGGTGTTAGCAGTATTATTATCCCCATTTTATAAATGAAGAAACTGAGTCACAAAGAGTTTAAGTGACATGCCCAGACTCTCCCAGATAGAAAGTATCTTTGCCAGGAGTCAAACACTAGTCATCTAACCATAAGGCAAGTGTTTATGTAAGAGATTGAACTTCAAACAGCAGCATGGAAAATGGCCCATTGGCTGAGCTCCCAGATCTGGGTTCTCATTGTGGTAGCTTTACTTATTATCAAGGCTTCAAACCCTCTTCATAAAGACATTGTGCTGATTTTCCCAGCCCCCAGCCCTCACGTTTTAGTGCTGGGCTGGCTTCTTTGAGGACGAGTGAGTGTATTTCCTGTTGCCCACCTCTCCCTATTCACTGAAGAAATGCTTGAGTTAAAGATAACTTTTTTAAAGGTCAGAACACAAGTGAAACAGAACAAACTAAACAAATCCAGGAGTTTTGGTGCAAGTCACAGGGCTTTAAAATCAATACTTTAAGGATCTGTGAACTCATTGATTTTATTACTCCTACTGATCCAGGTCACCTTAGTAGATGGTTTGAGATATACAGACAAACATACACACACATAGTGTGTGTGTGTGTGTGTGTGCGTGCGCGCATGCGCGCACACATGACACTATTGTCTCCAGAAGGTATGTTACTTATTTATAAAACTGACTCATTTTAATAATAATTGTAGACGTTTAATAAGCTGGAGCCCTTGCAATAGGCTTCATTCCATAGCCTGAGAACCACTGTCATAGGCTATTTCTCTTCCAAGGGCGTTCATTGGTTGGTCAAGGATCTCCTCTTTGATATTTCTGACCTTCGCCTGAAGATATCCTGTGCTAGATAACTCAAAACTTCCTGGGGCAATTCATTCCATCTTCACTTTGAGTTATGTAAATTGCCTTAACTGCCTCTCCAGTAAAAAGAAATAGACCACAAATTTCTCCCTCAGTGTGTTGACCCACCTTGAAATGAAGATATTCAACACTAATTAGTAGACTTGAGTAGATGGCACTAACTAGCCCTTCTAAAATAGCATCGTTTTTGTTCAGTTGTTTTCAGTGATGTCCAACTCTTTGTGACCCAATTTGGGGTTTTCTTGGCAAAGATACTAGAGTGGTTTGCCATTTCCTTCTCCAGCTCATTTTACAGATGAGAAAACTGAGGCAAACAAGGTTAAATGATTTGCCCAGAGTCCCACATCTAGTGAATGTCTGAGGCTGAATTTGAACTCAGGTCTTCCCAACTCTGGCACTTCCTGCACTCTATTCACTGCTCTCCCGGCTGCCATTTTTCTTTCATTCATCTGTGAGGCAACATGGTACTGTGGAAAATAGGTCAGATTTGGGGCCAGTGGTCCTGTGTTCAGATCCCAGTGATGTGGTTTTTAACCCTTATTAAGTACCTACTCTGTACCAGGCACTGTGCTAAGATCAAGGGGTAAAAAGGAAGGTAAAAATCCCTGCCTTCAAAGGGCTTACAGTTTAATGGGGGAGACAGCATGCAAACAACTGTGTACAAACATACCATATACTGGATAAATTGGGGATAACCAAGAGAGGGAAGGTACTAGCATTCCGGGGGATCAAGAAAAGCTTCTCCTAGGAAGTGGGATCTTATCTGGGGCTTGAAGGAAACCAGGGAAGCCAGGAGGCAGAAACGAGGAAGGAGAGAATCCTAGGTGCAATGTAAATGTAAATCATTATGATTTCTTCTCAGTGACTTTTCAGATAAAGTTTCATTCATATAAACAACTTTTTTTTTTCTCACAGGTTTTGAAACCTGTGGGTTTGTCCTTGAAATTCTTTCTATCTTTTCTAATCTTTGCAACATCTTGTTTAGAATATCAGAAAAGAAATTAGGGTAACGGAGCCCAGAGTCCCAAGAAGGTGAAACACTAGTGGTTTTATAGTCACGGGACAGAGAACAAGCTTTCAGAGAAATTTAGGGCTTTGGCTTTTTTTAAATTAACTTTTACTAACTCCCTAAGTACCCTTTAGCATAATAAACCAGCAACTCAGGACCTTGACTATGGTGGTAGATTTTTGTAGTTTCCCTATTTATGTGCTTCTTAGCTATTTATGTGGCAGTATAGGAAGGAAGAAAGGAAGGAAAGAAAGAAGGGAAGGGAGGAAGGAAAAGAAAGAAAAGAAGGACAGAAAGGAAGAAGGGACAGGAAGGAAGAAAGGATGGAAGGATTATTGTCTATTATATGCCATACACTGTACTAAGCACTTTATAAATATTATCTCATTTGATTCTCACAACAGCCCTGCAAAGTAGATAACTATTATTACCCTCATTTTACAGTTGAGGAAATTGAGGCAGACAGCAGTGAAGTGACTTACCCAGGGTCACACAACTAGTTTGCTTCTGAAGCTAGATTTGAACTCCAGTTTTTCTGACTGCAGCCCCAGCATTCCATCCACTTCCCTACCTAGCTTCCTCCATTGTTATGAGTGTTCACATCTATGTTGTTTTAGAGGGTGCAGGAGATACATTTAGTTCCCTCACCTCCTACACTAGCCAGCCCAGAGTTGTGCATTATAAATACTTTATGATAGTGATGATGAAGGAATTAATGCACCTTCTAAAAGCTGAAAATACAGCCGAGAGCAGCTTAAGCACTGGGAAAATCTGACTCACCCTTTCTGGTTTGTTGACATGTAGTTGGGAAGTCTTCCAAAAGCTGCTTCAGCAAAGAAAAGGGAGACGTGTCCGTCAAGGGGGTGTGTGGGGTGTGTTTGTGTGTGAAGCAGCACACAGTTTTTGAGTAACATGACCTCAAAGAGATTACATGGAAGTTGTTATTAGGTAGCCAGACTATGAGCTAAAAATCACAAGCACATTTTTTTCCACCTTGATCCCTGGAGTTCTGGGACTTGTCAGTATTTCAACCTTCTACAGCTTGTCTTCTAGTCTAACTCCCTTGTCCTACAGATGAGGAAACCGAATTGAAGCAATTACCTGCCATATTCTTAGAGAGGATGGGAAAGGAGTCCAGGGGCCAGCATAGTCTTTTAGACTCTGAAAACGCTTGATAAAAAGCAAAATGTTAGATCTCTGTGGCTCCGGCAGCATCTCTAGCGTCATACTCCTCTGTGGTTCACTATAATACCAACTCTGAAATGAAAGGACTGTGATGTTCTTGGGTCTTCACTCATTCATTCGGTCATTCATTCATTCATTCATTCATTCAACAATGCCTATAAAATCACAGGCATATAAAACTTTATTAGAATGGGAGAGGAAAATCTTAGTCTCATTGGGGAGAGAAGTCTTACACTATTAGACTGTGAGGGATTATTCTTTGTTTTTCTCTGTATCCCTCAGTGCTTAACCTAGTGACTGGCACACAGTAGGTGTTTAATAAATGCTTATGGCCTTACTGACTCACACAGGAAAAGCAAACTAATACCACAAGCATTAACCATATGAAACCACAAGGTAAGAGATGTCACAGAGCAGAGCAGTGATTTAAATGCTGAATGGTATTGACAGTAAGGAGGTGGCTAGGTAGTGCAGCAGATAGAGCACTGGGCCAGGAGTCAGGAAGACCTAAGTTCAAATTCTGCCTAAGACACTTCCTAGCTGCATGACCCAGGGCACTTAAGTCACTTAATTTCTTTTTGCTTTAGTCCAGTGGAGAATGAAATGGGCAAACCACTCCAGTATCTTTGCCAAGAAAACCTCATGGACACCATGGTCAATGGGGTCACAAAGAGTTAGACACAACCAAACAACTAAACAACAACAACAACAACAGACATGTCTGTAAGCATGAAGGAAGTCAGAGGAGAGAGAGATCACTGTGGGCTAGATTGACCAACACATGGGTTTTAAGTGAGCCCCAATGAGGTGGATAGGATTTGAATAGGAGGAGAGGAAGTAGGAGGACATTCCAGGCTTGGGTTGGTCTGTCATTATGAAGGCAAAGTCCATAATGCAAATATTTGCATGCTGTTGTTATTAGAACTTCTGAGAATCAAACAGAAAGGAATTTGAGTTTATGTGGGTCAAGCAGCATTTAAACCTGGTTGATTTGGTTAAAATGAACTGTTTATGCCATAATTCAAAATGACTCTCTTGAATCCTTCCTACTAGAAACTTCTCCCAGAAAACTTGGCTGTGTACATCAAGTCTAAGAGACCCTTCTTGTAGTAATGGAAGGAATTAAAGAGTCTGTTAGACATCATCTTCATTATTTAGGATGAGAGTGTTTGTGGTGGGGACATAGGAAGGAGGGGAAAAGAATACCTGAGTTATTAAAGTGATGGGAAATGTAGCTAAGGGAATTCTCCAAGTCCCCACTAGCAGCATTTACTAGGCTACCTTCTGTATCACTTTCATTACCTTCCTTCTCCCCCACCTCCCGTCAATCAATCAGTAAACATTTGTTAAATACTTACTGCAGGCCCCAGGATACAAATACCAAGAATGAGACAGAATGAGACAGTCCCTACTCCCAAGGTGCTTATATTCTGTTGGGGAGTCAGCAGGTACCAGACATTTGGCATAAAACCATCACTAGTGGGACAGCTAGGTGGCACAGCGGATAGAACACCGGCCTTGAAGTCAGGAGGACCTGAGTTCAAATCCGACCTCAGACCAAACACTTGACACTTACTAGCTGTGTGACCCTGGGCAAGTCACTTAACCCCCAACTGCCTAAAAAAAAAAAATCACTAGTGAGTAAATCCCCTAGTGCCAAGCTGCCTTGGACAATTTAACATTCTGGGGTTTTTCTCCTCTTATCCCTTGCCTTTTCCCTTTCTCTTCTGCCAAGTAAATTTTTTTTTTTTTAGGCAATTGACTTCAAGGCCGGTGCTCTATCCGCTGCATCACCTAGCTGCCCCCCAAGTAAATCTGTTCAATTCTGGGTCTTTGGAGTTAGAAAACCTAGACTGCACTCTCTACTTGGCCTCAGTTTCTTCATCTTTAAAATGAAGGTGATAATACTCACAGGGTATAAAGTTCTAGGCCTAGAGTCAAGAAGACTCATCTTCCTGATTTCAAATGTAGCTTCAGACACTAGCTGTGTGGCCCCGGGCAAGCCATTTAAACCTGTTTGCCTCAGTTTCCTCATCTGTCAAATGAGCTGGAGAAGGAAATAGCAAACCACTCCAGTATCTTTGCTAAGAAAATCCCCAAATGGGGTCATGAAGAGTTGGATATGACTGAAACGATTGAGCAACAACAGAAAACACCCACAGTGTCGACTGTTAACATGGTTGTAAGGGAATGGCTTTTGAAAACTTTTGAAGTGCAGTATTATCATATAGCCCTTGTGCCTAACAGTGCCCAAGCCATTTTTCCCCTTCCCCTGCCTTTAGAGGCAGTCCTGAAATTCTACTCCCCCTGCAACCTTCCCTATAATATGGAAATAAGACATTTCCCTCTCCCTGCCCCTCCACCCAAGGCTGTAGCTATAACTTTGACATTTATTCTAACACAAGAAGCCACACAAAATTTGTTTATGATGTAAATCTGTAAAGTACACACTGCCTTGCAAATAGTAGCTTAACAAACTAACAATTAACTATTAGACATTAACTATTTCTATTTCTGTCCCAGCTACTTAACCTCCCACTGGTCTGTTTGTCCAGATGTCACACACCCCACACATCCCCACCCCACTCAATAAACTCCAGTTGGCTCCCTGTTACCTCCAGGAACAAATGCAGACTGCTCTGCTTGGCATTCAGAGCCCTGCGTAACCAGCCCCCTCCTACCTTTCTGGTCTTCTTATACTTTACTCCTCCTCAGGTACTCTTCCATCCAGTAACACTGGCCTCCTGGCTGTTCTGTCTGTTGGCTCTGGGCATTCTCTCTGGCTGTCCTCCAAGCCTGGAATGCTCTCCCTCTTCCACTCCAACTGCTGCCCTCCCTGGCTTCCTTTAAGTCCCAACTAAAATCCCACCTTATTCAGGAAGCCTCTCCCAACCCTTCTTAATCCCAGTGTTTTCCCCCTTTTAATCACTTCCTATTTATCCTGTATATAGCTTGCTTTGTATTTTTTGTTTTACATGTAGTTGCTCCTTGTAGATCAGATTATAATTATATGAAATACATATATTATATATTACACATATAATATAATTACAATCTAATTATATAATTAGATTGTAAGCTCCTTGAGGGCAGGGACTGTCTTTTGTCTCTTTTTTTGTCCCCAGCATTTTGCACGGTTCCTGGCACTAGTAGGCACTTAATAAATGTTATTGAATGAATGAATGAAAGATTGGTTAGTTGATATCTCACAGAAAAAAATGCTTGGACTAGTTGGGAGTCAGGAGACCTGGATTTCGGTCCTAGCTCCACCATTAATTAATTCTGTAGCTGTGTTCAGGTCACTTCTTTGTTCTCTCCATCAGTTTCTGAAGTTCTGAGTTGGAGATAATATCTGCTTCACCAATCTCATAGATTTCAAAGTTAAAATTCCTATATATACAAATAGAGGATATAATGTCCTTACTTACACTTAAACTTACTGTTATTGTTTTCATATTAGTTTTCTGTAGACACATGGGGATTTTTTTCATCTCATCAAATGCACTTCAGCATTTGGTTCAGCGATGTTTACTTAGCATCTGCTGTATACAGAACAGGAGGCCCAGGGCAGCTAGCTCATCATTGCCTACCTAGCTGCAAGACTTCATCATGCCTCCATGCTGAGTGCCTTCAGTCTCTTCCCTTCCCCCATCCCTTTTCAGCGTCTTTTCTGCGTTGCCTCCCCCCATTAGAAAGTGAAATTCTTGAGGGGAAGTACTGTCTTGCTTTTCTTTCTATCCCCAGAGATTAGCACAGCCACTGGCACATAGCACACACTTAATTAATGTTTATTGACTGACTGCCTAGGCACTGGGGGAAACACAAAATTTAGATAAAAAACAATCCCAGCCCTTACGTAGCTTATAGTTTAGCGGGGGTGGGAGGTGGGGATATGACACAAACACAGGTAACTATAAAACAAAGTACCACCTAAGTGCCTAAGAGATGCACAAATAGAGAGGCATCTGTGGCGGTGAGGGGAAGGAGGGTCATAAAGCACAGTATCAGAGATCTTTAAAATGGTGGTACAAGCATAGAGAGGTAGCAGTCAGATCTTGGAGGGAGTGGCACGGTAAGGCCTAGAGAGGTCATGTAACTCCCCAACATGATGGTACAGTGGAAGGAAGACTGACTTGGGAGTCCGAGAACCTGGGTTCAGTGTTGCCTCTGATCCTTAGTACCTTCATGATTACAGGCAATTCCCTCCATTTTCCCGGCTCTAAAATAAATGGACTCAGCAGCCTCTGAGGTCTCTTTTATCTCTTGACCTCTTATTCTATGATAAGTGGTAGAGCTGGGATTTGAGCCTGGTCTCTTTGACCCTACACGTTTCGCTCGTTTCCCTGTACCGCACCACCCAGCAGAGACAGCCCTCGTCCTGGCTCTTGGGGGTGGAAGATCATCAGCTGTTGCTTTGGAAGCTTCACGAAAGCTCGGGGTGCCCTTTCTGGATTCATGGTGGTGTGCGGGTTACGGCAGATTATTTCTGTGTTCCTGAGTAGCCGTCTTTGGCCTGGAGAGGTTTTCCAGATTGATGCATTTTCACTGAAGTAGAGGAGATTTAAACAAATAAACCTGCTTGATCAGCGAATGATTTATTTTTTCTTTGAAGTTGTAGGACAGTCACATCTTGACAGCAACATGGAGGACCAAGTCATTGTCACTAACCCGCCCGACATATGCCAAGTTGTCGAGGTGACGACAGAAAGTGACGAACAGCCCGTCAGTATGAGTGAACTCTACCCACTGCAGATTTCCCCCATCTCTTCCTATGCGGGTAAGTGTCTCTTGGGATGGAATGGTGGAAGGAAACTCTTTCCCATGCTGACCAAAGACCGTCACTGAGCCTCCAAGTCACCGGCATCTCCAAGTGGAGAATTTCTCTTTGGTCCGCATACATAAGTGACCTGGATCTTGGCAGTCATTTTGCTTGACTTGCCCAAAGCCACCAGCATTTAGATCACTTTTCCTCATAAACATGAGAATTGGGTACCACATTGCTTCTGATAGAAATGTCAATCATATCACTCACCCTGTGTATGACTTGTGAATCATAAGGATTTTCCAAGAGCAGCTAGGCAGAACAACCCTGTTTTTGGTATTACTGCGTTCAGTTTAAAAAACAAAGCAAAACAAAACAATCAATGAACACTTATTAAGTGCCTACTCTGTATTAGCAGGCAAGGTTCTAGGAGTACAAAGACAAGAACAAAATAATCCCTGCCTTCAAGGAGCTTATATTCTCCTGGGAAAATGTCCATTGTGCACACAGATAAATAAACATAAGAATATTTGCAAAGTAATTGAGGGAGGAGGGAGGGAGAGAGAGAAAGAGAGAGAGTGAGAGAGAGAGAAATATCTCATATAAAAGGTGATACCTAAGCTGTCTAAGAGGCAGAGGGGAGGAGAACGTGCATAATGTCAGAAATCCAATAGGGTATTTCCAAGATTAATTTTCAGCTCTACCTTTTCCCACATTATCTCTTAAATGGTGCTTTGTAATAATAGGAGATTAAGTCTTTTTCTAATTCTCTCAGGGAATTGTCACATAATTGTAGGAATTGGCCTCTAGAATTATATAGGAGGAATACTTGATTCACTTGTTTTCTTCATCCTCATGGAAAAGACCTGTAACTACGTTATTCCAAAGGCATTCTGTTTGTTTCCCTCCCCTTCCTCACCCCCTACCTGCTTTTCACATGATTCAATGTGACATTTCTATTTGAGAACATACCTACTAAGTCCATGTTGTTCCCAGGCATAAAAGACGTGAATTCCAAATCCCAAAGAATCAGCCCATGTTCTACTCATTTGAGCATTGGTTAAGAGGACCTCTTCAGGTTTCTTTGCTATGCTGGCTAATGAAGCTATTCAGAAGTAAGGTTACCTTATGGACTAAGGAGCAGGCCCTTGGTCAACTCCAGTGGGCTTATTTCTGTGGACCAAGCATGGCCTCTACCTTGGGTCTATAAGCTGCCGGGCAGAATGAATGGAAAGTGGGGAGAGTGTGATAGAAAGTGTTCTTAACAAGTTATACAGTGGAAAGGAAAATTGAAGCTATACCATTGTGCTTCCTACTGTGAATTTTGTTCAGTGGGAGATATTATCTCCGCTTTCAGTGAGGCTTGGAGGCTATAGCTAGCTAATTGTTGTTAGAGAGGTAGATAGGAAGATAGATATATAGATATGTAGATAGAAATGGACAGAAAAAAATGATAGAAATGGATAGATGAACAGAAAAATGATGGACAGATAGAACTATTTTTATTTATTATTATTGAGCATTTACTTTGTGCCAGCTACTGTGCTAAGCACTAGGGATACAAATACAAGCAAGATAATCCCTGCCCTCAAAGAGCTTATATTCTAATGGGGGACAGCAAGTAAAGGAGGAGCTAGAAAGGGATGGGGTCTGGTATGAAGATGGCCAGGAAGTGACGAGGAGGCCTAGTTCTGAGCAAGATAAAATGAAAGGTCACCTATCAGAGCCAAGGGACCCAGGGGCAGAGTCAAGAGTTGTGCTGGGGGAGATAAAGATGGTGACCAGACCTTTTGGAAAAAAATTTTTGTTGTAACTGGACCTGTGATTGTGTTGATACAAGGAGCTCCTGATGAGGAACCTTCTCTCAATTCACCTACTCTGTAACTTAAGTCTTAGAGAGTTACTTGAGGAACTGGGAAGCTAAATGAAAAATGCTCAGGGTCACCCAGCCAGTATGGTGGGACTAGAGCTCTCTAAGGCCAGTTCTCTGTCCTCTATGTCATGTCGCCTGTCTTTGGGAATAGTGACAGCTGTGAATTCTGAGCCTTTGGCTGTATGCACACTGGAGTAGTTCAGCATCCCAGAACAAAAGTCATAAAGAAGGCTCTGAGGTTTCTTCCACTCCAGACTTGTGATCCTATAACCCAGTCCTATTCTCGAGGCATCCAAGAGGGAAGGGACCTCCAGGAGCATCAACATGGTCATTGAAACCATGGCAGCTGATGAGATCACCAAGTGAAATAGTATAGAAGGAAAAGAGAAGAGCACCCAGGACAGAGCCCTATGGTTAGGGGGTATGACCTGGAGAAAGATCCTGCAAAAGAAACAGGGGAGTAGTCAGACAGGTAGGAGGAGAACCAGGAGAAACCTAGAGAGAAGAGAGTATCAGGAAAAAGAGGCAATCCACAATTATCAAGGCTGCAGAGAAGATAAGAAGGGTGAGGATTGAGAAGAAGCCACTGGATTTTGGCAATTAAGTGATTTTTAGTAGCTTTGGAGAGAGCAGGATCAGTTGAATGATGAGGTCAGAAGCCAGACTGCAGAGATTTAAGAAGAGAGAAAGGGAAACGGAAATGGAGGGACCTATTGTAGACAGACTTGTAAAGGAATTTAGCCACAAAAGGAAGGAGAGATGTGATCAAGTGAGATTTTTTTTTTTTTTTTTGAGGATGGAGCAGACCTGGGCATGTTTGTAGGCAACCAGGAAGCAGCTGGTAGACAGGGAGCAATTGAAGATTAGTGGGAAAACAGAGATGATAAAGGGAAGAGGGGCAGGGCAATCTGCCAGAGAAGACAGGATGGGATGGAATCATTTGTGCATGTACAGAGGTTTGCCTTGGCAAGGTAAAGAGCCACCTTTTCATGTGAATCAGGGTAAAGGAGTAGAGAATGGCAGAAGGCATCTGAATGTTGCGAGGTAAGGAGCAGAAGAGAAGATGAAGCTGTCACCTAATAGCCTCAGTTTTGTTTTGTTTTTTTCTGAAATATGGGATAGAGTTATCCACTGAGAATGTGAGGTGGGGGAGCTGGGAGAGGTTTGAGGAGGGATGAAAAGCTTGGGAAAAGCCACTGTGGTGAATGGGATAGGGAATTAATTAGAGAGGTGTAAAAGGATTGCCTTGACACTGTGAGAGCCCAGTTGAGATGACATAACATAAACCTGCAGTTGAGGGAATGAGAAAGGACGAGATGTAAGACAAAGTACAGTTTGTTACACATAGCACGGTGGAAGGGTTTGATAGCTTAAGAATGGGGGTTGGGTTGAGAGGGATAGGAAAAAGGGAGCAGTCAGCAGGGGATGGAGAATGAAGTTCGAATAATGGCAGCCGGGTGTTCAGAATGACAGGGAGTGAGTGGAAATGACAAGGTGGGAGTTTGTCAATCATTGAACAATGAGTTCAAGTAAGTTATCTTTGACCAATGGGGGTTTGTCCTCGGATGGAGATGTCCCGGGGCATCAGGCAGCTGTGTGATTAAAGCACCTAGGCCTAGGTGGCCAGTGAGAATGCTTGCCTATCTCCTTTTTCTATTTTTAACCTCAGAGCTTGGTACAGAGTAAGTACCTAATAAATGCTTTTTCATTCATTCACTCAAGGATAATTGTCTATTCTTGAGGAGTCAGGCTAGCAATTGTGTTAAATTCCTACTATGGATGACCAACTGTGTTAGGCACTGGGAGAAATATGGAGTTTAGGAAAGATAAATGATTCCAGCCCTCATGGAACTTAAATAAGAAGACAAGAAAGATGCAAAGATAATCATGATACACAATAATATAGGATTAGTACGTTGGACAGGTGGAAACTAAGTTCTTTGAGGGCTGAGTGGCAAGGTCATTATTGACTGTGGGGATCAAGGAAGGCTTCCTGAAGCAGGTGGTATTTGAGTTGAGTTTTAAGGATTTCAGCAGGCAAAGCAGGTGGCAATGAGAGACAGTCTAGGCATAGAGACCAGGGTGAGCAAAGGTGGAAGACTGAGAAAGTGCAGGGCGTGTTTGGATCTGAATTAAGTTCAACAAACATTTATTTTAAACTTCCAGAAATGATCTGCTGCCTAATCTCTCCAATTTTATCATTCATTTGCTGTTGTAGTAAAGTAAGCACCATAAAAGACTATCCATCAGCTTTTATTTGCTGGGTGATACAGGCTAGAAAATGAGAGGCAGCTACTATGCAAAGAAGAAAGCTCTCTAATGAAAGGGAAATAGTTATTTGCTGACCTGTAAGGCAATATAGGCAGTTTTATATAAACCATTTCAGAGCTGTTTTCTTTTGGGTGGAGCTAAATAGTCTTCTTTTGGGAGCCAAAAGGATTCAGAATGTTGCCTGGTAATCAGACATCTAAAGAAAGTGATCTAGGCGGCAAGAAGATAAGGTAGATAGGAGACCTTATCAATACTATGACTAAAAGTTTATATGTGTGTAAACATCTGTATATAATATGCATATATGTTTGTTTTGGGGACTGAACCTATGATTTCATTGGCATACAGAGTTCCTGTTAAGAAAATTCCTGCTGCCAATGCAGAATAACACCTGTTCTGCAACTTTTTAGACTTAGAGAGTTTTTTGGGAGCCCTGAGTTAAATGGGTACCCGTGGTTCCAGAGATATGTCTCAAACTCAGGGCTCCTCTGCTACCAAGGTATACTGTCTATCCACTATACCATGAAGGTGTATCAACCAAAAGTTTACTAAAAAAAATTTCCCTATTCCATCCTCCAAGGTGTTAATGTCACTGAAAATATTTCATAGTTTTATTTCCTCAAGTCTACACTTAGAGAGAACAAGGAAGTGTCTTAAAACGAGGCTAAAGTCGACTGAAGAATATGGTTTAAAAAGGAAAAATTCATCATAAAAATTTTAGCTTTTTAGAGCTTGGTTTTAAAATGGGATAGTCCTTTTCTCCTTTGTAGTTATCTGTTTTGATGGCATGTATAAATCTTTGCACATATATTATAATTATAGAAAATTTGAGCTAGGAGGGACCTTCGAGATCACTTAGCCCCACAACCTCATTTTATAGATGACAATCTAGAAAGATGAAATGATTTGCCTAAGGTGGTACAAGTGGTATAATTCTATCAAACTTCTCAGCTTTCCCAAATTGTGCCCTTAAAGCACTCTATATTTCTGCCACTACAGGAGTGATTGGAGCAAAGTGGCCGCAAGTGAAATAAATTCATTTTGAAGGAGAATTCAGGAGTTCAATTTAGCCAACATTTCTTAAGCACAGCATTGCGATAGTGCCATTAGTGATATGATGATTACATGTCATGCTCCTATCTTTTTGACAACACATCAATGCAGAAAACTATCACATAGTCAAGAGAACCGTGTGAATTTTGAGGGAAAAGGTTATCAGTTGGAGATCAGAGAAAGCTTCCTGGAGAAAGTGCCATTTGAGTTGGGCTTTAAAGACAGGGCAGGAATACAACCAGTGTAAGAAAAGGGAGAGGGGACATTCCAGGAATAAACCATCAGCATGAACAGAAACATAGAGGCAGAAAAGTACAGGATATATGCCAAACATAGTGATTAATTTAGTTTATCTGGGATGTGGACTATGTGAAAGAGGCTGGAAATGTTGACTGATAGCAGTAGGGAATCAGTGATATGCTCTGAACCACTTGTAAGGAAGCAGCCAGGTGGTGCTGTAGATAGCGCACCAGGCCTGGAGTCACGATGATTCCACTTTATGAGTTCAAATCTGACTTCAGACACTTACTAACTCTATGACCCTAGGCAAATCATTTAACCCTGTTTGCCTCAGTTTTTTCATCTGTGAAGCTGGAGAAGGAAATGGCAAACCACTCCAGTATCTTTGCCAAAACAAAACAAAACCAAACCCAGATGGAATGATGAAGAGTCAGACACAGCTGAAAAATGAATCTACAATACTCATGAGGAAGGTAAGTGAAGAGGAATAGATTGGAAGTGGAGAAAAGTGGTAGCAGAGAGACTTATTAGGATTCTTCTTTAGTGATGTAAGGGAGCCCATACTATGTGGGAATAGAGAGGAAATGACTTACACAAGAAATGTTACGGAGGCTGATCTATTAGGACTTGGTTTCTGATTAGAGAGGAGAGGTGAAGGAGAGGTAAAGGTCCAAGCTAGCAATGAGGTTTTGATCTTGGGAGACTGAATAAATGAGTAGTGGTGCCAGAGACAGTCATAATGAAATTATAGCGTAAGCTTCTTGAAGAGAGGACCTGTTTCTATTCCTTCCTTCCTTCTCTCTCTCTCTCTCTCTCTCTCTCTCTCTCTCTCCTTCTCTTTCTCTTTCTGTCTGTCTTTCTGTCTTTATATCCGTAGCACTTAGCACAATGGCTGGCACATAGTGGGCATGTTTATTGGATTTGCATTATGAAGTCAGAAGGAGGAGCATGTTTAGGGGGAAAGCTCATATCAATTCAAGCCAGGGAAAGAGGTTAGGACTAAGAGACAGAGATCTTGGGGGTCATCTACATGGAGGTGATAGTCGATGACATGGAAGTGAATGAGATTGCCAAAGAAGAGATTATATAGAGAGAAGAAGTTGAGGGCTGAAGATGAAATCTTGCAGAGTTGGGAAGATGAGAAGCTAGCAAATGAAACATCAGGGTTGAAAGCAATAAAACAAGAACCTGGAGAGTGGGGTGTTTTAGAAGCCAGGGGAAGTGGTTAACTGTGTCAGTTACTACAGAGAGCGCAAGGAAAATGAGGATGATGACAATGTGATGATTAAGATATCATTGAGAGACGAGTTTCAGTATAGTGATGGTTTGTTTCAGTCACGTCCAACTCTTCCTGACCCTAGTTGGGGTTTTCTTGACAAAAAATACTGGAATATTTTGCTATTTCCTTCTTCAGTTTATTTTACAGATGAGGAAACTGAGGCAAACAGGGTTAAGTGACTTGCCCTGGGTCACACAGCTAGTAAGTTTTATTTGAATTTCATCATTTTTTTCTAACTCTGTAAAGTAATCATTTGGTAGTTTGATTGGTAAGCTTTTTAACAAGTAAATTAATTTAGGTAGTATTGTCATTTTAAAAATTATATCTGCTCATCTTATCCATGAACAGTTAATATTTTTCCATTTATTAAAGTCTGTCTTTATTTCTGTAAACAATTGATTTAGTTGCATTTACATAGTTCTTGTGTGTGTCTTAGAAGGTAGGCTCCCAAATATTTTGTACATTCTGCAATAATGTTAAATGGAATTTCTCCTTCTATGTCTTTAGTAGGTTGTATTGTTATTATTATATAGATATCCTGATGATTTATATGGATTTATTTTATATCCTTCAAGTTCACTAATGATATTTATTGTTTCAATCCATTTTTAGTCAATCCTTTATGTACACCATCATGTCATCTGCAAAAAATGATAATTTTCACTTAAGGCTTATACAGTTTCTGCCTCTGATGGGGTGTTAAAGTCTCTCTTTCTTGTCTGTTATTTGGGGCATTTTATATTTTTGTGAATATTCATTTATTTTATTTAATTTAGTTTTACTGGCATATAGTTGGAAAAGTAGTTTATATGAACATCCTTCAGTTCTTCATTTGTTGTAAATTCTCCTTCCTTTTTTGATATTGTTAATTTGATTTTCCTCTTTCTTATTTTAAATCAAATCAGCTGATTTGGGTTTGTCTGTTGTATTGGGTTTTTCTCAAAACAACAGCTTCTCATATGATTTATTAATTCAATTTTAAAAATTTAACAGATGAGGAAACTGAGGTAGACAGATGGTCAGTGACTTGCCTAGGGTCACAAAGTAAGAGTCTGAGGCCAAATTTGTACTTAGGGCTTCCTGACTCTAGACCCAGCACTCTTATCTGCTGCGTCACCTAGATGCCTATTTATTATTTGTTTAAATGATGCTATTCAAATCACCTTCATGCCCTGAGCACTGGAGAAGAGGGGGAAGAGGTTTTTGAGAAGTCTCCCTGTCCACCCACTTCCAATGCTCATACTATTAGCTCCCTTCTCAACATACATAATTAATTCTCGACCTCTTTCAAGTTTCATCACCTAAGAACAGTTCACATTGATTTATTGCTTCAAATTTTACTGTTTTCCTTATAACAACTCTGTGAGGTCAGTAGCACAGATGTTATTTTTCCCATTTCATGGATGAGGAAATTGAGGCTAAGAGAGATTGTTTCTTGCCCAAGGTCACACAGCTAGCAAGTATCAGAGTCGGAACTCAAACTCCAGCCCTCCTTAATCTGTATCTCTTTCCATTGAGCAACGCTGTCTCTTCCTTATTATCATTTCTTTGATTTTGCAACATGACCAAAGTCAAAAAACTCCCTCATATTCTCTTTCACTTTCTGTGTGTGTGTATATAAATATATATATATGTATATATATGTATATGTATATGTGTATATATATATATATATATACAATAGATGTCCATAAATCTACATAAGTACATGTACAAATATGGTGTTAAATTCTAATGGAAGAGGAACAGATGATAATATTTGTGGAGGGCAGTTGGAAATGGCACCAAGGACAAAAGGAGGAAACTTGAAGATGTTTGGAAGAAGGAAGAAACTGATCTTGGAGCAGGAGACTGCAGTATAAAAATGGAAAGAGGATCTTGAAATTTGGTCAGAGGTGCCAGGACAGCAAGAACAGTTTGAGAACCAGAGTCTTTGGGCAGAGGGCATTAAGTCAGGGAATGAGGCATTTTTTATTCACCCTTCCCTCCACCCCCACCCTTTCTCCTGCTGACTCCACAGTGCACAGCTCAGGCAAGTTACTTAACATCTTTCTTCCTCATTTCTCTCATTACAAAATGGTTATACTAATCCCTGCCTCCAGGGATGGTGAGTTTTAGTGTTAGGATGTGATATGAGATAGACAGACAGAGAAACAGAGAGATAGATGGTTGGTTATAGATAGATAGATAAATAGATAGATAGATAATATAGATACAGAGAAATGAATGGATAGAGAGAATGATGGCTAGATAGATGATGGTCAGATAAAAATGGATGGATAGAGGAGAGAGACACAGATGAATATAGAGACAGAGAGATGGATGGATGGATAGATATAGATAAATGATATATAATAGAGATAGGTTGATAGTAAAGATAGATGATAGATAAATGATAGATACAGATATATAGATGATAGTAGATAGCACATAGATGATATATAGATAGATATTAAATTTGCTTTAATGTGGAAACCATTTCCAACACTCATTTCTTGTCATTCCAGCCTTAAAGTTGAAATCAGGCTTAGCAGAGGTGAATACATGGAGCAGAAAAGTATTAAACATAGAATCACAAGGTCTCAGAGTTGCAAGGGACCTCAGTAGGCATCTCATCCAACCCATATATATGAAAGGAGTCCCCACTGTAACATTATCAACAAGTGTTCCTTCAGCCTTTGCTTGAAGACCCCCAAGGACGAAGACCCTATCACCTCTGAAGGAAGCCCATCTCACTTTTGGATTGCTCTCATGGCTAGGGAATTTATCCTGACATCAAACTCAAATTGGCTTCTTGGCCACTTCCACTCGATCCACCCTCTACTTAAGATCATCTGAGCTTTTTTTTTTCCCCCAAATCTGTCACACAGACTCATTGAACTTGCAGTGTGATAAAACCCCAATTTCCCACCCCCCTTATGCACTACTGTTTAATAATAACTTTCCCCATCATATCCTTGCAAATATAGCACCAAAAGAAAACAGCATTGTATACTTTTTGTAACCAAAGTCTAGGACTGTATGTTTCTCTCTGTTATGTTTTGCCTTCTTCAGTTCTAACCATTGCTCTGATCTGTCCAGATCTTTTTAGATCCTGACTCTGCCATCTAGCATGTTACCTCTCCCGCTCAGCCTTGTATCATTTACCTTCATCAAAGTCTTGGATAAAAATGTTGAATGTTGCAGAGCCAGGGATAACCCTCTTGGAAATGATACTAAGTATCGCCAAGTTGACATCCAGAGTACTCTTTAGGGCCGGTCCTTCATTCATTTCCAAATCCACGTAATATGCCATCATCAAGCTCACAGCTCTCCATTTTATCCTTAAAGATATCATGAAAGACCCTATATAAGGCTTTGGTGAAATCCAGGTATACTGTATGTCTGTAGCATCTCTTTGCTCTACCAGTCTAGTTTACCTGTTATAAAATTAAATGAGATGAGCGTGGCATGAGCTATCACTAGTAACATGTCTGGCACATAGTAGGCACTTAATAAATACTTATTGATTTGATCAATTGACCTGTTCTTGAAGAAACCTTCTTAATGATCACTGTTTCCCTTTCTAAAGGATCAGAAACCATCCCTTCAATGATATGTCCTAGAATTTTGCCAGGAATTGAAGCTCCTTCGCTTATAGTTTTCAGACTCTGCCCTTTTTCCATTTTTTGAAAATCAGGATAGCATTTGGCCCTCTTCAGGCCTGTGGCACATCTCCCATTCTTTATACTTTCAGAAAACATTTATAGCCACTCAGCAGTCACACCTGCCGTTTCTTTCAGGATCCAAAGATAGAGTTCATCTGAGTATGATGACTTGAAAGTGCTCTTTTAGGATTTCCTCACTTATCTTGGGGTAAATGAGTGTATCATCAGTGCTTAAGTCCAAGATCCAATTCTTTGACTCTTGGTGCTCACACTCTACTTGGGGAAATCAAATGCACATTCATGAAACAAGTGGACAACAATTACTGCATGGAGATGTGCAAGAGAGTTGACTACTCCTTAAAAGATCAGGGAAGGGTAGTAACAAACTTGGACTGGGGAAAAATAGGAGGTGGAAGTAAGATTTCATGTAATGCAAATTACTTTTGCAGAGTCAGAGAAACAGGAATGTACAAGACATAAGGAGGTTGAAGGGAGATTGCCTTATAAAGAATGGACAACCCATGCTGGGAAATAGCTAGAGATGAGGTTGGACAAGTAACCAAATGTGAGCCTGAGTGCCCAGAAATCTCCTCTCCTGCTTTTATTGCTGCTAGCTCACATTTGTCCAGTAGCATTTTACAGTTAAAAAGCATTTTGCTTAGAACAACATCTCTGTGGTCTAAGCATAATTATATCCATAAGAGGAAACTGAGGGTCAGGAGTTCAACAACTTGTCTACTCACCCACACTTTGTTAGTATCAGATCTAGGATTCAAATCTAGGTCTTCCAATTCTGAGCCCAGGTCTATTTCCACCATGCAGTTGGTCAGCACTTTTAAGGACCACCTGTTGGACCCGTGGCTGTGCCATTCCAAGAATACAAATGTTGGCAAAAACAGTCCCTACCTTGAAAGAGCTCAGATTTTAGACATGACAGAATATTAACCCCAATTTTGCTTGGGGTAACCCCAACGTTACTCCTTTTAAGAAAGATAACCATTGTTTCTATGGTGTCTGAACCCAGTGTTGTTGTGAACCGCAGGAATTACGGTCTTTTTTTTTTTTTTATTTTTATCTCTCTAACAGAAAGCGAAACCACAGACAGTGTGCCAAGTGATGAAGAAAGCACAGAGGTGAGTGTGGGCGGGTGTTGAACCCTGAGAGAGGTGCTTTGGGAAAAGTATTCCCAAATACCATCTTGGTTTAACACTTGTTAGAGAATGTTTTTGTTGGAGGGTAGGGAGAATGGAGTGAGGGTGGGGAGGTGTGCCAGAGACTGGCTGGTCGCTGCATTCTGCTCTGGTAAGGAGCATGAATTTTAAAATCAGGCCATTGGAATTAGATGGGAGAAAATGAATAGAGAAAATAAAAAGGAGAGAGTGGTGCTTTTTAAAAAATGCATAGCGAAATAAAATTATAAAGTGAGAGGCCTGTGCAACTGGTCAGTACCACAGGTAACCTTAAGTTATTAGTAGAAATGTCATCTGGCCAGGACCACATAACTCAAACCCAACTTACAGAAGAGCCAAGCACTCCACATATAGCTAGATTCTCCCTCCCTTTCTGTGAACCAGGGCCAAGGCAGTTGTTTTTCTGTTTTATCTTGATTCTGGGCCTGCCTCCTTGAGATTTCCCTCCTCCCAACAGTGATTACACAATGACAGGAAATGGCTGTAATGGTGATAGAGAGCCTTCTGATTTAACTCGCTGGTGTGTGTGTGTGTGTGTGTGTGTGTGTGTGTGTGTGTGTGTGTGTG
>NW_020954599.1:31911579-31986461 GCF_900497805.2 Vombatus ursinus
GTGTGTGTGTGTGTGTGTGTGTGTGTGTGTGTGTGTGTGTGTGTGTGTGTGTGAGAGAGAGAGAGAGAGAGAGAGAGATGGGGGAGGGGAGTAAGATGTAGAAGGGGGTGGGAAGGAGAGGGGGAAAAGGGGGAAAAGAGAAACAGCAAAGTGGGTGGAGAGGGGAGGGGGGAGGGGAGAAAGATGTAGAAGGGGTGGGAAGGAGGGGGGGAAGGAGGGAAAGAGAAACAAGAAAGTGGGAAGGGAGGGGGGTGGGGAGGAATATGTGGAAGGGGGGGAGAAAGAAGGGAAAGAGAAACAGTAAAGGGAGAGAGGGGGGAACAGAGGGAAAAGGGAGGGAAGAGAGAGGATAGAGAGACAGAAACAGAGGAGCAGAAGGGGAGAGAGAGAGAGAAGGAAAAAGAAGAGGGAATATACTTTTCAAGGAAAGCACAGGGATTTGAAGGACAAAGTGTGAAGATATGCATATAAATTCTGACTGAATATTCTGGGATTAAAAATCTCACCATGTTTTCCTCAAAGCTGCATGGCTGGACCCCAGCTTCATGCTTGGAAGGCATTGATGATTCCCTTGAACTAATTTGGAAGCCCACAGGAACATTAAGGCTGGCTGCTGAGAAGTTCCTCATTTTATTTCCTCTAAAGCAGGGGTTCACTGACCCTCTGGCTCATAGCAAGAGTCAGAGTAGGCATAGCATACTAGTATGAAACCCAATTAATAATTCTTAATTTGGGGATAGATAGGAGGATGGGGTCCCCAAACTGATCTGCTACCAACTTTTCCTTCTTTACATAATGGTCTTGTCTTTGAGGAGTTAGTGTGGTATAGAGGAAAGAATTCTTAATCTGGGGGCCTTGAGCATTTATATAACATACATATATATGTAGATATATATACACACATGTGCATCTGTGTGTATTTAAGTATATACAGATACATACACATACATATATGCATTTTAACATAATTGACTTCCTTTGTAATCCCATGTGTGCTATTTGTTGCAATTAAAAACATTCAGAGAAGGGGTCCAGACAGACACACAGCAGGTTAAGAAGCCCTGGGTTCCAATCCTGCCTCTGGCACTTACTAGCTGTGTGACCTTCGGCAGACCAGTTCATCTCTGTGCCAAGCCCCAATCTGCTCATCTATAAATGAAGGGGTTGTGCCGAATGCCCCGAGGCCCCTTCCCACTCTGGATCTCTGTTTTCATAGTCAGAGAATGGGAACTGAGTGAGGGGAAATCCTTGCTTAAGTTACAAATAACCACATACACATATTGTTTAGTGAAAAGTACTTTTTAGCTCTGTGACTCTAAAAAAAAAATGCATTTGATGATAACATATTTATTCTCCGGAGGAATAAAAGTATTTTTTAAATGTTTTATTTTAAAGCAAAGCAATTTAAAAACCTCTCTGAAGTGAAAAAAAAAGCTGTTAAAATTGTTCTTATCTTTGAAAGGGACGGCAACATTGGCTGAAAAGAAACATTGAAGGCAAACAGTACCTAAGTAATATGGGAACAAGAAATAGTTACCTTCTACCCAGCATGGCGACCTTTGTGACCTCCAACAAGCCGGATCTCCAGGTTACCATCAAGGAGGAAAGTTGTCCTATGCCTTACAACAGCTCCTGGCCTCTCTTCGCTGACCTCCCCCTAACGTCTTCAGTCTCTCAGGCTCCCACCAGCAGTCGGCCCGACCAGGAGACCCGGGCCAGCGTCATCAAGAAAACGTCAGATATCACCCAGTCAAGAGTCAAGAGCTGTTAAGCCTTTGACTGAATTTTGGCCACGGCTGTTGGGGGTTTCCTTGTTTTTGTTTTCGTCTGTTCGTTTATATTTTATTTTTCTCTTTGAACACCTACTTTAGACAAATCGAAGGGGGGAGAAAACCTTGACAATAGAACATTAATTGCTATGTCCTACTCCAGTACTGGAGTTTTTTTTTAAACTCAGGACCGCAGCCTATCAGTAAGTCTTTCTAAACCCTGTTGGATCTCCCAGGACAGAACTTTGGGCCTGCTTGTTCAAGTCTCAGGACTTCCTAGGACCATCAGTACCCTCGCTTCGGGGCTGCGTCTCTCATAGTCAAGGCCAGGGCAAGACGGAAAGCCTTGGAATGGAAGAGAAAATGTGAACTTGCTGGAATTTAAAAAATTTTTTTTTTGTGAATATGTATATAATGCAGTACTAGCAATATTGCAGTCTGCTTTCTGCACCTTATCTGATGAAAGCACTTACAAATAGGCCTTTTTCATTATCTTGCTCTAAATTAATGGCACATTCAGAGCCCCTCTTTTCCCTGTCCTCTTCTCCCCAAAAGTCTATCCATTCTACATGTCCATAAGGATGAGGGGGAAAGAATATTGATCTTCTGTACAGATGTCACATTTTGAGACTGCTTTTTAAAAACGTTTCTAATCTGCTATGCTTGAATGCCACGCGGTACAATAATAAACCTATCATGAGGATATTATGCAAATTCCCAGATTTGAAAAACAAAACACTCTAATTCTAACCAGAGCAAGCTTTTTTAATTTTTTATACAGGGGAATATTTTATTCAAGGTAAAAATTCTAAAGTGAATATAATTGTTTTTTATCTTTTCTACAGCAAATTTATAATTTTAAAATTCATTTTCTTGTTTATCAGCAATTATTATTACATCCTTGTGGCACATTTTTTTTTTAATTTTGTAAAGGTGAAATAGCTTTTATGAGCTCGTGTAGCAATCAAATTATCCTGTGGATTGATAATAAATAAATATGATATAAAGTTAAATTTTTAATGAGCATCTTGCCTGGTTTTGTTTATAGTCTGCTTCAGAGCAGCATGGCACAGTGCATAGAGAGAGATCCTAGAAAGCCAAGAAGACCTGAGTTCAAGTCCTGCCTTTGACACATACTTGCTATGTGATTCTGGGCAGGTCATTTAACCTCTCAGTGCTCTAGGCATCTCTCTAAGACAGAGCTTCTTTGTGTGTGTGTGTGTGTGTGTGTGTGTGTGTGTGTGTTATTGATGTCTTCAGCAGTCTCATGAAATCTACAGATTGCTCAGAATATTTTTTTTAAAAATCATAACTGAAAGAAATGCTAAATTTCATATAGAGGTAATTAAAAATAAAGATGTAATTTTTCATTCCCGTCCATGTTCATGGACATTCTGAATTCTTTCCATGGACCCCCTTGGTCTGTGGAACCCAGGTTAAGAACTGTTGTAGACCATATATTTGAAAGACGGTGCCAATCTGAATTGATGGAAGGAATTTCCTGACTCTTATACCTTATACCAACAAAATTGAATGTCTCTAGCTCTGTTTCAGAACTCAGAGATAATGAATATTAATATTACTTAATATTAATTAATAATAGGTAGTAGCATTTATATACAATTTTAAGGTTTGCAAACTATTTTTGCATATGCTGTCTCACTTGATCCTCAAAACAACCCTATGAGGTATGTGCTGTTATTATCCTGATTTTACAGGTGAAGAAACTGAGGCACAGAAAGGTTAAATGATTTGTTGCAGATCTCAAAAATAGTAACCATCTGAGTCTGGGTTTGAACCTAGGTCTTTTTGACTGCAGGTCCAGTACTCTATCCACTTTGCTACTTAGCTGCCTCTGTCCATCAGAAATGGGACGGAGTTGGTGGAATACTAACCAGGATTCTCAGGAGAGGCCCTTTTAAGAGAGACACCCATTAAATGGAACTTGAAGAGCTTTAAGACAGTTCCTGTTTTCCTCCAAAAGAGAAATTGGAACCAAGAAGTACAACAGGGAATAATAATTCTCACCCACCAGTGATCTTTTTACTACTATTTGAACTGTAGAAAACCTGCTGGTTTCTTTATGTCCCAGCCTTGCCTCTTTGAAAGACAGAGTGCCAAAATGCAAGACCTCAATTTACCCCTTCAAGCCCTAGGTAAATCTAACAAAAAACAAATAGGAAAGAAGCTAAAGTCCTGAACAGAATGTTAGAAAAATTGGATATCATTTTTCTGATGATTTTTGAATGGATTTATATATGTGTATATATGTGTAATATATATGTATATATATAAATATATGTAATCAACTGTACACAGAATCTTTATAAATTTAATCATGTCCTGGGACATAAAAACCTCACAAACAACTACAGAAAAGAAAAAAAAAATATTCTGCATTTTCTTTATTGAATACAATGCAATAAAAATTATATAAAGGGCCACTGAAAAATATTAAAAATCAACTGGACTAAAAATAATCCTAAAGAATTGTTGGGTCAAAGAACAAATCGTAGAAATAATAAATCATTTCATTACAGATAATGAAAATAATGAGATAACATTCCAAAATTTGGGGAATGTAGTCAAAATAGTCCTTAGGAGAAAAATGATTTCTTTGGATATTTTCATTAACAAGAAAGAGAATGAACAGATCAATGAATTGGGATGCAACTAAAATACTAGAAAACAAAAATTTTAAACTTCAATTAAATACCAAAACAGAAATCTTAAAAAATAAAGAAGAAATTAACAAAATTGAAAGCAAAAAAAAATCCTTGAATAAATAAACAAAACTGGGTGCTGGTTGTTTGAGAGAAAAATGCATAAATTACTAAGCCAAACTATTTTGCCCCACTATGTTGCCAACAAAACCAAAAACTTGAAATAAATGGATAGTTATAAAAATATATAACACATTTAAATAAACAGAACAAGAGAACATTTAAACAATGCAGTTTCATAGAAATTAAATCATAAGTGAACTTTGAAAGATAAAACTCTAAGACCAAGTGAATTCTATCAAACATTCAAAGAATAATTAATTCCAATATTAAATAAATTACTTGCAAAAAAATCAAAAGATGGGGATCCTACCAAATTCCTTTTAGGACACAGATATAGTCTTGATACATAAACCAGAGAGAATCCAAACTGAAAAAGAAAGCCAGACCAATGAACATATATGCAATTAAAAAAATATTAGCAAAGAGACTAAAACAACATATCACAAAAAGCACACATTATGACCAGGTTGGAGTTAAACCAGGGATACAAACTTGGTTTAATACTAGGAAAACAATAAAAACAAAATCAACAAAGATCATGTGACTTTTTCATCAAACTCAGAAAAACCTTTTGACACAAATAACACCCATTTCTGAAAATCACTAGAAAACACAAGAAATGAATGGATCCTTCCTTAAGATGACGGATAGTATATAACTAAAACCAAGAGCTACCATTATTTGTAATGGAAATAAACAGGAATCCTTACCAATCACGTCCTCACCATTTCTATTTGACACAGTACTAGAAATGTTGGCCATAGCAACAAGGCAAGAAAAATAAATTGAGGAATTTTTTTTTAACAACCATAGGTGAAAAAGAAACAGAATTATAATTTTTTGCAGATGATATGATGGTATATTTAAAGAACCCTAAAGAGTCAACTAATAATAA
The DNA here is from genome assembly GCF_900497805.2 of Vombatus ursinus. NCBI lineage: Eukaryota > Metazoa > Chordata > Mammalia > Diprotodontia > Vombatidae > Vombatus > Vombatus ursinus. Next base: position 31,917,030 of record NW_020954599.1, read on the forward strand.
ATTGAAACAATGAATGACTTTAGGAAACGTGTAGGATCTAAAGTAAATCCACAAAAACCATCAGTCTATGTTATTCTAGCAGGAAGAGATACATTCCATTTAAAATTATCACAGAATGCATACAATACGCGGGAGTCTATCTTTCTAAGACACACACAATAACTTTATAAATGCAACTACAAACAACTGTTTACAGAAATATAGTAGGACTATTAATCATTAATAGGATGAACCAATATAATAAAAATGATGTTACCTTAATCTACTTATTCAATGCCATCCAATCAAACTACCAGAGGATTACTTTATAAGAACTAGAAAATAGTAATAAAAAAATTCATGTGGAGAAAAAAAGGTCAAGAACCTCAAGAAAAATAATGAAAAGAAATGGGAATGAAGGGGGCTTAGCACTACCAGATCTCAAACTATACTATGGAAGCAGTATTACTAAAGCAATTTGGTACTGGTTAAAAAAATAGATCAATTGGTAGAACAGATTAGATAGATATAGATATATATACACACAGCATACAGAATGTATCTAGTATCTTAATATTTGATAAATACAAAGACCCAAGTTAGTAGAATATTTGATAAAAAGTGCTGGGGAAATTACACAGTATGGAAGAAATTAGGTTTAGACCAATACTTTATATCAGGATAAGTTCCAAATGGGTACTTGACCTAGATATAAAAGGTCACGTCATTAAAAAAATTAGAGAAGTATAGAAAAAAGTTAACTAACATCTTTGGATGGGAGGAAAGTTCATGAGATAACAAGGAATAGAGAGACTTCCAAAAGAAAAATTGGATAATTTTGATTATATAAAATTTAAAATGTTTTGTATAAGCAAATATAATAAAGCTAAATTAAAGGGGAAACAGTTAACTGAGGGGGAAAAAAACATGCTGCAGCCAAGTTTCTTTAATAAGGTTTCATTTCCAAGATGTGTAATAAAGTGATTCAAATTTAGAAGAAAAAGAGCTATCCCCGAATTTAGATGAACATACAGTTCTCAAGGCAAAATACCCAGTCTATCTATAGCTTTATGAAAAAAAAAATGTTCCAAATCACAACTAATTAAAGAAATGCAAATTAAAATTCTACCTCACACCCAACAGAGTAGCAAAGTTAACAGAAAAAAGAAAATTTTAAATGTTGGAGGGATTGTGGCAAAGCAGGCATATTGATGAATTCTGAGTAGTCCTGCAGTGAATATAACCACTCTGGAACGCAATTTGGAAATACATTTTAAAACTTACTAAAAAGTACGTGTATGGGGTGTGCGTGTGTGTGTGTGTGTGTGTGTGCGTGCGTGCGTGCGTGCGTGCGCGCACGCCCATGAGAGCTTTGACTCAGTTATACCACTGCTAGGTCTATACACAAAAGAAGTTTTTTTTAAAAAAAGAGGGAAAAGCCTTTTACGTTTAAAAAAAACAACAACAACCAGTAATTGCTATTTTTGTAGTAGGAAAAAAACTGGGAAAAGGGCTGTCCATCAACTGAGGATTGGCTAAGTAATTTGTAGAATATGAATGTGATGGAATATTGTACTAGGAAGAATGAGGAAACAGATGAGTTCAAAGAATCATGCAAAGACTTATATGGACTGATGCAGAGTGAAGTAGCAGAACCAGGAGGACAATTTCTACTATAACATCGTTATTATAAAAATGAACAATTTTGAAGACTTATATAAACTGATGAACAATCAAAGGAACAGAACCAAGAGTTCAATTTAAAAATAACAACACAATAAAAAAACAAGTGACTTTGAGAACTGTAAGAACTATGATTGATAGAATGAACATCCATGATTCCATAGAACCAAAGATAAAGCATGCTATTCATGAAAGAGGCAAATACGGATTTAGGATGAATTGTGAGACATATATTTTCTATACAGTCATTGAGAAAATTTGTTTTACTTGACAACACATATTTGTTATGAGAATTTTTTTTCAATGGTGTGGAAGTGGGAGGGAGAGAAAATAGGTTTCTGTTTATAAAAAAAATAAAGAAGGGATACTACAGATGTGAAATGTTACATGTGCTTTCAGATGAGGTCACTGTATTATTAGCTTTACTGAGATGTTTTCCTTTGTCAGAAGAGCTCTTCCATGAAATGGAAGTAATCTTTAAATGTTTGTAATGTCAAGAGAAAACACAGAAATAAAACTTGAAGTAGTCATTTTAAAAAAAAAAGCAAGATTCAGGGTCCACCCGTGGACAATTCTAAGTAAATCTGTTGTCCTCAATGGAGTGCTCTCCCCTTCTAGCCTAGCTTACAAATAACAGTAATTGCTTTGTACTGACCTCCCCTCCAAAGCCGTTGGCATAGGAAGTGTCCTCTGCTTGGGTTGCTGAGCTGGAATCCTAAATCCTAGTAGATTTTATTCTTTATCCTGCTTACGTATGTGGGAGAAAGAGACTAACTAACCCTGGGCTAGTCAGGAACCAACCTTGCAGGCCTCTTATTGGCCCGTAAAGTCAGAAAAATAAAACCTGCCTCTCCCTCCCTCGGAAGGGTAAAAGTGGGAGTGGGTATGGGTATAAGGGTGGGCCTCTGTGTGGGCATGGGTGGTGACAGGATTCATGAAAAGCACCTTTGTGGAAAGTACAAAGGGTTTATTTTTTTTTTATGCTTTATCTGAGTTTGCAGTGGTACACAAACACACACACACACATGCATGCATGCATGCAACGCAGGCATGCACATCTATTCAGCAGTCTTAAAATCATCCAGCCTTAAATTAAAGAAGAAATTAGTATTCCATTGGCTGACCTTTTGTAGGTGGGAATTCTACCAGTGGCTACTCAATCTACCTCAATGAGTAGGTTCTTTATAGGTCTTATGATGGTTTTCACTTAATTTCACTGATGTGAGGGGTTTAAAAATGAGGAAAATCCATGTCAAAGCCTTTTACAAATATTGTCTTTCAGGCCATTCAGTCCAATTCCCCCATTTAACAGGTAAGCAAACGGAGGCCCAAGGAGATAGGAGATTAAATGACTTGCCCAGGGTCATGCAGATAGTAAACATCAGAGGGGTATAATTTTCCAAAAGAACAAAATGATAAAACAGGACTCAAATATATTCTACTTAAAAAGGAAAAATGCAAAAATGAATGTAGCCCAGCCACTGCTGTGGAAGTTTTGAGAATGATTAAGCCTCCTGCGGTAGGTTTTAGTGGGTAGAGCAGAGGAAGGCCAGGGAAAGCTGGTCTAGCTGCCTAAGGTTATGAAGCTCCTCCCCATCCTTCTTTCTTGCTTCCTCCTTAATCCCACACACAAACGGAGCACCCGGGTCCCTTCCTGCCGGCATCAGAGTCAAAACAGACTCCAGATAAAATTCTTCCCTGATTATCTCTGGGTCGGCTTGTTCCCCACCCTTCAGCAGCTGTGACCAGTCTTAGTAAACTGTCAGCAGAGAAAATGTAATAAAGATACACACAGGTGTGGGAATTTAGAGGCAGAATCAAAATAGTTTCAAGAAACTATCCCATTGCTAGTGAGAACTTGAAAAACCGGCAGAACTTTGAAAAATATCAAAGAAAAACAAAGTGATTTTTTTCCCCAAAAATGATTGTTTTCTGCCAGCCTGAGAAAACCCTGATCAATTTTTTAACACCAGGAAGAATTCAAATAGGGGTGGGGATGGAAGGGGCGATGATTTCCCTGATTCAACCCTAAACTACATCTCCATTAGCCAAAGACAGGATGGCCAAAGGGTCATAGATCTTAAGACGAAAGAGATCTCAGAGGTCATGCAGTCCATTGAACACATAAGGCATCCTAGGCCCAGCAAGTGAAATAAGCTGTCTGAGATTAACCAAATGGTAACTATCAGAGGCAGGATTGGAACCTAGGTTCCTTGACTGGGGCCAGTGCACTTTATGAAAAAACAAAAAGTCATTTTTATTTTCCATCCAAATTCATGGACTCTCTTCAAAGAGTCCATGAATTTGGATGGAAAAAATATATTTTTAAAATATGTATACATATATACACATGCATATACACACACACACAAATATACACACCCACATGTACACACATACATATACATGCATATGCACATACACATATACACATGCACACATATATATACATGCACACATATACACCCATATATACACAGAGATACATATATACATATATATGCACAATATGCATATATACACACGCGCAAAATGTATGTATATACACATACACATATACACACATGCACATATACACATATAAGCATACAAACATACACACACCAGTACAGACAGACATACACACACATATACCTCTATACACATACACATCATTACATATACATATATACACACAAATACATATACATATGTCTATGCATGCATGCATGTATGTGTGTATATATATGTGTGTATATATATATATATATATGTATCTTCCGCTATCTCCACACACACACATTTGTAGATTTTGCTTTGTCATCATAGGTTCACTGCTGTTGTCATTTAAATAATAGTCACTATTCTTCGTATATACATATATAAATACACACATGCTCACGCACATATCTATTTGTGGGTTTTGCTTTGTTGCCATAGATTCACTGCTGTTGTCATTTAAATAATGACCACCATTCTTTTTCACACATACATATATACACATATGTGCGCACATATATATGCATGTGTATATACGCATGCACACGTTTGTGGGTTTTGCTTTGTTACCATAGGTTTGCTGCTATCATTTAAATAATAGTCCCCATTCTTCTTCACACCCACACAATAAACAGTTCACTAAGCCCTAGAGATTAAAAATTAAAAAGCAAGAGAGTTCTTATTGTCAAGCAGTAAGAGCCAGCTCTTGCGGATGTTTCGGTTTCCAGTCAGATGGGGAGGCCCCGTGGTGATCGGGGCGGGGAGCCAAAGCAGATGGTAAGGAATCTTTACCATCATGTCCATCGTTAAAGCCATATCTGTGTCTGACATTGAACACTGTAGTTTACAAAGAACTCTAATGGCCGCAGCTTTCTTTTGAGGTTGTTGGTAGCTGTAACTGCTGAGGAGATGGGCAAGGGGCTTCAGCTCCCTCAGGGTCAATTGTCAGGTCTCAGTTTCACGAGTGTTGCTCTCATTGACAACAGCTGTATTGGTAGTGGTGTCGGAGGATGGGGTGCTGCAATTGCTGGGGCTTACCTGTCTGAGGCCCGGAGAAGAAGAAAGACTTGTCCATGTTAGGCAATGGCGGAACCAAGACTTAGAATCCAGAATGCTCTCCTCTCAGGTCAGTTGCTGTTCCCTTTCTATCATGGTGGATTTTAATGGAGATGAAGTGATCTGGGCTGTTCAAAGGTGAATGTCAAGGCTGATGCGTAGGTAACAACGAAGAACCAAATAAAGTGGAAATGTGTATTTCTCCCTCAAGAGGAGTCTAAGATTTGCAAATTGCTTTGTTACCTTATTTGATCTTCCCAACAACCCTGTGAGGTAGATAATATTATCTCCATTTCCCAGAGAAGGAAACTGAGGCTGAGAGGGTATGACTTCACCAGATACACATAGAAATATACCTTTTTCTCACCCATACACAGATGGCTAACAAGCAAAAAACAAGCTTTATTTATTTTTTAAACATATATTTATTTATTTTAAATTTATGGAATAAAACATGCATTTCCATAACAGAGTATAATAAAAAAAGATGATTATACATGAAACTGCAAATCTAGTATGTATAATTTGCTATTTCTTTGGCAGGGGAGAAAAAAAGGGAGGGAGAAAAAATAAATTTACAAGCTTCATTTCAATACTTAGGACACAGTGTGCCCCTGGGCAAGTCATTTAATTCTCTCAGACATCAGTTTTTTCATCTGAAAAAATGAGGGGGTCGGACTGAGTGGTGTCTGAGGTTCCTTCCGTCTCTGCTCAGGAGCCCTAAGGGAAGAATTCTCATAAGCCCCCACATTGCTGTCCCCTCACTACAGAGCCTCTTGGTTTCTTTGGCTCAGCTCTGGTCTTTTTCCATGACCCCCTGTAGAAGAGGCACCCTCCAATCCTCTACAGCAAATGGGATATTTTTGAAGACATCTCTTACTCTGGCCCAACTAACTCCAACAACAGGTGCAGGGTTTCTGCGACGGCGCTACTGAAAATAGTGCCTGGAAGGAAGGAAGTGGTGAGGCCTAAGGGCTCGTTTTAGCATTAAATTAGTCTGTCCAAGAACCCTGGGCCTAGCTTCCAGGGCTGCAACATATTTCCTGACAAGAGGGTTTGGAGAGCTGTTTATATTTCTTGAGGAAGAAAACACACACACACACACACACACACACACACCACACACAGCACAGCACAGCACAAAGCCTAACATTTCTCTCTCCAAGCGGCTCTTTGCAGGTCTGGTCAGCTTCTCAAGTCCCATAAACATATTCAAACAAGAGCCGCAGTCTGGGTGGAATTTATCTTGCTAAAGTTGTGCAACAGCACCTTGGTTAACCCCTCTAGAACAACATGAACAAAACCACACACAAACCGTACAAGGCAATCTGAGTGGTGGAAATGGTGAGGTGGACGGGCAAAACTGCTCCTGCCCGTACTGTGATTGGCTTGAAGATATTCTCTTCCTTTGGACTCTTCTAAAAAAATTTTTTTTTTTTAGTTTCAGTTTCTAGTAAAATTTGCTTTCTGAAAGAGGCTTTTTCTAAATGTAAACATTTGTCCACTCCAGTAGATTCTCTGGTTGGACACAGAAAAAGCCTGAGTGCTGCTGAGGGGCCAGAATCATGAATGTGCCCATCTGTGAGTATTAAAAGGGGAATTTCCAAACTCCAAAAAGCTCAGTTCCGTTTCAGACCCTCCAAAGTAGAGTAAATTAAAATTAAAACTTATTAAACATATATTCTCTGCAAAAATAGGCCCAGGGCTACAAAGACAAAAAAATGCTTTCTTGCCCTCAGGGAGATTATAATCTACGTAGTCATTCAGAATCCCTGGTTTTCTTCAAGGCTTGAAACTCCCCCTACCTTCTACATCAAGCCTTCTTAATCTAGGGTCTGTGAATTTGTTTTTTAAAACAATTTTGATATTTTAATATTTCAATATAATTGGTTTCCTTCATAATTCTCTGCATTTTATTTTATGCCTTTAAAAACATTATTCTGGAAAGAGATCCATAAGTTTAAGCAGGCTGCTGAAAGGGTCCAGGACCTTACTTTACATGAAGCTTTTCATGATCCTTCTGACTGCATGTGCCTCTCCACCCAAATTAACTTGTATCTATTTAAATATAAATGTATACATTTGTATATTGTATACACACATGCATATGCACATGTTGTCTGCTTCATCGATCATAAGCCCCTTGAGTGTCTGTGACTGTGACTATGTCACTTTTGCCTTTCCAACCTAGCTCCTAGCATGGGGAGTAGTATGCAGTAGGTGTTTAATAAATGCTTGTTGCTTGCTTGCTTGATTCAGTTCCTCAGATGGATCTACGACCTCATTGATTTTGACATTCCCTTCAATGATGCAGATACTATCCCCTTCATGGCTGCCCATCCTGTGTAATTCTTTTCATATACTACCCTAAGTTTGCCACAAGGGAGTCACCCAATATGTTCAGGGCCCTCCTTGGTCTTTCTTGAAATCTGAAGGATGTCAGTGGATCACCTGGGCTGGTTACTGCTTATTCCACACCTTTACCACATGGACAAAGATGTAGTAATAATCGTTATAATAACAATGTTATTATGTAGTTAAGGTTTGCAAAGCTCTTTCTGTATGTTACTTCATTTAGTGTACATAGGAGGTAATAATACTATATACTATATATAATTATATATATAATTTAAGTTAAATACAGAGTTAAGTTTTGCAAAGCTCTGTATATATGTCACTTCATTTGATGTAAGTAGGGGTAATAATACAATATATCATATATAATTAGTATATATAATATACTATATATAATTTATATATATGTAATTTAAGTTAAATACATAGCTAAGTTTTGCAAAGCTCTTTATATATGTTACTTCATTTGATGTATGTAGGAGTAATAATACTATATATAATTTTATATATAATATACTATATATAATTTTAAATATGTATAATTTAAGTTAAATACAGTTAAGTTTTGCAAAGCTCTTTATATATGTTACTTCATTTGAAGTACATAGGCGGTAATAATACCATATACTATGTATGACATATATATAATATACTATGTATAATTTATATATGTAATATACTATATATAATTTAAGTTAAATACAGTTAAGTTTCGCAAAGCTCTTTCTATATGTTACTTCATTTGATATATATAGTAGGTAATAATACTATATACTATACCCTGTCAGGCAGATTCTACTATTACCTCCATTTCACAGTTGAAGAAACTGAAGCAGACAGAGGTTAAGTGACTTGTCCAGAGTCACACAGCTAGTGTCTGAGAGAGGGTTTAAACTCAGGTGTTCCTGACTCTAGGCTCACAGCTCTACCTGCTGTACCACCTAGGGTATGGCACATGGGCTGAGCCTTGAAGTGGGCTAAGCATTCTGAGATGCAGAGGTGAGAGTGATTCCAGGTGTTAGAGGCAGCTTGTGCACAGTCACAGCATAGGAGAGGCTGTTGAGTTCAGGGAAGCCAGCACTAGGAGCTGTCCAATTTGTCATGTTTGCGTTTCTGCTCTTCAGACAGGTGAGGTGAGTTCTACAGAATTATGGGATGATGAAACTGGATGAGACCTCATTTTGATGAGTGGCTGTGGCATTTATACAAAGTCACCTCACTAAGCATTTGGTTTATATTCTCCCTAGTATTGTTTCCTCTCTCATCGTTTCCTGTATGTGAATTTTGTCTCACTTGTTGTTCATTCATTTTCCAGTGGTGTTCAACTCTTTGTGACCCCATTTGGGGTTTTCTTGGCAGAGATGCTGGAGTGCTGTGCCATTTCCTTCTCCAGATCATTTTCAGATGAGAAAATTAAGGCAAACAGGGTCAAGTGGCCTGCCTAGGGTCACACAGCTAGTGTCTGAGGTCAGATTTGAACCCAGGGAAAAGAATCTCCCTGACTCCAGGACTGGCACTCCTGGACCATATAGCTGCCCCTTGTTTCCCTAGCTAGATTACAAATTCAGTGAGGGCAGAGCCTGGGTCTGACATTTCCCTTGTACCCCTAAGCACAATGTTAGGTGTGTGGTTCACAGAATCATAAAATGTCAGAATTCAAAAGAATATCAGAGATCATTGAGTTCAACCTCCTTTTTTCTTTTTAGATGAGGAAATTGAAGACCACAAAAGGTAGATTAACTTGCCCAAGGTCACACATGGCTAATAAGTGTTAGAACCAGATGTCCAACCCAGGTCTTCTGGCTCCAAACCCAGAAATCATCTTTTGCATGTAGTTTCATTTTCATACTTAGAAGTGTAAATTAGCTGAGACCCCATAGACCATGAAAAAAAATCATACTGTGGGCTAATAAGGACTTTTATTAAGAACATAAACTACAACTCAAACTCTCAGCTAAATCATGGCCAGGATCCTGGGAAATGTGAGAAGGAAAGCATAGACTGCATGAGCTACCTCATTTGATATACATAGGAGGTAATCATACTATATACTAAATCCTGTGGTTGCTTTGGTTTTTAAGGCTAGTTCCCAATTAAACAATGGTCAAAGGATAAGAATAGGGAGTTTTCAGAAGAAGAAGTTCAGAGGAAAGACTGAGACTCTTTTTTTTTTTTTGGAAAAGGCCAATGGTAGAATTTGTTTTTCTTGACCACACATGTTTATAACAAGGGTTTTGTTCTTCTTGCTTTCTCAGTTTGTGAGGGGAGAGAGAAATGGGAGGGAGAGAATGCAGATCTAAATAAAATAAAATTTAAATTAAAAATGAAAGAAAAATTCTTTAAAAATAAATATTGTACTTGAAAGTTTGATTTAAAATAATGCAACTCAAAATGTATTTCTAAAAATTCTCACCACTGAAAAGAAATGTTAGTCATCTTAGGTGCCAACTGGAATTTGCCAGAAATATCAGTTGTTAGACTCCATGAAGATGAAGTTGGAGCTGGGTGTTTCTAGATTAGTAGAGCTAGGCGAGGTGTAAAGAAGTGGGAACTGGTTTGAGTTCTGATTCTAGAAATTTTGTTGTTTGTCCTTCATTTTCAAAGAGGACCAATGACATCAAGAAGGTGATGTCTTGACTTTCAAGTTAATTGGATTTAAGTGAAGCAGGGCTGTGCAATGTCGTCAGCCTCACTCTCTCCTCCAAGTCATCAGGAGTCTAGTGGCAAGATATAAGTCAAGACAACTGGTAATGGCCCAGCAGTTCTGATTCCACTGAGGAATCTGAGGAAAGAACTAAATTTCCCACCTGGAATCAAATTATTGAGTTATGTAGTTACCCACCATGTCTTGCTGAAGCTTTTCCTCTTCCCCAGTACCCAACCCTATATGCTATGCTCTAGTTGTAATGACTTGAATGGAAGGTTCCATAGAGAGAAGGGAAGGGAATAAGTATTTATTAAGCACCTACTATGTGCCAGGTGCTGTGTTAAGCGTTTTACATCTCAATTGTTCAATCATTGTGGTACAAGGAAAGAACACCAGGGTCAACTCCAGAATTACAGATGCTCAGAATCATCTAAGCTCTGTTTGAAGATCTCTGTTGATGGGGAGCTTAGTATCCACAGAGGCAGCCCATTCCACTTTTCTTTCTTTCAATTAATTAATTAATTAATTTTTAGTTTTCAACATTCACTTCCATAAGATTTTGAGTTCCAAATTTTCTTCCCATCTCTCCCCTCCCATTCCACTTTTCAATAGCTCAAATCAAGAGGAAGTGTTTTGTTTTTGTTTTTGTTTTTTGTTTTTGTTTTTGTTTTTTTTGTTGTTGCAGTCAATCAACGAACATTAATTAGGTCCTTACTACGGTCTAGGTTAATGCTAAGTGCTGAGAATTCAAATACAAGTGGAAAGAAAGGCAGTCCCATCTCTCAAGGAGTTTACATTCCAGTGGAGAAAGATAACACAAAAAGGATGCTGAAAAATTGGGGATAGGGCATGGTAGAAGTCTGGGATACAGCCTGGAGAGGAAGGAGACATGGCTGGTCTGGGCATCCTCCTTAAACAGTGGTTCTGAGAAGAGCCATCCAATCAGAGAGAGAGGCCACAGAAGTGAAGGTTACTTCCCAGGGGTAGAGTGAGGCTTTGGGATGAAGACCGAAGGCATGGCAAAGCAGGTCCCAAATGCAGTCTGGAGACAAGTAAGGGAAATTGTACAGGGAATATAGTGATTTTTGTTGCTAGGAGGAATGTAGAAAAAAGTCATCAATGCAACCCTGTCCTTTTTAGCGTTGCTTCTGAATTGATTTACATGGTAACCAGGAGTATGAAGAGGTTGAAAGGAACTCCTTCACCAAGACCTGGCAGACACCCTCCACCTGTGGGGAGTAACGATCCCACCCAGAAGAAAATAGTGGCAGAGATGACAAAGCAGTGAGGACCCCAGCTTGGTTTTTAAAAAAGGGACCAGAACACCAGCTACTCTGCAGCATAAGAAGCATGAGTTGTCGTAGGGACACGTGAACTTTGATCACATATGTTTTTAACATGCATGCCCCATTCTTTATATTTCCTGGTCATGCATGTTCCCCAACTATGTCTCCTATTGCACTGAAAGTATGGTAACTTATGAGAGAATGTACCCCTGTGTGTATAGGAGAAACCTTTTTTTATCTTATATTAAATTATATTTAATACAATACCTCTAACCTGGAGTAACATTTGGAGGGTGGAGTACAACTGGGACAGGGGACCAGGTGCTTTGCTTACTAGGAACTGAAATCTCCCTTTCTGCAATGTCTACTCTTTGCTTTGGTTCTGCCCTCTGGTCACCCTCCTCTCCATTTTTTCCAGTCTTACCACAATCAGGAAGGCAAGAGAATTGAGCTAGAGGAGCAGGAAGATAGATGTTGCTTCTAATAGCTGAAAGACTCTTTCTAGCTCTGATATTGTCTGCGGGCACCAGCTAAAAAAGCAGATTTTAGAGGGCAGCTATGGGTGCAGTAGATAGAATGCCAGTATCCACTCCAGTATCTTTGCCAAGAAAACCCCAAATGGGTTCACAAAGAGTCAGACGTGATTGAAAAATGACTCAACAACAACAAATTCCTAAATTGGTCCTTGTACTGCAAATGTAAAGCTGAATCTCTTGACAAGAGGGAACACAAAAGAGCCAAATGAGATCTATGTAGCAGAGCAATGGAAAGAAGTCTGCCTGCCAAGATGACTTTCCCTGTTTGTCTGTGTAGTGAGACTCTGGATTTACTTTCCCAACCCACATGAGCATTGGTGAGATAAGTGTCCGGAGTATGGTTGCTGCCCCTGTCAGGGCTCTAGGAGTACCCCTTGGGGAGCAGTGGGGTTCTTCTCATGCTATCAACTCAAGTCTCCATTCTGATGTGTTCCCTCCAGTATCAATCACCTAGAACTAATTAATCTGTCCTCAGTATAATCAATACCAATGATTAGTGTCCTATCGATTTAATTAGTTGATATCTCCTCGATGTCATTGATAATCAATTAACATCAGTTAGTTTTTTACAAAGGGGCTATTTATTGAAAATACACAACAAGAACCAAAGTACAAGTACATCTCCCCAATGGAGGCATACTCCACCACCATAGTTTTAGGAGGTTGTTACAAGGCATTTGCCGCCATTAAGTTTGCTTCCAAATATGGCATAACTAATGCTGGAAGTCACTCTCTTCCTTGCAGAATGTGACTTCTTTATTGCTGAGTTGACCCACCACCATGCTGGGTCAGGCAATATGCTCGTTAGGGCTGTATTAGCTCATGGAGCACGATGGCTGCCCAAACCAGTATGGCCTCTAGTTTCTGGACTGCTAGTGGCTCCATTCATAACCTAGTCCATTCATCCCTTGTATTCATTCACCCCAAAGCAGAAAAGAATGAAGCATATCAGAGAGAGAAAACCAGTAGTATTTTGTGGGCAAAGCCACACGGCATCTTGAGTTGGGAAATAAAGACCTAAGCTGCTCTCTCTACCCAGAGACTTGAAGAATGCCTTCTCTTGATTGCCAGCAGAAGACAGAGCCAGATTTTGGTCTCTTCTTGTCCTTTTGTATGTACTCACCATTCTGACTTGGCAAACCATTAAACCGCTTTTCTTTACTATGAAGTAAACATACAGGGAACAATCACAGAAGACACATAGGTACGCACTCCCTGGAGTGGAGATCAGGACCTTCAATAGCACATGTCTGGAAATAGTGTCTCCATGCAGGCATGAGAATTCAAAGAGGAAGGGGGAAAAGGAGGGAAATAAATATTTGTATAGCACCTACTATGTGCCAGGCACTGTGCTAAGCACTTTACACATTTGATTATTCATTTGATCTTCACAACAACCCTGTTAGAGGTAAATATTATCCCATCTTACAGTTGAGGAAACTGAGGCAAACAGAGGTTAAATGACCTGCCCAGACTCACACAGCTAACAAGTACCCGAGGCAGCATCTGAATTCGTGTTCCTGACTCCGGGTCCAGTGCTCTACCCACTGTGCCACCTAGCTGCCTCAGCGGTGTGTTATAACTAGCTCAAACTAGCTGTTGGGCAGATTGTTAAATTTTTAATGTAAGCATTTACACCTCATAAATTTACAAACACTAAAAACCTTGACTTGATTTATTGTTTTGTTGAATGTCTAGTTTAGATTTAAGAAACTGATGAGGAAGTATTAATAATGCAGATTAAACCTAAAAATGTACCTTGCATAAAAACATTTTTTAGGAGAGCCGGTTGTTAAACATTTCCTAGCATCCTCTGGCACTAAACTCTGTGAATACTTGCAGGACTGGGCCCCTATCAGTTATTTTTCTGTTTCATCTATAAAGGTACTTCCCTATGCTTTGTGTGTCCCAAAGGAAGTCCTGAGCATTGAACTGTGGCAAAATGCCTGAGGCCTCTGACAGAGAACACACAACTACTATTGTAAACAATTATTGCATCCCTTAACAATACCCCCTGAGACCTCTCGGTTCTCCTTCACGTATGCCTGTGTTAGAGGTCATGTGACATTAGCTAACAGTTGAAACAGCATTCTTGCTGTTAATCATCCTATCCTATTCCTACACACTTTCTCCTCTCTCTCCTTTTCTTTCTCCCTTTCCTTCTCTCCTGCCTTCCCTTCCCCCCTCTCTCTTTCTCCTTCCCTCCTCTCTGTTCTTCCCTCCTCCCCTCTTCCCCCTTTCTCTCTTTCCCTGGTGGCAATATTCTCTCCTTTTTTCTCTCTTCCTACCCACGTGAATGCTTCTCATTGCTGGCTCATCATCCATCTCACGTTCCCTAAAGGTTGATCTTTCCCAAGACTCTCCTGAGCATTCTTCTCATCTCTATCCCTTCCATCTTAGCGACTCCATCAACTCTCATAGCTTTAATGATCATTTGCATACAGATGACTCTCAGTTTATAGATCTAGCCCCAGTCTCTTCCCTGAGTTTCAGTCCCATATCACTAGCTGCATCTTGCAATTTGAACCCAGTATCTAGGAGACATCTGAAACTCAACATATCCAAAATAAAATTAATTGACTTCTCCTCCTAAACTTCCCCTTTCCAAACTTCCTCATCTCTGCTAAAGGCACCACCCAGGTCTACAACCTCAGTGTTCTCATCCATTCCTCATTTTTCTCACTCCACATATCCAGTCAGGTGCTAAATCTTGCCTTGGTTGCCTTCATAACATGTCTGGAATCCTACCCTTTCTCTCTGTCTACAAAGCTGCCATTTTTGTTCAGGCCACCTTGTCTAGGATATGGCATTTTGGTCTTCCTGTCTCAAGATTCTCCTCACTCTAGTCCAAAATAATTTTATTGAAGCACAAGTCTGACCGTGATCTTTTTTCCTACTCAATAAACTCCATTAGCTCCTTATTCCCTCCAAGATCAAATGCAAACTCCTCTGTTTAGCTTTTAAAGTCTTTCATAGCCTGGCCCTAGTCTATCTTTCCAGGCTCCACTTTCCACGCTTTGAAATCCAATCAGACTGACCTTCATTCTGTTCTCACACAAAGCAAGCCATCTTTCTTCACCATGCCCTTGCACTGCCTGTTCTGCCCATGTCTGAAATGTACTCCCTCCCCACCTCTGCCTAAGAGACCTCCTCTCTTCTTTCAAGATTCATCCTAAGCACCATTTTCTCCATGGCAGCTTTCCAGACCCCTTTCCCTACCAACTGCCAGTTCCCTTCCTCCCACTACCTTGTAATTAATTACTTTCTATTTATTTACATTTATTCTAATTACATTTATTCTGTACATGCTATATATAGTACATACATACATATATGTACACATGTATATACATGCATACACACACAAACACACACTTGTATTCCTTGTTGGAATTGAAAGTACCTTAAAAATAGAGATTTCATTCTTTATATTTTTATTGCCAGTGCCTAGCAAGAGCTCTGTCACATTGTAGGTACTTAATAAATGCTTATTGTTTTATTGGATGCTTGGGTATTTCCATTTAATGGTAAAGATAACCCGGGCTGTGGTAGGAGGAAGCTATAGGAACTGCAGGGGGCAGTTGCTGTGTCTGTGGCACATTAGAACTTTCCCAGATGGGTAAACATTGTAATTCAAAGGTGCTACTAGGTGCGCATTGAAACATTGCTATTGTCGAAGTCTGTCTTTCCTTTCTTCACCCATGTTCTAGGGGTCTGAAAGGGGAGGGAGGGCAGGTGGGAAAACTTGGACGTTGTAAAAATTGCTGGTTAGACTCACCAAGTCATCAGAGAGGCACTAAAGCCAGGCCAGACAAAACACTATGAACATCAGCATGGGGGGATTCCGAACCACAAAGCTAGCTTTCTATTTCCCCATTTTCTCATACACCAAATGGAAATTCATGTAAAGATTGGACCAATCTGGCCAGGGCACACCTACCCTGAAGACAGAGCAGAGCTGGCTCAAATGCCTATGAAGTCCAAAGTAGGGTCCCTGGTGCTCAACACTGAGACTTGGTTCCAGGCAATCTCCTCTATTCCATGTTTGTTGCTAACAATCATAGCGTGTTTGTCTTTTGATGGTTCTTGAAAGACCTTTGAATTGGCTCAAAAACCTCTTGGGCACTAGTTAGTAGACTAAAAGTCTATTGTTAACAAAGCATTAAGTTTAAGTATTAAGGGAAAGAGATTGGATGTTTATCAGAATGGCAAAGCACCTTAATGACCAACCTAGGTCTCAACTTGTACCTGCCTAAGAATCCCTCCAACAACATCCTTATCCAGTGGTCATCTAGCCATGCCCTCCCTAAGAAGCTGTCTATTTTGGAGTGGATCTGATTATCAGGAAGCTCTTCCTTGTATCTAGTCCAGGAGTGGAGAAACTGCAACCTTGAGGCCACATGTGGCCTTCTAGGTCCTCAAGTGCAGCCTTTGGATTCAGTCAAAGGGCTGCACTTGAGGACCTACAGAGCCACATGTGGCCTTGAGGCCACAGGTTCCCCACCCCTGATCTAGTCATATCTGCCTCTTTGCAGCTTCTACTTACTGTTTTTAGTTCTGCTTTTGGGGATTGAACAGAATCATCCCCTTTCCATAGACAGCTTTTTAAAAACTTGAAAAATCATTTATTCAGTCTTATCTACAACTACCCTTAGCACTTGAGCTAAGAATACAAAAGTGAGGCCTGTCCCTGCACTCAGAGGACATACCTTCTAATGGGGGAGACAACACATA
This sequence comes from Vombatus ursinus, assembly GCF_900497805.2. Lineage (NCBI taxonomy): Eukaryota > Metazoa > Chordata > Mammalia > Diprotodontia > Vombatidae > Vombatus > Vombatus ursinus. The sequence goes on from NW_020954599.1 coordinate 31,933,784, forward strand.
TAGGGAAATGGCAGCCGGGGATTGGTGTTTTGATTTGGGAAGTTACTGGCAGGGGTGGGCTACAGCCTGCTCCCTTGGGCTGTCCTATTGTTAAATTTTTAGCGTGAGCATTTATACCTCAGAAATCAGCAACCACTACAAATCAAGGTTTCACTTATTGTTTTTATCAATTGTCTAGATTTAAGAAAGTTACACAGAAAATGTTAAAAATGAAGATTAAGCTTAAAAATGTATTCTCATATATTCTTCCCCACCCTGAAAGCCGCTTGATAAACATTTATCAACGTACCACTATTCATAGCAATAATGATGTTTCTATAGGAGAATATTTTGACATACTCTCCCTGAACAAAAATAGTTAATTTGATAATGGTTTAGCAATTGGAAAGGTGGGGGGGGCAGCAAAGAGGGTGGGCCTATGGTGACAAGATAGTTATTAGGTAGATGTTTGGAGAGTGAAGAGAAGGGTGGCCTAGGCTAGGACTAAATGTGGTGGATGACTGAGGGCAATGGTTAGTCAGGACAGTGAGGGTCCAGTGTGCTTGATTCTGGTGGTGAAAGGGTTAAATCCTGCCAGGCACGATATCTGGTCTGAGTGGCAAAGTAGCTAGCCCTAAGCTGCCTGGAGAGTGAACTCATCAATCACGTTCTCCATCAATCTTCTCTTCTCCACACTAAACATTCCCAGTTCTTTGAACCAATTCTGCATGGTCCCTTTACTGTCCTGGGAACCTTTACTTGGCTTCCTTCTAGTTTATAAATGTCCTTCCTGCATTTGGCAATTGGAGCCATCAGATGTGGCCTGACTAGGGCAGAGAGCAGAGGAATCATCACTTCCCTCATTATGGACACAGTGCCTCTCGATACCACTGAAGATCACATCAGCATTTTTGTCTGCCATTTTACATGGTTGACTCACATTAAACTTTAAGTCATACTTTCTTCTGGAGGATGAACAGAAGACATGAAGGGTTGGGGATTTCAATGGCTGAGAATTGGCAGGAGACAAGAAACCCAGGTCATGGTATGCTGGTAAATGTTCAACAGCCAGCTCTCTTGGGCAAAAAAAAATGCAGCTGGACACATTTTTAAAATTTAACCTGCTTAGGGGTAGCTGGGTGGTATAGTAGATAGTGCATTGGCCCTGGAATCAGGAGGACCTAAGTTCAAATCCAGCCTCAGACACTATCTGTGTGACCCTGGGTAAATCACTTAACCCCTAACTGCCTCTCCTGTCCCCAAATTTTAACCTGCTTTATTAACATCACTTTCTTAACTCTAGGCAATCAACAAAACCATTAATCAAGCTCAGATTTTTTTTGGCCATTTTTCTGAGGTGTAAATAGTAACAATGAAAATTCAACAATTGGTTCTGGTTAACCGGTATGAGCACACCTAGGAAATAAATAGGACATAGTGTTAGAGCCAAAAGAACCTTAGCAATGATCCAGCTCCAGCCCCTCCTTTTATAGATAAGGAATTTGAATTGAAATGACTTGATAAAAATTACACAGATTTTTAGTGGCAATTTGCCAGCAGAATGTAGGAACATCCAAATTAGAGCTAATGAGAATGTAAGAGAATGGGCATAAGTCTCATCCCATAAACACTGTGGTATAAACCACACATGGATTAACTATGACCCCATAGTCTTAGAAGCTACTCCAAATGTCATCTTACCTCCTAGCTCTGTGATGGTCTAGAAACACTATTGGAAGCTATAGAAGTCATACAAAATGAACTCTGCTTTCTAGGAGAGTAATGAAAATCTTTTCATTGGGAAGGAAAGGGTCTGCCCTGCATTGGAACTCTTTGAATCTCAACCTAAGGTTACTCTTGAGTGGTTAAAAGGAAGAGCTAAGCATGAACCCGGGCCTGACCTAAGATTAAAGGCACTTGAAGAGAAAGGGAACTTTGCTTATGTATTGAGTTTCTATTTACATGTGAAAGATAACTAGTAATAGCAATAAATGAGAATTAAGCCCAATTTGGATTATTGATATAATGCTAATGGGTTTCATTCTGAGGTGGTGATGTAGCCAAAGGGTAACATAGGCAAAGAGTAGGCTGGGGGTAGGGAAAGGTGGTCAGAAAGTCCCAAGCAGTCACTTGGCAGAAGCCTTGAAGGGACTAGAGTTTACAAAACAAGGAGGGGAATAAGAAAGGAAAAGATTGCAAAATTAGGAAGCAAAGCGTTTCAGAAATGAGCTCTACTGCCTGTGCAAAAACAATGAGATTGAAATGGAGTGTCACATCCTGGGCTGTAAGAAGGCTGGTTCGGTCAGAACAGTAACATAATCTTGGTCCAGTGGGAGAAGTTGGGGACAGATTGCTAAGGGCTCTGTTGTTTTTTTAATCACCAAGGCACTCCATGGTCAAGTCATTGCTTTGAAAATACCAATCCGGTTCCTAAATTTATAGCTCCTAAATTTTGTTTCTGAAATCAAGGTCTTTAATCTCTGCCAGGTGTTGTAACTCTCCTTTCTTGGTTTGTCTCGCAGGATTTTTTTGCCCTATTTCTATTTCAGAGATATCTTGTCTATTCATGATCATCTGTCAAAAGAGGGAATAAGACTAGAGGATTTCTTAGGTCCTATCTGACTCTAAAATCTATGATCCCCACCGATCTCTACCCCTTCCTGTGCTCCATTTTCATTTACCTTGAAAAATGTTAATCCCATGTATCATTATATACCCATTCAGAAATCTGGCCACATGCTTTATAGAGACATGAACTCAAAGAGTACCAGTGGATTCAAGCAAGGCATGGTTATGGAAGATTAAGTTGGTTTATTAAGTGTTCTGGAGGCACGGGACTTGACAGCTATCCTTCTTCTAATGCCTCAGGACCCCTTTCCAATTTTCCAATGCCCCTTTCCAACTTCATCCCTGGACGGGGATAAATATGTCCCATACATCCTAGAGAAGCTGGGATGAACACCCTTTCCCAGAACTACTTCTTGAAGTATCCCGATTTTCTTTGAGTTCTGTGCTCCCACATTCACAGAGGCAGGGTCAGGCTGCCTTCCCCTAGAGGGTGACACAAATTCCCATGGGATCCTAGGAGAAAGGGACTTTAGGGAGACTAGGATGTCTTTTGTGATAGGATGTGAAGCTGGAGCAGAGGAGGTCAAGTAGTGATTTCATTTATTCAAAGTCAGTCAATAAGTATGTATTAAGTGACTGCTGATGTGCCAGGACTGTGCTAAGCTCTGGGGAAAGGCAAATGACAGTTCATACTCTTGAGGAGCTCACAGACTAATGGAGGAAACAACATTAAACTAAATGTACAAACAAACTATATACAGCATAATTGGGAAATGATCAACACAGGGAAAGTGCTAGAATTAAAAGGGATTGAGAAAGGCTTCCTGTAGAAAATGGGATTTTAGCTGAAACTTGAAGGAAGTCAGGGAAGCCAGGAAGCAGAAATGAGGACAGAGAAAAATCTGTGTCTAGGACACAGAAAAATCTGACTGTTGCCCAGTGAAAATGCTTGGATTAGGGGGATGGAGTGTCTTGTTCAAGGAATAGTAAGTGACTAGTGTCACTGGATCAAGGTGTACATTGGGGGTTGGGAGAGGGGGCAATGTGTAAAAAGCCTGGAAATTTGGGAGGGGGTGAAGCAAATGGTGAAGGACTTTGAAAACCAGACAGAAGATTTTACATTTTATCCTGGAGGTGAGAGGGAGCTACAAAAATTTATTGATTGGGAGAGGGACAAAGTCAGACCTTCACTTTAGGAAGATCCCTTTGACAGCTGAGTGAAGGATAGACTAGAGTGGAGAGATCATGAAGCAGGCAGACCCGCAAGTAGGTTGTTACAATAGTCTAGGTGTGAGGTCCTAGAATCAGAGGAGAGAAAGGAACATATCTCTAGACTGCCAAAGCAGGAAGGGATCTTGGAGGTCATTTGCTTTTCTATTCCTTCATTTTCCAGATGAAGAAAGTGAAGCCAAAGAGGGGTTAAATATCTTGCCATAGAATAAATATCTTCAATATCTTGGTCATAGAAGTAGTGAAAAGCATAGCCAGGGTCCAGATCCAGATCATTTGACTCCACATGCACTTTCCACTACAACATCTGTGTGGCTACCAGCATTAGCAGCTGCCAGTCAGCAAGCTGGAGAGCTGCAATGGTGGAGGTGGTCCTGTGCCCCTAGACTGATAAAAGCCCCTCCTACAATCAGAAGGTAACAGCCCCTGAACTCAGTAACCGATGCTCTTTGATTCATTTCTGCTTATCTTCCTGTTAATGATTTGTGACTCTCCCTGTCTCCACCTCTTAGTCTCTCTCTGTCTCTCTGTCTCTGTCTTTCTCTGCCTCTCTGTCTTTGTCTCTCTGTCTCTATCTCTCTCTGTCTCTCTTTGTCTCTGCCTCTCTCTGTCTGTCTCTCTCTTTCTCACTCTGACTCTCTCTGTCTCTGTCTTTTTCTGCCTCTGTCTTTGTCTCTATCTCTCTATCTCTCTCCATTTCTCTCTCTTTGTCTCTGTCTCTCTCTGCTTCTGTCTCTGTCTCTCTCTCTTTCTCTCTCTGTCTCTCTCTCTCTGTCAGTCTGTCTCTCTCTCACTCCCCTAACTCCTTTTTCTCTCAGCTCTCATCCCATTTCCCTCAGCTTCTTTTTGTCCCTCCCACTGGGTGTATTGACTTCCTGCTCCTGAGGCTACCCTTCTTCTTCCCATCCCCACCCCCATCCCCATCTTGGAGGGAAGCCCAGTTCTATAGGGTTGGGTGGGGCTAGGAAAGGAGATGAGAAAATTATATACACAAATACTAGGCAGAATGCATGAGAAAACAGAATAACAGGTACAAAAACATCATGGAACGTCAGAGGAAGGAGCAATGACCTTGATCCGGAGTAAATAAGTTTCTATTTCTTGTTAAACAACAGTGGGTAATTATACATTGAATTGATATTATTCATAGGAAGGGCTATTAGAGTCAACAGCCTGGATGGCTGAAGAATAGAAACTCCATAGCAACCAGGTGAAGAGGCAGGAGCATGGCCTAGTCCTCACTGTGTGTGACCTTGGACAAGTCACTCATCTGCTCTAACTCTCATTTTTCCCATCCATTTTTTCTTCATTTCCCACCAGGCTGCACATTTCTGAACCTCTCCATTGTGCTCCCAGGAATCTCATTTTCCTGCAAGATCACATCAGCCTTAGTACTCACACCTCATCAATACCTTCTATAAATCTCTAAATATGGCAGACTGGGATAGACAGAGACTAGGGAATGGAGAAGCAATGTTCTTTTTTTTTTTTACTTGTGGCTTTTGAATAACATTTTATTTTTCCCATTTACATGTAAAAATAATTTTAAACATTCATTTTTAAAAAATTTTGAGTTCCAAATTCCTCCCTCCCTACCTCACCACTCCCCTCCCTGAGACTGTAAGCAATTACAGTATAATTATGTATAGATTATACACAGAGAGCATGGTGCTCTCTAACAAAGATTGTCTTGAAAGCAGCCAGATGGTACAGTGCATAGAGTACTGGGGCTGTATTAAGATTTGAGTTCAAATCCAGCTTCAGACACTTATTAACTGTGTAACTCTGGGCCAGTCACTTAACCTCTGCCTGCCTCAGTTTCCTTATCTGTAAACTGACGATAACAGCAACTGCCTTCCAGGGTTGTTGTGAGGATAAAATGAGATATTTGTAAAGTGCCTTGGAAATGTTAAAGCATTATATAAATGCTAGCTGTTATGAAAATTATGAAGCAGGTATATCAGAAAAAGGGCAGCTAGGTGGCACAGTGGATAGAACACCAGGTCTGCAATAAGGAAGATGAGTCTTTCTGAGTTCAAATATGGCCTCAGACATGTACTAGCTGTGTGACCCTGGGCAAATCATTTAACCCTGTTTGCCTCAGTTTCCTCATCTATAAAATGAGCTAGAGAAGGAAATGGCAAACCTTTCCAGTATCTTTGCCAAGAAAATTCCAAATAAAGTCGTGTTAGACACGACTGGAAAACAACTGAACAACACACACACACATATATATGTATGTATGTATATGTATATATACACACACACACATATCTATGCATGTATATGTTTATGTGTGCATGTGTGTATGTATGTATGTATGTATGTATATGTGTGTGTATAGTGCCTTAAGATTTCTAAAGCGCGCTACAAGTATTCAGAATACTAGGAAGGCTTAGTTTGTAGAAGAAAAGACTGGGGGAGGAAGGAGAAGACAGGAAGCATGACTCTACCTTAAACTATTTTTCAAAAGGCTATCGTAGGGGCAGCTAGGTGGCACAGTGGACAGAGCACCGGCCCTGAAGTCAGGAGGACCTGAGTTCAAATCCAACCTCAGACCAAACACTTGACACTCACTAGCTGTGTGACCCTGGGCAAGTCACTTAACCCCGATTGCCTCACTAAAAAAATACACACACACACAAAAAGGCTATCATAAGGACAAGGGAATAGGCTCATTCTGCTTGTCCCCAGAGGGCAGAACCAGAGCAATAGGTGGAAGTTATAGAAATACAGATTTTCACACAATTTCAGGATTGCAGGCAACACTAGTGACTATAAGGTCCAACCCGTGTCCCATCAAAAATATCTCCAGCGTAAAAGAAATGATGAACAGGTGGATTTCAGAAAAACCTGGAAAGACTTACATGAATTGATGTGAAATGACATGAGTGATGACCCACTATGAATGACTTAGCTATTCTCGGTAATACAATGATCCAAGGCAATTCCAAAGGATTCATGATGAAGCATACTATCCCCTTCCAGAGAGAGGACTGATGTAGTCTGAATGCAGACCAAAGCGTACTATTTTCATGTTAAAACTTTTTTTTCATGGTTTTTTCGTTTGGTCTGTTTCTTCTTTTACCACATGACTAATATGGAAATACGTTTTATATCATTGAACATATATAACCTATATCAAATTGTTTATAGTCTTAAGGAGGAGGGAACAGAGGGAGGGAGAAAATTTCAAACTCAAAAATTTCTTACATGACTGTTAAAATTGTCTTTACATGTAATTGGAAAAAATACTGTTAAAATTAAAAAAAAAAATCTCTCCAGCATATCTGACAAATAGTCATCCAACTTATAGATCTCCAAAAGGAGTGAACCCACTATTTCCCAAGGCAGCCCATTCCACTTTTTAGACAGCTCCAATTGTTATGAAGTTCTTCTTCTTCTTCTTCTTCTTTTTTTTTTTTTAGTGAGGCAATTAGGGTTAAGTGACTTGGCCAAAGTCATATAGCTAGGAAGTATTATGTGTCTGAAGACGGATTTGAACTCAGCTCCTCCTGACTCTAAGGCCAGTGCTTTATCCACTGTGCCACCTAGCTGCCCCTCTTCATTTTCTTTACATCTAATCTAAATTTGTTAGATACAATGAGACACTTTTTAAAAAATATATATTTTTATTTGACTCTTTCAATGAACAAAAACGTATTTTTTTTCCTCCTTCTTACTTCCTCCCATTGAAAAAAAAAGGAAAGGGGAAACCCTATACAAAGTAAAACTTGTTAGCAATTAGAACTAACCAAAAGTGGAATGGGCTGCTTTTGGGGATAGTGATTCTTCCTATCACTAAAGATGTAAGGCTAGGCTGGATAAGAACTTGTTGGGAATATTGAAGAGATAATTCCTGTTCAGTTATAGTTTGGATTAGTCAAGTTTTGAGGTTACTTCCAGCTTTTGAACTCTACAATTCTATGAAATGATGCAGTGATATGGCAGATCCAGGAGATGGGTGCCATGTTAATTTCTCAGAAACATATTCCCCAGAAGATTTTGTGTGCATCAGAAGCTTTTAGCACATCAATTCAAAAAGATTCATAGGGAGAGGATTCTAGGAAGATGGTGGAGTAGGTCAGAAAATTCCAAGCTCTCCAGATCTCCTCCACAAACAAGACAAAATAGCACCTCAGGGTCAATGTAGAATGTGTGTGTGGGGGATAAACAAGAGTTGGGGCAGAACAGTGGTCCTCCTGGGATAACTGGAGAAAATCTGAAGGACCATCCCAGGAGAGAGGTTCAGCTGGAGTGAAATGTAAACACCCCCAGGTTAGCTCCACAGAAAACAGCAAGCAGTGAGCCCTGGGAACAGCCGAGTTGGGAGGTAGGCTCAACCTCACCCACAGGATTTTTACCTCCTGGACAATGTAGGGAGTTGGACATTTGCTTGGGGAAAGATTGAGGGGGGCTTCTTTGGACAAAGGATGCCAGGCTCAGCTGTGCTGCCCAGACACTCGGTGAGGGCAGAAGCAGTAGGCAGGGACACTGCTGGCTGTGGGCACTTACAGGAGAGTTGAATTTTTGGTCTCAGTTCCAGGCCAGAGGGGAGAACTGAAGGTCATAGCCACTGGAGGGTTCTTAGGGAGCAAGAGCATTTCTAACATAGTGTGGGGGCTCTAGTTGTGAGTTGGCGAGGGAAGGAGTATAGAGGTTGGGCCCAGGACAAAACGAAAAAAGTAGCAGCAAGCAGGACCATCCCCCCCCCCCCCCCCCCCCCGCAGCCAACACACATACTCTAGAATTAGTAGTGACTATAATAATAATCTGCTAAAACTTTAAAAAAAAATGAGCAGGCAAAGGAGAAAGAACCCAACCATAGACAGCTATTATGGGAATAGAGAAGACTGGAGGTCATCTTCAGAGGAGAATACAAAAAAAAAAAAAAAGCCTTATCCCAGAAGCTGGAGTCTTTGGATTTATTAGATAGTAGATTAGTATAGTCATTGACTGTTGTGTCTTGCATAAGAAATCACTATTTAGCAAAAACTTCCGGGAAAACTGGAAAAATGTATGGCAGAAACTGGGCATAGACCAACACTTTACACCTTATACCAAGATAAAGTCAAAATAGGTACATGATTTAGATGTAAAGACTGATACCATAAGCAAACTGGAAGAACAAGGAATAGTTCACCTGTCAGATCTATAGAGAAGGGAAGAAGGCATGACCAAACGAGAGACAGAGAACATTATGAAATGCGAAATGGACAATTTTGATTACATTAAATTGGAAAGTTTTATTTCTTGGCCAGTACCAAGCAGTTTTAATAATTGCTGCTTTATAATACAATTTAAGATCAGGTACGGCTAGGCCACCTTCCCTTTCTTTTCATTCATTCCTTTGATATTCCAGACTTTTTGTTCTTCCAGATGAATTTTGTTACTGTTTTTTCTAGCTCTATAAAATAATTTTTTGGTAGTTTGATTGGTATGACACTGAATAAGTAAATTAATTTAGGTAGAATTATCATTTTTTTTATATTAACTCAGCCTACCCATGAGCAACTGATATTTTTCCAATTATTTAGATCTGACTTTATTTGTGTGAAGTGTTTTGTAATTGTGTTCATATAGTTCCTGGTTTTGTTTTGGCGGGTAGACTTCCAAATATTTTATAATGTCTACAGCAATTTTAAATGGAATTTCTCTTTTTATCTCTTGCTTCTGGGCTTTGTTAGTGATAGAAGTGCCGATGATTTGTGTGGGTTTATTTTATTTTATATATTTATTTTATTTCTTTATTATATATTTATTTTATTACATATATTTATGTTATAGCCTGCAACTTTGCTTATTTTGTTTATTATTTCAAGTAATTTTTTATTTGATTCTCTAGGATTCTCTAAATATATCATCATATTGTCGCAAAGAGTGATAGTTTTGTTTCTTCTTTGCCTATTCTAATTCCTTCAATTTCTTTTTCTTCTCTAATTGCTACAGCTAACATTTCCAGCACAATATTGAATAACAGTGGTGATAAAGGACAGCCTTGTTTCACCCCAATCTTATTGGAAATGCTTCTAGCTTATCCCCATTGCATATGATGCTTGCTGATGGTTTTTGATAGATGCTGTCTATCATTTTAAGGAAAACTATTTATTCCTATGCTCTTCAGTGTTTTTAATAGTGTTGTATTTTGTCAAACGCTTTTTCTGCATCTATTGAAATAATCATATGATTTCTGCTAGTTTTGTTGTTGATATGGTCAACTATGCTGATAGTTTTCCTAATATTGAACCAGCCCTGCATTCCTGGTATAAATCCTACCTGGTTATAGTGTATCTTCGAGATAAGTTGTTGTAATCTCTTTGCTAATGTTTTATTTAAAATTTCTGCATCTATTTTCACTAGGGAAATTGGTCTATAATTTTCTTTCTCTGTTTGGCTCTTCCTGGTTTAGGCATCAGCACCATATTTGTATTGTAAAAAGAATTCGAAAGGACTCCTTCTTCACTTATTTTCCCAAGTAGTTTAAATATTATTGGAATTAGTTGTTCTTTAAATATTTGATAGAATTGACTTGTAAATCCATCTGACCCTGGAGATTTTTTTCTTAAAGAGTTCATTGATGACTTATTCAATTTCTTTTTCTGAAATGGGGTTATTTAAGTATTTTATTTCCTCTTCTATTAATCTGGGTATTTTATATTTTTGTAAATATTCATCCATTTCACTTAGATTGTCCGATTTATTGCCATACAGTTGGGCAAAATAGCTAGTAATTATTGTTTTGATTTCCTCTTCATTGGTGGTGAATTCACTTTTTTCATTTTTGAAGCTGATAATTTTATTTTCTTCTTTCTTTTTTTTAATCAAATTAACCAAAGGTTTATCTATTTTATTGCTTTCCCCCCCATAAAATCAGCTTATTAGTTCAATAGTTTTCTGAATTTCATTTTTATTAATCTCTCCTTTGGTTTTCCAAATTTCTGATTTGGTATTTAATTGGGGATTTTCAATTTGATCTTTTTTCTAGCTTTTTTTAGTTACATGCCCAATTCATTGATTTCTTCTTTCTCTATTTTATTCACATAAGCATTTGGAGATATAAAACTTCCTCTAAGGACTCCCTTTGCTGCATCCCATAAGTTTTGGTATATTGTCTCATTATTGTCATTCTCTTGGATGAAGTTATTGATTGTTTCTATGATTTGTTGTTTGACCCACTCATTCTTTAGGATTAGATTATTTAGTTTCCAATTAATTTTTAGTTTATCTTTCCACAGACCTTTATTACATGCAATTTTTATTGCATCATGAGCTGAAAAGGATACATTTAATATTTCTGTCTTTCTGCATTGGATTGTGAGGTTTTTATGCCCTAGTATATGGTCAATTTTTGTGTAATTGACATGTATCACTGAAAAAAAGGTTGTTTACTTTTTATAAGTGGAAATGTAAGTTGTATGTCTAGGATTGTCATTAGATAGTAATAGGGTGAGAAGGATAGTGAGGAAAATATGAAGGAGGAAAATATACGAGTAATTATAGCTTAGAATGTGAATATGATGAATTTACCCATAAAATGGAAACTGATTAAAATTTTGAATTCAACAATATGTTGCTTTTAGGAAATATTATAAAAAATGAGAGATACACACAAATATAAAATAAAGGTCAGGAGTAAAATTTATTATGTAAAAAAGTAGGGATAGTAATCATGATCTCAGACAAAGCTAAAGCTAGAATCAGATTTAGTCAAAAGAGAAAAATAGGGAAACTACACTGTGTCAGCCATATTAGTGAATAGTTTTAGACTACACAAAATAACTAGATGGTTAAAAAAAAGAGTTTATCTGCCAAAATAGACACAGGAACTATATGAATATAAACACAAAACATCTTTTATATAAGTTAGATCTAAATAATTGAAATAGTATTTATCATGCATGGGTAAGTAAAGCTAATATAATTTTTAAAAATGACAATTTTACCTAATATATTTATGTAATAACATCCCGATTAAATTACTTAAAAATCCTCTTACTGAATCAGATGGTGTAGGAAATGATGAGCTGGAGGATTTAGAAAAATATGAAAAGACTTGGACTTATGAAGGAAGGTGCTATCTACCTACAGAGAAACAGGTGACAAGTGGAAATAAGTGTAATATGGTCTTATGTATATGCATTTGACTGTATATATATATGTGTGTGTGTGTATGTGTGTGTACATGTACATATGTGTATGTATATATGCACACACATCTGTGTTTATCTGTAGCCTTCTTGGGAAAACATAAAGTAAAAAGTACACAGCAGAGCACAAAAAAAAAAAACATACAAGGAAGCAAAGGTGGGCAGCTTTGAAAATAATGTCTAGTATTTATTATATGAGTTTTCTTGAAATGAAAATTTATCGCTTTGTATTGAATTCTCTCTTGTGTTCTGCTGTGTACATGGCAATTTTTTTTCCTTTTCATATTTTGTATTAAAGTTTAAAATAAATTCAAATATAATGAAAAAAATTAAAATAAAAAAATTAAAATCAAATAAAAAAAAAGATTCCCTGAAATCTCAAGGGAAAACCAGATGGAGGAGAGTGACCACCTGGATAGACTGGACTAGAAACAAAGAAGTGGAGGTAAGAAGGAAAGCAACTGTAGGAGTAACCTTACTGGAGAAAAGGAGCAGCTCAGGAAGCTAGGTGGCACAGCGGATAGAGCACTGGCCCTGGAGTCAGGAGGACCTGAGCTCAAATCTGGCCTCAGACACTCGACACTTACTAGCTGTGTGACCCTGGGCAAGTCACTTAACGCCATTGCCTAGCCAAAAAAAAAGTAAAAAAGAAAAGAAAAGGAGCAGCTCAGCCAGAGACTAGGGGCAGCAGCAGAAGCAACTGGAAAGGGAGTCAGGCACCAAGCTGAGGACGGAATGAATTAGTCAACAGAAAATGGAGCCATTTGGAGTCTTCTGCATCTGCTATGAATGGCTAACTTTTTCTTCCATTGTGTTGAGTGGACTGGTGATTAACTGTGAGTGAGACTTGTACCCCCTTGGGTATAAATGTAGGGAGATGGATAGCAGCCTTTTAAGAATGAGTGCTGAGAGGGCTTAATACATCATTTACTTAATTGTTGTTGCCAGTAATTTTATTTCATTTAATTTGCCTTTGCTTTGAATTGCTAGTCATTGGACTGAAAGTGAAGCATTAGCAGGGCCCATGAACAGCGGTTTTGAATCAATGACTATCTCAATACCAGAAAATTGGGGCATAATTAAAAAAGGGGCAGTAGGTGGAATATGTTATTTGAATCACTACCTCCATTCTACTTAGGCTGATTACACAAGCATGACCCCCACCAATGTTGCCCCCAAAGTGCAACGAGGAGTTTTTCAGACCTACTTCTTTATATGGACTATCTGAATCCTATTTCTCCATCAAAGTTGCTGATTGATTGTGTGAAGGACTGAAATGCTATATAAACCAAAAATTGTGTTCTAGGGAGCCAAAGCTACTATGAGAAAGTAAGCTTCCTTAGTGCCCTAATAAATTTCTTTTCACTTTGGCTACTCACTTTTATTTGATGTCCTGGCTTGTTGAACCACTGGTGGGTGAAATACTCCTTGGAGGCCATCTCATTTCTGGTTGAGAAATTTCTCAAACAAGTGATACATAAGCATTTGCTCCCAAGGAAAAGAGAGAGGGTATGACTTTCAGCAGTACAGATGATTAGGGAACTCAAATGAGCAGGCACAGCGAAAAAAAGCTTTACTGATGATCCTTGCTTTGTATAGTTCTATTTCTTCTCAATACCTACTCCTCCATGTCCACAGAACCCAAGGAAAATGGCTGTCATAATCATCATATTCAACTTTATACCTATAGTTCACGATTTTTCTTTCTTTCTATCATATTTCTTCTGGAGCCAAAGTTGCTAATTTCATTTAATCTGAATTCTGATGTCTTTTAGTATTATTTAATATACTAATTCTTACTGAAAGAAATCAATATTCCTTTTCAGAATTCCAAATCACCATATCCTGGTGTTTGTCATCTTCTCTGTTCTACTTCCTTTACTCAGCATCAGTTCAATGAGTCAGTCAGTCAAAGAATATTTACTAGTTCTTATGTGCCAGGCATTGTGCTGACCATGAGGGATACAAAGAAAAGCAAAAGCAACCTTAAAAATGTTTCTGTCTTTCCCATATTCTTTATTTCTTATAGTTAAATAACACTCTTATTTCTCATTCAACCACTTTGTTCATTTTGTTCAACCATTTTCCTATTGATGGGAACCCACTTTGTTCTCCATTTCTTGGAATGATAAAAAATGGAGGGCGTTATTTTCCATGTGTCTTAACACAGACTCAGAGAAGTTTATAATACTCTCTGTACAGTACAAGGAAACATGGAATTCACAAGACAATAAAGTGGACCGTTTTTATTAATACTCACAACATAAAAGGCAATCAGGAAGAATGATAGAAACAGTTCCCTTGCACCTGCTGGAGGTAGAATTGGGCTCCTGAGATGATGGGGTGCCCCCTCCTCTCGGATCAGTAAAGTCTAGTGGGTTTTTATATATTCTTATCTTTGTCTAGTAGGGATCAGGTGGGGAGGAGCCTGGACCTGGGGAGTGGTGTTGGTTCATGATAGTGGAGGAGAAGAAAGACTTCTGGGGAGTCAGAGGCTAGTTGGAATTTAGATTCCATGCAATAGGATAGAGGCTTTGGTTTGTTACTACTTGTCTTACTCTGACAGGAACCTCAACTTACCTGTCAGAGGTTTTTGAGGGTCCCTAGTGCTTCTTCATTTATCAGGTTGGGGAGAGTACTGTATTCCTTACACCATGCTTTCAACAGTGTACAACAGTGCTTGAGGAAGAATAAGAACGTGTTTTGGTTTTAGTTTTTCATTTTCCGTGGAAAATTATCTCAGTAAAGCCTTCCACTTTCAGGGCTTCCACCACCTCATTTGCAGATGGCCACATTTCCCAACAGAGATTTCTGGGGAAATGATGCACATAGCAGAGTATATTAACCCCTGCTCTGCTGAACTGGAAGCCTCTGTCTACTTTGGGGCTCCAGAGAGTAAATTATCTGTATTCAGCAATGGAGTAAGTCCTGTGGAAGAATTGACCTAGCTTACCTGACTAGTGAGTACCTTAAATACTCCTCACCCCTTTATAACTAACTAGTCTGTTCCCCAAATTCCATCAGTGCCTGCATTTACTTGAGTCAGGAAGAGGGAGTTGGAGGTTTTGGGGGAGGAGGCTGGATCTTAGCTGCCAACATGCATATGACTCTTATCCAAAGATGTGAAGCCAATCATTAAATTTTCAGTGAAAGCATTTACACTTCACAAGTCAGTAAATGCTACAAACCAGAGCTTGATTTATTATTTTATTGGTTCTAGACTTAAGAAAATGATGGAGAATATACCCCCCACTTTAGAATAGCTGATTGTTAAATATTAACCAGCATATCCCTATTCCTACCCATTTTTCTGATAATGAAAATCAAATCAACATTCCTTTTGCTACTATGAAAGGTAATGTATTGTCACACCCTTCAAAAGAAGCAAAGGTAATATTTTGATTATCATTTCCTATTCCCTCATATCCATTCAAGTCAGACTAATCCCTTCTACCAATATCTCTATGCCACACCTTCCTGTCCTTCCATTTTGTCCTGTGGTACCTGTGTTCTATTACTAGCAAACCATTTTTTATATAAGACCTGCACCCTCCCCTTGGGAATTACATCGCATATGATTTGTATTTATTTGTATGTGTATATGTCGTTTCTCTTCAGTAGAGTGTAAGTTCCCTGAGGGTGGGGTCTTTGTAACTCCATCACCTATCACAGCACCTAGTATATAGCAGTTTTTAATAACTGCTGATTGAATTGAGTCCAACTGAATTGAATTGAACTGAGTGAGGGAGGAGGAGAAGACAGATTCTTCTTTCCAGAGCATTGTTGAGTGCCTTCCTATGCTCTTGGGCCAACCCTAGCCTCCAGGGCCAGCTCTAGCCGAGATCAGCTGGGGTGATTTTTCCCTGGGCTTTTACCCAGCCAAGCCCAAGGTCTGGGGATCCAGTTGGAGGACTTGCTGCTTTCCTCAAGAACCTGCCATTATTTATTCAGACTAACCAAAGCAAGGCCATTGCTGGGAAAGCAGGAAGGGGAGAGACTTGGCTTTTACAGCCGTTGAAATGCTGTTTGCTCTTCCACTCTCTTTAGAAAAAGAAGGAACAATCACCTCCAAACCGCATACTCTACCCCCACACAAAACCACACAATTAAAAAAAAATTTTGAGTTAATCTCCTCCAACCCTGGAGGTTACTGGGGTTGTGTTTCACTTTGAGGTTATAGTAATGTGAGAGATTCACAGCCTGGGGTAAGATAAGCCCCCTTAGTTTAGACATGAAAATACTGACCAGCCCAAGAGCCTTAAAGAAACATAAGACTGAATTAAAACCCCTTTAGCAGATGGGTGAAATGAGATGATATTTTTAAAGTGCATTAGCGCAGTGCCTGACACATAGGAGAAGTTATATAAATGCTTCTTTCCTTCCCTTCCCCTTCTCAGAAAATTGTGTTTTGAATTGTGTATTTTACTTTATTTTATTACAGGGCATATGAATCTTAGCAATATGATGATTTAAAATATGAATGGTGTCCATTTCAAATTTAGGCTCTTAACCCAGTTTTTTTCTGATGAATAATCCTTATTCATTGCCAGTAACAGTGATTACAATATTAGTCCTGCCCTCATTAAGGCAGTACTTTGACTTTTTTTTTTAATATAGCAAGATGATGCAGTGTTTTTTCAGTATTACTCTCTGACAATGTGGTTGAGTGCCTGAGTTTTATTTCAGAACACCACTGCACAATAACAAATTATATTGAAATGGTTTGATTGGGGTATAGCTGGGACTTAGAGTCAGGAAGACTTGGTTCAAATCTTGCCTTAGGCATTAATTAGTCTTGTGACCCTGACCAAATCAATTAATCTCTCGGTCTCGGTCTCTGTCTCTGCTATCTCTGTCTCTGTCTCTCTGTGTCTCTCTTTGTCTCTCTCATCTCTCTGTCTGTCTCTCATCTCTCTGTCTCTGTCTTTCATTTCCTCATCTGCCAAATGTGAATACTAATAGCACCCAGTGTTTTAGTGTGGATAAAATGAGTTATATGTGTAAAGTGCTTAGCATATGTACCTGGCACATAGTAGGTGTTTAATAAATGCTTCTTTCCTTCCTTATCTATCATAATATAAATGTCCTTATTTTATTTTCTTTTTTAAAAAGTTAATTTGACCCTTACTACTAATGGTTTTAAATGCACTCTCTCTTTCTCTCTCTCTCTCTCTCTCTCTCTCTCTCTCTCTATATATATATATATATTTGTGCTATATGTCTCTCTAGTTAATTTTTGAACTTTGTAAAAATGTTCATTAGCCATCACTCAGTAACTGAAAGGATTATATTTCTAATTCTAGCCTTACAGCCATATAAAGAATGAGGTTCAATCCATCAAGAAAATCCTAACGGAGATCAGGTGACCATGTTGATGAAGCAAGAGGACCTTCTCTACCTATATCTTGATCTGAGAAAAGGTCATCTTGAAACTGCGGCCTAATGACAGAATGCCCCATCTTGTTAAAATTAAAATAAAAAACTTCTTATTCAAAATTCACAACACAAAATAAGTTTAAAAGAAATATGAATAATTAACCTTTTAAATGGGTTTTTTTTTAAAGTTTGTAGCATTTATCTTCTGATGTTATGTAAACCCAAAACTGTACTAGGACTTTTGGGACACCCTGGATAACATTTTAAGATTTACAAGAAAGTGCTTTCCATAAAATCTCCCTTAGCGTTGAATATTATTATCCTTATTTTAGAGTGAGTAACTTGAGACTAAGAAGAGATGTGATTTGCCTAAGGACACATATGAAGCAAAGGAAAACACTGTGGGATCTCTAAGGGGGGACTGAAAAGTTCAGAAAGGCTTCTTGGAAGAGGTGGCTTTTGAATTGGGCTTAGAAGGATGGGTAGGAATACAACAGGCAGGAAAATGAATGGACAGTCTCCTGATTGGGGTTTTGAGGGAATGACTAAAACACTGCTGTAATACTTTTTAAAGATTTACTTTAATTTAATTTAAATTAAATTTTACTTTAAATTAATTTTAAGTTGATTGTATTGATTTTTAGCTTTAAGTTTATGTCATCATCTTCTTTGAGAACGAAAGACAAACCACATCCTGTGATCCAGACCTATAATTGCATCAGTGCAGGAAACTCCCCATATGGAGATTTTCTCCACTAGTTCTGATCAGTCACTCTTCTATAACTCATAGTCTTTGCATATTGCCAGGGCACTGAGATTAAGTGACCTGCCCATGGTCACCCAGCTAGTGTGTGTTAGAGGCAAGACATGAACCCAGGTCTTCCTGATTCTAAGACAGCCCCCTAAAAAACAGATTAGACAGACTAGTGACATTTAGGCAGTGGGCTTCAAAGAAATGTCATATAGTCTAACTTTTTAGTATGCAGTTACTGGCCATCCTTGTAGAGGCTATAAGGTGTGGTGGTGAGACCCTGAACCTGGAATCAGTCAGCCAGTAAATAAGCCTGTATTAAGCATGTACTATGTGTCAGGCACTGTGTTAAGCCTGAGGATACAAAGAATGGCAAAAGATAGTGTCTGTTCTCTTTGGGAAGAAAATAAGCAAGCAAATATATCCAAACGAGCTATACACAGGATAAATAGGAAATAATCAGCAGAGGGAAAACATAAGAATATGTGGTGTTGGGAAAGGCTTCCTGCAGAAGGTGTGATTTTAGTTGGGATTTGAAGGAACCCAGGGAAGTCAGGAGGTAGAGAGGAGGAAGAAGAACATTCCAGGCATGGAGGACAACCAGAGAAATGGAGAGTCTTATTTGTGGAACAGTAAGGAGGCCAGTGTCACTGGATCAAAGAGCATTTGGAGAGTATAAAGCATAAGAAGACTGGAAAGGGGTGGGGGCTAGGTTAGGAAGGGCTATGAATGCCAGAGGATTTTGTGTTTGATCCTGGAGGTGAGAGGGAGCCACTGGAGTTGATTAAGTAGGGGGTTGACATGGTTGGACCCTGCACTTTAGGAAAATCACTTTGGTAGTTGAATGGAGGATGGATTGGAGTGGTGAGAGATTTGAGGCAGGCAGACCCATCTATTGTGATAGTTCAGACGTCAGGTGATGAAGACCTGTACCAAGATGGAGTTTTAGAGCTAGAATCACAAAATCTTAGAGCTGGAAGGGCCCTTGATGATCATCAAGTCTAGGGAGAGGGGACTTATTGCTACCCAAGGCAGTTCATTCTCTTTTTAGGCCTCTCTGCTTAATTATTAGGAAGTTTTTCACAGGATCATATTTTTGGGATGAGAATGGACCTTAGATATCATATCATCTTATTGATGTAGAAACTGAGGTTCAGAGAAGTTAAATAGTAACATAAAGAAGAAGCATTTATTAAGGGTTTACTGCATACTAAGCATTGTGCTAAGTGCTGGTGACAGAAAGGAAGGCAAAAACCACATTCCCTGTCCTCAGGGAGCTTAAATTTGAATGGAGGAGACAACTTGCAAATAACTATACATAATATATGTGTGTGTGTATGTATGTATGTGTATGTATGTACACATACATACACACATATACAATGTATATAAGTATATACAATTTTTATATACAAATATGTGTGTATATGTGTGTGTATACATATACGAAAATACATGTACATACATACACACACACACACATATATATGTGTATATATATGTATATGTGTGTATATATATATTATATATACTAGATGGAAGGAAATCTCAGAAGAAAGGCACTGGATGGGGAATGGGGGTGGGGAAGGGTGGTAGTGTTAGGAAAAGTCTCCTATAGAAGTTAGGATTTGAATTGAATTGTCCAAGGTCATCCCGTTAGTAAATAGCAGATAACTGGGTGGAGTCTCATTTCTGCCCTTATGAGCCTTGTGACTGAGAGGAATGATTATTCCTCTCGTATTTAATAATTTATTATTGTGTTAGGACCAAGGTTTTTCCCCTTTTCTACTTCCTCATTGAGAAATCAACCAGTGTGGGAAATCTTGGGCAAAGACTTACCCAGGCTAAGATCTAATCAGAGATAGTCAAAGAAATTCCAAGTTCTGGTGAATAGGTGTATTCTGCTCATTGTGTTTATTCTGACAGGTCTGGAAAAATGTGGATTCTCCCTTTTGTGAGACGGGTAATATGGAAATTGATAAGTCTCTTTGACCCTGAGACCTGGATGATCCAAGTCATATACCCCCAAGACCCTCATTGGAATATAACCCACTTCTCATTATAATACTCATCCTCTCATTAATTATTAACCAATTAGAGTTGATTGACACCCTCAAGAACACCTATTCTTCCGAGGGTATATAAATTGTGAGCCCACCTCCATGAAGGGTCTTTGGCATTCTATGGTGCCACTGACCTCTTTTTATTAATGACCTGTTTTGTTAATAAAATGCTGGCATTATTAATAAAATAGCAAATTGTCCAGCAACTATGTTTCTCTAACTTTTTTAAATGTCACAATAACTGTGGGTGGATTGCTTCATCTATGACACAGTATCCTCATATGAAAAATGGGACTGGTAATATAGTTTTACATTGTGTACTTTGGGAGTTGTTGTGAGGAAAGTGCTTTGGAAACACAAAAGCTGAAATTCTTTTAAGATCCTGTATTAGGAGCAGCATGAAGAGCTGTGGTCTCAAGGAAGGAGAGGGGTAGAGCTAGTGAAAGCCAGCCACGTGGTAATCACACCAGTTAGAATTGCAATCTAGAGATTTGGGCAACATTTTTCAGGCAGTACTAGTGAATAGAGAGAGGGGAAAGTGGATATGTTTTTTAAACAAAAATTTCACAAGGACAAAGAAAAGTGCAGGTATCCCATACCTGAGGTGGGCAGCATTCTCTTTTATTAGCTCTGGAATCGTGGTTGATCATTTAGTTTATCCGAGTTCTTAAATCTTTCATTTTTGTAACAGTGATGTTGTAAAATGATGTTAAATTTCTGCTTGTTTCACTCTGAATTAGTTCATGAAAGTTTTCTCAGGACTTTCTGAAATCATGTCTTTATTTCTTACAGCACAATAGTAGTATCCCATTGTATTCATGTAACTTAACTTATTTAGCCACTTTCTAATTAATGGATACCCTGTCTCTTGGTTTCCTGTTTTTTTGTCACCACGAAAAGAGCTGCTTAAATATTTTTGTACACATTAGGCCTTTTCTTCTTGTTTTGATCTCGTTGGGGTATCGGTCTAGCAGTAATGTCCCTGGGTCAAAGGGCATATAGTGTTTAGTAACTTTTAATTGCTTCTAGGATGATTGGACTAATCAATATGCCTAGTTTATCATGGTACTTCCAACATTATCGTTTCTCTTTTTGTCAGATTTGCCAATCCGATGGATGGAAGGTAGAACCTCAGAATTGCTTTAATTTTTATTTCTCTAATTACTAGTAATCTAGATCACTTTTTAAAAAAAATTATGGCTATAGATAGCTTGAATTCCTTTTCTTGAGAACTGCCTGTTCATATTCTTAGATAATCCTTATCAATTGAGGAATGGCATTTAGTCTTATAAATTTGAACCAGTTCTTATGTAAAGACATCTTTATCAGAGAAATTTGTTTCAAAGTTTTTTTTCCCCCAGTTAATTGTTTTCCTTCTAATATTAGCTGCATTGGATTTGTTTATGCAAAAAACCCCAACAACTTTTAAATGTTATGTAATATATAGATAAAGAAACCGAGGCCCAGAGAATTACCTAATTAGGATCACTGTAGAGGAAAACCAGCCTTATTGTAGGAATGTGATGTTTGACTCATTTAAACCCCTATTCTACTGTAGGGTAAACCTGACTGAATTGCCCTTATTCTGCTATAGACTAAATAACACAACCTGACTTAGCAACTTCCATCCTTCCTGGGCTAAATAGATAAAACTGGTTGCACCGAACACTCTAACTGTCCTGTCTTCCACCAATACTGACCTTAACACTAAACTGGGAACTTTCCTGACCATCTCCCTTATCAGACTATACTACAGACTACCTCCACCTTGGTCCACAAGCTATGTACTCTAAGTAGGCTTGAAATATCTCTATGAGACAGGTTGGTTGTACCTTGGAAAGCTAAAACAGTTAGCAGCAAACAGTCTTCATTGGCAACTCACTTTAATTGACCTCCAGTCTTTTGTACTTTCCAGTGGGTGAGATTCTTCCTGAGTTCTCAAGGAACTCAGACTAAGAAATTCCTGCCAACATTGCCATAAATTAGTAGCAAGATCAGCATTAGGATCTAGATTTATTGACTCTAAGTTGAATGTTTTAATGTGAATTTTAAAATTTTAGTTCATACAATTTTTGTTTGTGCATTTATTGCATGATAATCTGCATGATCTGGTCATTCATGTGTAAGTGATCGTGTAGTGAAATCAAAAATCTTGATTGACCCTTCTTTGTCTACAGGAGCAATTTCCAAACCTTTTTCCTTGAAAGTCCCCATCAAAGTGGATAGAGCATTGGCCCTGAAGTCAGGAGGACCTGAGTTCAAATCTGGCCTCAGACATTTGACACTTAACTAGTCGTATGACCCTGGGCAAGTCACTTAACCCCAATTGCCTAAAATAAATAAATGTTAAAAAAAGTCCCCATCAATAACACATATTGAGTGTGAACCCTCAATATGTATATTTTTACTTATTAATTATATGCATGTACAACTATATTATTATGAGCATCATAAAATCTTACACAAAATGGAAATTAACAGAGGATGAGATAAAGATGAAATAATATCTGATCCTATAATTAATAGGGAGCCACTGAAGTTTATTGAGGGAGGGAGGGTGGTAAGATGGTCAGATCTGCACTGTAGAAAACTCACTTTGCTGTTTGGAGGATGGATCATGGAGAGAGACTTGTGATAAGGAGACCAATTAAAAACTCTTTCACTAGTCCAGGTGAGAGGTGATGGGGACCTGAATACAGGGCTGTATGTGTAGAGAAAAGGGGTCGAATGTGAGAGATGTAGAGGTAAAATCAGGAGTGTGCTGGTACCAGCTGATCAGAGAGCCAAGTGTTAAATTTACACATCAGGAATTACAGGTCTTGATTTATTGTTTTGTTGATTGCGTAGATGTAAGAAAGTAATAGGGGAAATGTTAATATTGCAGATTAAATTCAAAAGTGTGCCAAGAATACATGCTCCCCCAGATAGTCAGTTATTAAACATTTACCAGCACAGCCCAGAGAGTAGAACCAAAACAATCTAATAACTGATTGGAGAAGAGGAAATAGGGTGCCTGGCCCATAGTAAGCCCTTACTAAATGCTTCATCATTCATTCAGAAGTGGAATGGAGGTCAGTGAAGAGGGGAAGATGAAATCCTGGGTGACTGGATGAATAGTGACAAGATCTCATAGTATCAGGGAAGTTTGGAAAAGAGATGGTTTTAGGAGGGAAAGATGACATAATGATACCCGAGCTCCATGTCACAATCCCCCCAGACCTGCTCAACCTCTATGATTTACTCTGTCCCACCCAAAAGGAAAAGGATGGTGCTTTTGTTCACTGATTACTACTCCTAAACATACGCACAAGGTGATGAGGGAAGAGGGTGGTGGTGGTTGGGGGCACCTGTGCAGCTGCTGTGAGTGGGCTTTAGTTTAGCTTCTCATTACCCTAAGGGACCAATAGAAATCAGGAGTTTTTACATCAAAGAAAGGGAGCAGAGTGTTAGTATACGAGTAAAAGATATGACCCATCTTCCTGCCTTCTGACTGGCTGATCACTTCCCTTGGAGTGAGTCCATACTCTCCCCTCCACCCCAAACCCACCTTAGGCCAAAACCCTCCAGGGTCCCTTGCTTCTGCTGCCCCACCTCTTTGAAGACCATTGGCAGAAGAAAAAGTTTAAATCCTCTTAGTGACATTCAAGGTCCTCCATGATTGGGTGCTACCTTGTTTATCCCACTTTACTTCCCAACAGAATTTTTAGAATTGGAAATGACCTTATAGATTACTCAATCCAATCTCCTCATCTTACCATCATTTTGCTGTGTGAATGAGAAAAAAGATGACAAATTAATCTCAGTGTGGGCAAATATGACATAATGCATACAAGGGAAAGATGATTCAAATTATGCTTTCAAAATGATTTAGCATGAATTATTAATTACAATCCAAGAATGGGCATTGGGAATCTTCATACTCTATTATCTGAGGACCCTTCAGAGATTAGTTGATTACAGGGACAGATTTATAGGGTATGTTCTAAAAACTAATGCAAATACAAAGCATCATATATAAAGAAAGGTATGTTCCGGGTAGACAAGTGATTTGAGTTACAATGACAGAATTCCATAGGGGGGAGCAGGACAACTCAGGTAACCTAGTGGACTGGAGGTATAGTGTTGAAACTACTTCTGTGTTGGAGGTGGGGTGGGGTGTTCAACTCATAGGCTCTATCTGCCCAAAGAATTTTGGATGATAAACTATGGAAAGGTAAATATTCTTCTAAAGAGTGAACAGAGCAGTCTTCAAAAATTTTAGAAGGACTGTGAGTCCTCCAATTAGGGGTGAGGGGAAGGCTACAGGGCTAATTTTTTTTCTTTTAGGAACAGATGATCAACCCAGATGTTTTGAATGAGGTTAAGGATGCCAGGGTAAGTACAAGGAAGCACAAGGGCTCAAGATGGCATCAGTAGACAGAAAGTGAAGCGAGCGGCTTTATTGAGGGGAAATACAGTAAGAAGGCCTAGTCAGGAAAAATGAAGCAGGTTCGCTGGAGAGCCAAGTACAACTTATACTGGTAAATATCTAGTGGGTTTTTATAGGGTTTTCATCTGAGTCAAACAAGATCAGGCATTGTGGCGGGAGATGGAGAGTCTCTGGACCTAGGGACTGGTACTGATTTATGGAGACAGGGGAAGAATCCCTGGGGAATTTGGCTGCACTGGTGAATATTCCAACTCCTGATGGAAAAAGGGCCTTCAGCTATTACTGCAGGCCTTCCTTCACTGGGGTGACTTGGGGCATTGGAACCTTCCTAGTGACTGCTTCCTTTGGTGGAGGAGGCTACTGAGGTACTTACAGGACCCTAGTATATGGGAGGAAGTGAGTCATTATCATCAAGATATTTCTCACCACCAAGAGATGGTGTTAAAACCATGGGACAGGGGCTCTTAGTCCAGAAACCTCCTCTTGTTTGCTGGCCTTATCCTTTCTTTCTACATGAATAAATACCTCTGCTCTAGCTATGTTCTTCCTCCTGCGTGGTAGCTCCTTCTTTTTCTAGAATATCCTTGCCCATAACTTCTGTACTAGAACTTCTATGTTTCATGTGGGTATGCTAATTGGAGTCTCTTTGCCTGGGAAGTTGGGAGGGGGGAAGCAATCAAGTACAACTGAGTGAGATCTCACATCTCCCTTTAAAAACCAATATTCTGGAATGTCTTGTTGCTGCTCTGGGTGGGTGAGCCTACTGCCGCCTCTTGGAGGCACCATCTCTTGATCCCAGGGTATGGAGTTGGTATACTATTCAGCAGAAGCTCTTTGAAGGCAGAGTTTATTTCATTTTTGTATTTATATGCCCAAGGCTTTGTATACCCCATAGTATGTAGGAGGTGCTTAATAAATGCTTGATAATAGACTGGTTGTTGATTGAAGTGAGACTCCCGTGGTCTCTCCAGTTGAGAGGAATGACCAGAGAGCTAAAGGTGGCTGTGCCCAAGCAGAGGAGTAGTCTCTCTGCAAGGAAATCATTGAACCTCCTTCCTCCTCTGGCTAGTGGCCAAAGAACAGCCCGACTGCTTTCATGGTTGCCTTGTTGCCTCTGCCTCCTGCCTCTGTTTCCATCTCTAGCATCAAGGTGGTGCAGTTGATCCAGTGCCAGTCTTGAGCCCTGAGTCCTGAACCAGCTACTTACTAGCACTTAATCTCTCTCAGCCTCAGTTTCCTTCTCTGTAAAATGAGGAGAGTTGATGGACTTCAAGGTTACTTCTGATTCCACATCTATGATCCTTAAATCTCAAGCCCTCCCCTTTAGTGGGTGAAAATGGGCCAGAAATGGACTCTTTGTTTTTAGAATCATGGGCTGGCCTCACCCTGTTAGGAAGGCCCTTTAGGTCCTGAAAACTTGCATCTGATTGTTACTCAGGTTAAGGAAGAAGCCTAATGCTGTTGCTCTACAAATTTAGATGGGGGTGGGAAAAAATTTAGGTTGGTAAAGATAAGTAAGCTCAATTTCTTCTAATCTGGACCATCTAATCCCGACCTTCATTTGACAGATAAATATGAGGTTTGGAGAGATTAAGTGACCTGTCTAATGGGGTCACCCAGGTCTTCCTGACTACAAGTCCAGCAATATCCACTTACTATACCTTATTGCTTCTCTAAAACCCAAGACCAAAATCTCTAATGGCTTGTGATCTCATGTTGGTGATCTTGAGGATATCCAAGACTGTTAGCAGCCCACAAACTCTTGTCAATTTTCACCAACTTGGAAATATTTCTAGAATGTTACAACAAAAAATGTCTCTGTTATCTTAGGGACAGCCTCCCAAAGAAGGTCAGAGAGCCCTACCACCAGATGGCTAGTCACCAAATGACAAATACTTCTGGCCCGCAGTAACTTCTAAAGACCACTAATTAAGCCATGGAGGGATGTTGATCTGTGTGGATAGACAGTTCCCACAAAGTTGAAATTAAGAATCTTTTGAATTAACAAAAGTTGAAGTGTGTGATCTTAGATATCAACATTTGGTTGAATTTTCCAATGTGTCATGAAATTCAGAAGGAGTAACTTTGGGTTGATCATGTTGTCTTGAAAATTTAGAGACTTCTTCTCCTTCCCCAACCTCACTCCCCATTTCCCCTGGTCCAGATTCTTAGGAAATATTTGTCCTGGGATTATTGCATTTATTTGCCCTTCTTCAACCTGGGAAGGGTTAAACCACTAGTTTCTTGTTTTGTTCCAGGGTACTCCCATGCCTCTTGGAAAGCCTACACTCTATATTTTCCAGAACAAAGCACTGGATGTAGTCTCTTACTCTGGGGATACTCAATGGTCTTTTTTGTTTGCATTTTGGGAGGGGATTTCCTGTTATATGTTAGGCTATAATTGAGCCAAATTGAAATGCTATATAAGCTGTACAATGACTGGACTGTCCCTGAGAAATGCCAGCAGAAAATATAGATTCCCAAAGGGCTGGGACTGCATCCTCGTTTTACTCGATATGGGGGAGTAGAAAGAACACTGAAATTTGAGTCAGAAGACATAGGTTTGAAACCAAGCTCAACCATTCACTATTTGTGTGACCTTGGGCAAACCACCCAAGGTCATTAGTTTTCTGTAAAATGGGGATGAAAATAATGCTTGTTTACCTTTTGTGGTTTGAGGAAAACATTTTGTACATCTTAAAGATAAATATGATTTTTTATTTAAAAACCATAAAATATTATGTTTTATAACAATAATGGCTAACAATTATGAGGCATTTTGATGATTGCAAAGCACTTTGATATTTTATCTAATTTCATCTTCATAACAACCCTGTGAGGTAGGTGCTGTTACTGTCCCCATTATACAGTTAAGAAAACTGAGGCTAACAGAGTCTAAGTGATTTGCCTGGTATCACAGAGCTAGTAAACATCTGAGACAGCAGTTGAATTTAAATCTTCCTAATTCCAAGGCCAGCACTCTATCTGCTAAGCCCCTTTTCTCCCTTACTCATTTCCAAATCTCTTTCTCCCCATTGGCTCTTCTTGTTTGCTGAAAAAAAAAAAAGTTCACCAATTTCTTTATAAACCTAAGAAAGCCTTCTCTGGATTCTTCTAGTTAATATATCTATCATTCCATCTCTTTCCTTCTTTCTTTGCTAAACTCGAAAAAGTTTTCTGTACCCAACATCTCTATGTCCTGATTACCCATTCTTTCCTTAGTCCCTTTTAATCTCCTCTCTCAAGGGTCACCAATTGTTTTCTTTTAAAAAAAATCTTCATTTAAATTTTTTTCAATTAACAAACACGTTTTTTGTCTTCTTCTCATCCTTCCCAATTTATAAGAAAAAAGAACAAAAGAAAAAGAAAAAAAAAGAAAAAAGAGGAAAACAAAGTCCTTGTAACAAATAACAAACAAAACAAATCCCCACATTGTCCATGTGCAAAAACATATGTCTCATTCTGTATCTTGCATCCATCACCTCTCTGTCAGTAGATGCGTAGTGTAGTTCATTATCAGTCCTCTGGAATCATTGTTAACGATTGTATTCTTCAGAGTTCTTAAATCCATAAAAATTGGTTTGTCTTTACAGTGTTGTTATCTTTTAAATTGTTATCCTGCTTCTGCTCACTTCATTCTGCATGAGTTCACATATGTCTTCACATGTCTTCCTGAACTCATTCCTTTCATCTTTTCTGATAGCACAATACTATTTCATTACATGCATACTATACATTATTCAGCCATTTTCTAATTTATGGGCACACCTTTAGTTTCCGGTCTTGCTATAATTAAAAGACCTGCTGTATAAAAATATTTTTGTACATGTAACACCTTTTCTTATTTCTTTTTTCTTTTTCTTTATCTTTTTGGGGTATAGACCTAGAAAATATGTTGTTGGGTCAAAAGATGTGAAAAATTTAGTTACTTTTTGGATATAATTATCCTTTGATAGTTTAGTATGGCACTGAATAAGTAACTTAATTTAGGTAGTATTGTCATTTTATTATATTATGTATTATGTTACATTATATATTTTATTATATTAGCTTAGCCTACCCATAGACAATTATTCCTACAGTTATTTAGGTCTGTATTTCCATAAATTTTGCCTCTGTGAGCAAGGAATAGTTTACCTGTCAGATTTATGGAGAAGGGAAGAATTTATAACCAAACGAGAGATAGAGAACATTATGAAATGTGAAATAGTTAATTTTGATTACATTAAATTTAAAAAAAATTTTGCACAAACAAAACCAATACAACCTAAATTAGAAGGAAAGCAGAAAGATAGGAAGCAATTTTTTAAAGTGTTTCTCATAAAGGCCTCATTTCTCAAATACATAGAGAACGGAGTCAAATTTATAAGAATGCAAGTCATTCCTCAATTGATAAATGGTCAAAGGAGATGAATAGACAGTTTTCAGATGAAGACATTCAAGCTATCTATAATCATATGAAAAAAAATGCTCTAAATCACTATTGATTAGAGAAATTCAAATTAAAACAACTCTGAGGCACCACAGGCACATATCAAATTGGCTAATATGACAGAAAAGGAAAATGATAAATGTTGGAGAAGTTGTGGGAAAATTGGGACACTAATGCATTGTTGGTAGAATTGGGAACTGATCCAATCATTTTGGAGAGCAATTTGGAACTATGCCCAAAAAGCAATCAAACTGTGCATATCCTTTGACCCAGTAATAATACTACTAGGTCTGTATTTCAAAGAGATCATAAAAAAGGGAGAAGGGCCTACACATACAAAAAATATTTATAGTAGCTGTTTTTGTGGTGGCAAAGAATTAAAAATTAAGGGAGTGTCCATCAATTGGGAAATGGCTGAAAAAGTTGTGATGTATGAATGTAATAGATTACTAATATGCTATATATACTAATATACTACTAATATATACTAATATGCTATATCTACTAATATACTAATATAAGAAATGAAGAACAGGATGCTTTCAGAAAAACCTGGAAAGACATGAGCTGATGCTGAGTGAAGTGAGCAGAACCAGGAGAACATTGTACGCAATAACAGCCACGCTGTGTGATGACTAACTTTGATAGACTTAGCTTTTCTCAGCAATGCAAAGATCTAAGACATCTCCAAAAGACTCATGATGGAAAATGCTATCCACATCCAGAGAAAGTACTACGGAATCTGCATGCAGATTGAAGTATAATATTTTCACTTTTTTGTGGCTTTTCCCTTTTGTTCTGTTTCTTCTTTTGCAATATGACTAATGTGGAAATATGTTCACATGATTGCACATGTATAACCTCTATCAGATTGCCTTGGGGAGGAGAGCTAGGAGGGGGAAACTGAAACTCAAAATCTTAGAAAAAATGAACATTGAAAACTATCTTCACATGTAATTGGAAAAAATAAAATATTATTTAGCCCAAAAAATTCTGCCTCTGCTTATTCCCTCAATTTATTTTTCTTATCTTATTGCCGTAACTACTGTTTCTAGCATGGTATCAATAGTAGAGGTGATAATGGACATCCTTGCTTTATCCTTTCTCTTATTGGAAAGGAATCTATTTTATTTCCCACTACATATAATGCCGGTTCTTAGTTTTAAATAGATACTTCTCATCATAATGAGAAAACGTCCATTTATTCCTTATTTTCTGGTTTTGGGTTTTTTTTTTTTTTTTTTTTTTTTGGGTGAGACAATCAGGGTTAAGTGACTTGCCCAAGGTCACACAGCTAGTAAGTGTCAAGTGTCTGAGGCCAGATTTGAACTTAGGTCCTCCTGACTCCAAGGCCGGAGCTCTATCTACTGCACCACCTAGTTGCCCCTTCTGTTTTTTTTTTTTTTAACAGAAATAGGTGTTTTGTTTGGTCAAATATTTTCCTAATTACATATATTGATATAGTAATAATTTTTGTTGTTTTTGTTATTAATATGGGCAATTATGTTTATATTCTTCCTGATATTGAATCAAATCTATATTTTTGGAACAAGCCTAACCTGGTTATAGTATATAACTTTTTTGATATATCACTATAACCTCTTTGCTAATATTTTATTTAAAATTTTTGTGACAATATAGCTTTATTTCTTTAGTTTAGCTCTCTTTGGTTTAGATAGCAAAAACAAATTTTTATCATAGAAGGCATTTATAGGTCCCTTCTATTCCTATTTTTTCAAGCAGTTTTATGATATTGTTCTTTCAGTGTTTGATAGAATTCACTCTGTAAATCCATCTGATCTAGGCCATGTCCAAGAGTATAGCTATGACACTGGCTAAGAAACAGTGATCCTTAATGTCAATGGGGCAATCCAAGACAAGGCAAGAAATTCATACAACAATGCCAGCATAAGGTCCTCATCAGTTGTTGTTGTTGAGGTGGTGTATTTAGGATATAATGGCCTAGAATAATGCCTGGACATAAGTATTACTTTAAAGAATGCAGGAA
The DNA here is from genome assembly GCF_900497805.2 of Vombatus ursinus. Lineage (NCBI taxonomy): Eukaryota > Metazoa > Chordata > Mammalia > Diprotodontia > Vombatidae > Vombatus > Vombatus ursinus. The sequence continues at coordinate 31,964,767 of NW_020954599.1, forward strand.
AAAAAATGGGGCAGCTAGATGGCACAGTGGATAGAGCACTGGCCCTGGAATCAGGAGGATCTGAGTTCAAATCCGGCCTCAGACACTTGATACTCAGTAGCTGTGTGACCCCAGGCAAGTCATTTAACCCTGATTGCCTCACCAAAAAAAAAAAAATAAAGTTATCAACAGAATGCAGAAAGAAGCAATGACATAGGGAAAAACTAAAAGACATCAATCTGAATCAGTCATCAATCTACCATGAAATGCTTTTATGGTCTAAAATTACAAAGTAGTATATATTAAAAGGGAGGGGTAGATTGGGAAGAATATGAGTGAAAACAATCAAAAGCAGCTACAAAAATGGATATAGTTTTATCAATGGAAATGACACTAAAGAAGATACATTCCTATCTGTACCCTACCAACTACTGGCTATGTACTTTCTTCCCTCACTCCCTTTCTCACTTCCTTCCTCCCTCCCTTCCTTCCTTCCTTCCTCCCCCCTTTCCTTCCTCCCTTCCTCCCTCCCTCCCTTTCTTCCTTCCTCCCCACCTCCCTCCTTTCCTTCCTTCCTTCCTCCCTTCCTTCCTCCCTCCCTCCCTTTCTTCCTTCCCCCCCCCCCTTCCTTCCTTCCTTCCTTCCTTCCTTCCTTCCTTCCTTCCTTCCTCCCTCCCTCCCTCCCTTCCTTCCTCCCTCCCTTCCTTCCTTCTCTCCCTTATTTCCATATAAATATCTTTGAAATCTATTAAATTTGAGTGTTTTCACTTGTTGCAATTGAGATATTTTGGGAAATACAATGACCCCTATAATATTTATTAGCTCCTGGGTAAGAAGACACTCTAGCTTCTGCATTCAATCCAGACTACTTTTTCCTTAACTACCACTCTGTTTAACGAGTGAAAGGGAAACCAGGAGGGAAAGAGCCAGGATGTGGATGTCAGGCAAGGCTCATTCCATTCTAGCTTTTGATGTTATTTCCATGAATGATGTCTCCTTTGAGATGTTCCTTTTTAAAATTTCCATCCTTTCTTCCTTGGGAAGGGTCTTTAAAAATCCTGATCACACAATAGGCATTAGATTTCTGAAAAAAGGCAGACCTTCCTAATTTTCTTAGAATATCCAAAATACATACAGCTCACAATTCAACTTAAATTTTGCTTTTGTTTGGTCCAGAGTTGTGATTCCGTCTCTATCAGGAACTCCTGGAATGGAAACTTGGTCCATTGATGCAGAAGGCAGGCCAACAACTCATCTGCAACATAAAGTTTTCAAATTCAGTGTCTTGAGCATTATAGGATCATTGATCTGGAGCTTGGAGGGATATTAGAGGAACATCTAAGGCAAATCTCCCATTTTACAGATGGGCAAACTGAGGCTCAGCATGGTACCTCGCCCAAAGTCACACGGTGGCAAAAGCAGGATTCCAATCCAAGTCCTTAGATTCCAAATCTAGCCCCCCTTCCTAAAGAGGTACTCAAGCTAACCACAAAATTTAAGGGGCACACAGCTAGTATGTGTAAGAGGCAAGTCCTGAACCCAGGTCTCATGGACTTCAAGGGTATCAGTACCTCCCTTACACTGTTGCCCATCTAACCTGGCCTTACCACTTTGTTTCATTGGGCCAATTTGCCCACGAAAACGATGTGTTAAACTCTGTTCACAGATCCAAGCCCTTAGCTGAAGATTAGCACTCACTCTGAGAGATTCCAGGCAGCCTAGTTAAATTCCTAACGTGCTTTCTGAGGAGCATGGCTCTCCCTTCTTGTCCTGATGGGGTTACACTTAATCTGGTCAGGCAGCATTGGCCTGGTTTCACATAGCACTCAGGGATTTTTTTTTTCATGTTGTCATCCTTTTAATGTTGACAAAAGGAAACCTTTCAAGACCCGGGCTCCTAGGGCTATGAAACCTTGCGACAGCGTTGCATGGGAAAGAACATAGGAGCTGGCCCCAGATCTGCTATTTACTGCTTGTCTGACCTTGGGAAAATCATTTAACTCTGAAACTCTGGGCCTCAGTTTCCTCATCTATAAAAAGAGGGGTTTGGACTAGCTGATTTCCAAGTCCCCTGGAGCTCTAAAATCTATAATCCTGACTTTTGAAATGTTCATTAACACTAGAAAGGTCCTTTTCAGTTCTCTTGTAAGATTCAAGGATGCCTTCTCTCTGTACCCTTGCCTGTGGCTGGAGCTGCCATCACAGTGTCCTCGGTGCTTTACAAGGGCTGCCCTGGTGACCTCATCCTAGGCTCATTTCTAGAAATCAGTGTCACTTTGGCAGCATCTCTTTAGCCAGTAGAGGCAAAGAAGAGACACCTTGTGATCAGGGATATCCAGAGCAGGAGGAAAATCTAGGGGTGAGGAGGGGGTTGGCCTCATGGAGAGGGAAAAGGAACCCAAGCTTTCTCTTGTGTCTCTCATTTGTCTATTTCTTGTCTTTTTTTTTGGAGGAAGGCATGGGCATACATGTGAATATTTATGTAACACTTGGATTTTATTTTTCAGATAAAGGGTTGTGTACACACAGCTGGCATAGTTCAAATCCACTGTTGAGCGAACACATTTTCTTAGCCAAATATCTCTGCACATGAATGCTACCCTGTCACAATGAAGGCTCCCAGGCTGGTAATCTAGCCTGCTGGACAGGGCTTTTTATGGAAAGCAAGAGGAAGAGTAGGTAGGAAGCCTCCCTCTGCTGATTATGGATCTCTCCTAAGACCTCTAGGCTTTGGGGTATATAGCATATGCTCTCCATGTTTTCTTTAAGAAGTTGAGAAGTTTGACCTTTAAAATCCACCTACGAATGACCTGAAAAAATGGAATCCAGTAAAACACAATAATACAAAGCACATTTATTAGACACCTCTTAAGTGTAGAACTCTGTCCTAAGTGCTATGGGAAATATAAAGAAAGCTAAGGCACAGTCCCTGCTTTCCAGGAGGGGCATAAGATGCCGTAATAGTTAGCTGAAGAAGTAGAGAGAATGACCTGGAGTCAGGAAGAACTGAGTTCGAATCCTAACCTTACATACTTCTGACCTATGTGACCCTGTGCCATGACATGTCTCAGCCTCAGTTTACTTATTTGCAAAATGAGAATCATGCAAGTATTGGGTATAAAAGAAGGGCAAAACCAGCAGCTGCCTCTAGGGAACTTACATTCTAATGGGGGATATCACATGTAAGTAACACACAAGATATACACAGAGTAGAAAACAAGTAATGTCAGAAGAGAAGGTACTAGCAGCTGGGGTGGTGGTGGGGGACCAAGAAAGGCTTACTGTAGGAGGGTGAATTGAGCTAGGTCTTGAAGGAAGCCAGGGGAATTAAGAGGTAGAGTAGATGAGGGAGACAGTTCCAGGTATGGGGGCCAGCCAGGGCAAAAGCCCATCAAGAAACAGCAAATTGGCCAGTGGAGCTAGATCTTGGAGTTCATGGAGACAAGGAAAGTATTAGAAGCCTGGAAAGGGGTCAGGTTGTGAAAAGCCTTTAATGTCAAACAGAGGAATTTATGTTTGATCCTGGAGGTAACAGAAAACTACTGGAGCTCACAGAGCAAGCGGGAGAGGTGACACATGTTTTAGGAAAATCACTTTGGCAACTGAGGGGAGGATACATTGGAGTAGGGAGATACCTGAGGCAAGGAGACCAGTTAGAAGGCCGTTGCAATAGTCCATGCAAAAAGTGATCAGGGTCTGAACTAGCATGCTGGCTATGAGTGGAGAGGAAGAGATGTATAGTACGGTGAGACTGCAACAGATTGGATATGTAAGATGAGTGAGAGAATTTGAGAATGACACCAAGGTTGCAAGGCTGGGTGACTGGGAGAATGATAGCCTTGATTGCTGGGGGTCTCAGTAGTAATAGAAGAGGGGAGTAATCAGAAGAGGTGAGAGTAGAGAAGGAGAGGAGAAAGAACATGAGTTCTATTTTGGACATATTGTGTTTGAAATGAATGAATGAATGAAAATGCAAATAAAATGCAAAACAGACAAGGAGCTTCACATTTTAATGGCAATCACTGCAATGTGCTACATTTCAGCTGCAAGTAAGGGAAAGGATCTCATGGTCCTTAGGGTACAGCAGTAAATCATATGGTAATGTATTTTCTTTAATGCCTGTTCACTAATATAATCAGATCCATTTCTGATTTTGAATCATTGGATGATGCCAAGGATTTTGGCGGCAAGGACTTTCTTTTCTTGGTCTTCAGTACCTGTGGCTGATGATGAGCTAGGGGTTTATGAAAAGCACTTGCCAGGTGGCATCTCCACAAGGGTTGCTTCCTGGGGTAACATCTGCAGGGTTGGGCTGGAAGCAGAACCAGGAGTCCGGGCTTACCTCCCCATCGGTATAGGCAGCCTTTGGTCAGTGGTACAGGGTGGAGGCACATAAATGCTCAGTGGGTAGAGGGCTGAAAAAGTTGGATTCCTCTTCCACATGGCAGTCTGTCAAAACTTAAAGATGGCTATGACCACACGTCTTTTCCCCTAACTCTTCTCTAACTCTTTTCTCAAGGCTGTACTCCTACTTCCCTTAAATGATCCTCTTATGGCATAATTTTGGGGCTCTTCACCATCCTGGTTGCTTTCTTCTGGTTTCTCTCCAGTTTATTAATATCCTTCCTAAAATGTGACTGAACACAGTACTCCTGTGGCTGGATCCGGGAAATGGATATCCTGTCACCACCCCCCTCCTAATTTGCCTAAGGTTGCATGGTTGGTATATGCCACCTCTAGAACTTGTTACTGGTCTTCTGACTCAGAGGGCACCAATCTGCTTTTGTGGAGTAGGAGCAAACATTTCAATGTGAAGTAATCATGGTTCTCTTGTAATGTAGGTCTAATCCTTTGTCTTATTTTTCTGGAATGATATCTAAAGAAAACTATTTACTAAGCAAGATAATGTGACAGTATTTACTGTACTTTGTTTTTCATCTTAACTTTTTCCCATATAAGGACAGTTCATTTCCTTTCCAATAAATTCTCCTGGAGATATTCTCCTCCCCTTCATCAGACTGTCCCATAAACTTCCTTGGGCTGGGAAATTTGCCAAACTCCACATATTTTAACCAAGGTAACCACAGAAAGCAAAACTCACCGGATGTGTGTGAATTTCCTGCCTTTCCCTAACAACAATAACTGAATCCATTCACCAGGAAGCCATATTCATTGCCAGCTAAACACTCTGTGTGTTCACATGTGAGTTCGTTGCCCATGATAAGACGCAAAGAAAGCAATTTACAAGAAGAAACTGAGAACTGGGTTCCTGTGACTGACTGGAAATGTTTCTCCTACTTTGACAAGCCTTCTCTACCACTCCCTTTTTTAGATAAGCATACCTCTCATAAAATTATTTCACAATTAATATCATTAACATGCATTATAGTTAAATTTCACTATAGAAATTATGAAACACCATAGCAATGTTGTTCAATCTGTCTCCCATAGAACTACCTGCCCCCTATAATGTTATTTCACCTAAAATCCTGTTTTGTTGTTGACACTGAGTCATTTTCAGTGGTGTCTGACTCTTCGTGACCCCATTTGGGGTTTTCATGGCAAAAATACTAGTGTAGTTTGCCATTTCTTTCTCCACCTCATTTCACAGATGAGGACATTGAGACAAATAAATAAGTGACTTGCCCAGAAATCAGATTTGAACTCAGAAAGATGAGGCTTTCTGTCTCCAGACCTGGCTCTCTGTCCACAGAGCCATCTAGCAGCCTCACCTCCCATCTTGTTTTAATGGAACCAATTAAGGATATCAGCCTTGGTGTCAGTAAGTCTTGAGGGAAACTTTGGTGGCTGTCCCACCAGGATGTTCAGTGGCACACAAGTGCCCTAAATTAACTTGTTTTCCTGCTCTGAGAGAAAGTTTTCTTTCTAAGGAGGTTGGTAATCATCTTAATAGTTGTCTTCATAGGTTAATAGATTTAGATCCAGAAAGAACCTTAAAAGATCATCTAGTAAACTCTTTTATTTTACAGATGAGGAAAAGGAGGCCCAGAAATGTGAACTTATTTGCCTGAAGTCACCCAGGTAGACCTCTATTTTCCCTGTGGGAGTCTGAGCTTCTCTCCCCAGGTGTGTTTCTAATTGACCTCAAGTTTTTGGAGAATTTGCCTGATCACAGCACCTTGGCTACGGTTTATTTGCCAGCTGAATAACTAAATCACCATCCTGAGCCAGTGCCTACCTTTTTCCATTCAACAAACCTTTGTTGAATGTCTGTACTGTGCCAGGTGCTAGGCTAGGGACTGTGCAGTGTACAATAGTAAGAAACTCAGTCCTTGATCCCATGGAGCTTCAGGACAGCAGGGGAATATGATGCATCCACGAAGAAGTAGGATATGTTTAGGATAATAATGGCTCCTCAAAGACTTTCACTGATTTACCCCAAATTATAGTTTAACACACACATATTAGTATATGTACCTATTTTACTGTGAATATTACACATAAAATTCTCAACTCACATACAATACTCATAAAATTTTACCAATTCAGGGATATATAATAATATGTATTTAATAATAATTACAGCTGCCACTTATAAAGTGCTTTAAGGTTTGCAAAACACTTGGCACATACTATTTCATTTTGATCCTCACAAAAACCTGGTGAAGTAGGTGATGTTGTTATCCTTTTGCAGATGAGGAAACTGAGGCTAAGACAGGTTGAGTGACTTGCCCAGGGTCACATAGCTAGTAAATGTTAAAGACAGGATTTCCAGACTCCAAATCTCAGGCTGGAGTGACTATACCACTCAGCAGACTTTATAATATATACATAAAAATTAAATTAATTTATGGATATATAGAGAAATATACACACAGATGTATATATGCTTAAATATGTATTTGTCTCCCCCAGTAGAATTTTAGCTTCTTGAGATTAGGGACTCTCATTTTAGCTTCGTATCTCTGGCCCCTTGTGTATCTGGCATGTTGTAGCTTCTTCATAAATTCTTGTTGATTGAAGATTAGTGTGAATAGGGTGTTATGGGGATTCTTGGAAGGGATCAAGCACATCTGTTTGAGGACATCTTGTGGTTGTGGTTTGTCCTTCCTTCTTGAAGAGGACCATGATATCAGGAAGGTGATGTCATGACTTGCAGGTGAATTGAATTTAAGTAAGGTAAGGCTGTGCAAGGTCACCAGCCTCACTTTCTCCTTCAGAGCCATCTGGATCCAGTGGCCAGATATAGATCAGGATGACTGGAGATGGCCCCTTGAAGACATCAGAGAGTACTTCGTGGAAGAGGTGGCATTTGAGCAGAATTTTAAATGAACAGGAAGAGATTGGGGCAAGGGTGGAAAGTGGTAGGTGGCATTGATGGTGGAGGGGAAAGCATGAAGAAAAGGTACACATGTGGGAAATCAGGGAAAGTATAAACATTTGAATTGCTGTAAAGTTCCTGTGACTGTCATCTTGCTAATGTGAGGGATGTGAGGCCCAACCTCAGAGCTGCTTTATTTTTGTTTTTCTAATTAGTAATTTAGAGCATTTTTTTTTCAGCTAGGCGGCTTGCTAGGCTAAGAAGTCAGGAAGATCTAAGTTCAAATCCAGTCTCTGATATTTACAAACTGCATAACCCTGGACAAGTCAATTAACCTCTGTTTGCCTCCATTTCCTCAACTGTAAAATGGCTAAAACAGTAACACCCGAGATCTCCTATGGTTGTAGTGAGGATCAAATATCCATAAAATATTTAATATTTTTAAAGTCTGGCACATGATACGTACAGTATAAATGCTAAGTATGATGATGATGTCTATCGATAGTCTGGACTTCTTACTCTGAAAACTTCCTGCTCATATCCTTTGACCATCTATCAACTCATCATTGCCTATTATTCTTATAAATTTGAATCCGTTCCTTTTATAGCTTACAAATGGGATCTTTGTTAGAGAAATTTGCTGTGAAGGTTTTTTCCCATTTATCTGCTTCTTTTCTAATTTTACCTGCATTGGGTTTGTTTTACAAAAATACTTTTTAATTTTATGTAATCAAATTGTGTAATTTGATTTTTTACAAAATTTACAATTTTACAAATTTTACAAAATTTACAATTTTACAAATTTTACAAAATTTACAATTTTACAAATTTTACAACATTTACAATTTTATAAATTTTACAAAATTTACAAATTTTTATTTAAAATTTACAATTTTATGCAATCAATATTTTACCTTTTATGATCTTCTCTATCCCTTATTTGGTCATGAACTCTTATCCTCTCCAAGATCTGACAGATAATTTCTTCATTACTTTTCTAATTTATTTATTGTTTAAGTCATGTACCTACTTGGAACTTATCTTGGTATGTGATCTGAGATACTGTTCTATACTCAGTTTCTGCCAGATTGCTTTCCCATCAATTAGTTTTTACAATGGGATTAAAAGAGTATTGCTTGAAGAGTATTGCTTGTTCCGCAGCGCCTCAGAGGCACACTCTCCCCTATGCCACCTCAATCTCTTGGGAGACTGGGCTCAGATTTAGCACAGTTTTCACACAGCTTTGGTCCCACCACATTCATGTTCAAACATGGCATCCTTGATGCGAATGAATCTAAGTCTCAGCTACCAATGGTTGGATTTCAAGTGTTCCCAGTTCATTAAGCCTTGGTATTGGACTAGCCGCTACAAAACACAGCATGGACTCTCCTTCCAGACCTCGAATGACCCACTCTCTTGACCTTCTAAAGCTCACAAGGGAATAGCCACCTTGATTCTCCTTCCCTTAAACCTAGAAAAAAACCACAAGAGCAGAAGCCTGTATTCCTAGGCTACATGTAGGACTCTGATGAGGAGGGCTTGAGGTTTCTCTCATGCCAGAATTGTCTTTCTTCTCTTACTGACATGTGGTCAGTCAGGAAATCATCCGACCAAAAAAGTAGAGACCCAGGCTGATTGTGCCTTTTGAATACCCCCAGACTATTCTTCCAAAGCCCACTAACGAGCTCCTCTTCACCATGTGGTTTGTGGAAGGAGACCAGCTGCACAATGTCTGTACTTGTTCCAAAGTCCACTCACATTACACTAGCTGAACACGTCGTGTACACTCACGATGGCCAGGCTCATTAACCAGTCCCCAACTATGCACGGATAAGCTATCTTTGAACCTAAGGAGATTTATAGACTTTAACATCCATTTTAGGAGCAACCTTAATCAATTACCTAGCCTTGTGAGTTGATCTAGGTTAGACCAAAAGCCAAAAGTGAGCTAGAAGTTGATAGCTACTGTAGGAAGTTGGGAACAAGGTAAGAAAGAGACAATTCAATCTTTGATAGGAAGTGAATTCTTTTTCTTCTCTGTAAAAAGTCAAGCATTATTGTTTTATTGTAACATGGCTTAACATGTACCACACTGACCTAGAGTCTCTCTATGTGTCCATCAATCTCCTTGTTACTGTGTCTCTGACTCTATCTCTCTCATTCTCTTTATCTTTTTGTCTTTCTGTCTCTGTCTCTGTCTGTCTCTCTCTCACATGCACACACACACACACACACACACACACACACACACACACACCTTTGTATCAGTCATCATATTTGCAGATGGTACTCCTGATGGCAAGGCCATCTGTATAGGAAACTGTGGCTCTAAGGTTCAGTTTGTCATCCACAGTTAAGTCTGCACTGTACCCACAGGCAGATGTTTTCTGCTCAGCCGTTGCTCCCGTCATTTGTTGAACCATCCTGTTTGGTCCCCTTAGACCTGCAGAGTGCCCCCAAGCCCTTGCCCAGAAAGAGCCTCCCCAGCCCTGATAGTTGCATGTATTTTGACTTCTCTAGAATGTCTCCTCCTGTCTGCTATTAGCTCTGAACACAAGCCCTATTCTTCCCAATGTCTTTGTGAAACGATTCAGTCCTGAGCCTGGTTCTGGATTCCACAGCCAGAGAAAGATGTGGAGAAAGTGGAGACCATTCAAAGGAAAGCCATAAAGATGAGCAAAGGAACTAGGGGTCTTCAAGTTAGAAACAAAGGCAAGGTGAGGTACAGGAGGAGCATTGGAAACATGGTTGTCTAGTACCTGAATATCTTCCTGCCAGGAGATCCTGAGTGGCATTTTTTAATCTCTTTAGAGATAACAAGAAGAAATATTAACAATAGGTATGTTAGAATTGGAGTAGACTCAGAGGTCTAGATCTAAGCCAGGGATTCTTAACATGGGGTCCATGAATCCCCAGGCAGTAACTGAATAGATTTCAGAGGGTCCACGAACTTGAATGGGAAAAGAAATTATATTTTTATTTTCACTAACTTTTGGTTTCCTTTGTAATCCTATGTTTTATTTTATGCATTTAAAAACATTATCCTCAAAAGGGATCCATTGACTTTACTAGCGTGCCCAAGGGGTCCATGACACAAAAGAGGTTAAGATCCCTGAACTGGGCCAACTCTTCATTTTGAAAATTAAGACACTGATGTTTAGAGAGGTTAAATACCATGCAAGATCACAGTATTAGCAAGCAGAAATTCTAAGATTCAAATTTGGCTCTGATTATAGTGATTTTTCTTTTTCTTTTTTAAATGCAATGTTATTTTATTTTCAGTTCTGAATATAGTGATTTCTCAATTACACCACAATGCTTTTTGGATTGTCAACAATATTTATTTAGTGTTTCTTGCAGCTGAAATACTGTACTAAGCATATGCTACATAATAGACATGCTACTTATCCTCTTAGGATTTAACTGGAAAACCATAAGATCACACAGGAAAGTACATGGGAAGAATTATAATGAAATTGGTCATTATCATTTTAGGCAAGGGATGAGCAGGTCAGCACATGTCTGTTCATTGTTGTGAAACTATAAGGGGCCAACCTCACTCCAGAAATCACTGCAGCCTGCAACCACAGGAACTCAAAAGGAAAGAAAACAGCCTTGGTCCCTACTATCTTTTTTTCTTTTATTTCCCCCTTAATAGTATTTTATTTTTTCCAATTATATGTAAAGATAGTTTTCAACATTCATTTTTGTAAAATTTTGAATTCTAAATTTGTCTCCCTCCCTCCATCCCCCCCCATTCCTTCCCCCTCCCCAAGACAGCGAGCAATCTGATATAGGTTATATATGTACAATCATGTTAAACATATTTCTAGATTGGTCAAGAAGAATCAGAACAAATGAGAAAAACCATAAGAAAGAAAAAACAAAAAAAATTGAAAATAGTATGCTTCAATCCGCATTCAGTCTCCATGGTTCTTTCTCTGGATATGGTTAGCATTTTCCATCATAAATCTTTTGGAATTGTCTAGGATCATTGTATTGCTGAGAAGAGCTAAGTCTATCATAGATAATCATCGCACAATGTTGCTGTTGAGCATGCAATTTTCTCCTGGTTCTTCTCAGTTCACTCAGCATCAGTTCATATAAGTTTTTCCAGGTTTTTCTGAAGTCTGCCTGCTCATCATTTCTTATAGCACAATAGTATTCCATCACATTCATATGCCAAAACTTGTTCAGCAATTCCCCAATTGATGAGCATCCCCACAATTTCCAATCTTGACCACAAAAAGAGCTGCTATAAATATTTTTGTACATGTGAGTCCTTTCCCATTTTTTATGATCTCTTTGGGATACAGACCTAGTAGTGGTATTGCCAGATCAAAGAGTATGCATAGTCTTACAGCCTTTCGGGCATAGTTCCAAATTGCTCTCCACAGAATGGTTAGATCAATTCACAACTCCACCAACATTGCATTAGTGTCCTAATTTTCCCCTATCTTCTCCAACATTTATCATTTTCCTTTTCTGTCATATTAACAAATCTGATATATGTGAGGTGGTACCTCAGAGTTGTTTTAATTTGCAGTTCTCTAATCAATAGTGATTTAGAGCATTTTTTCATATGATTATAGATAACTTTAATTTCTTACTCTGAAAACTGCCTGTTCATATCCTTTGACCAGCTACAGAATCCATTCTATATCATCAGAAATAGCTGGCAGCCAATGGATTCATAAACATGGCTCCTGGATGTGTTATATGCTTGTCTGGACAAGATTACATGGTGACCACCCTCTGGCCAAGTCTTGTCATTTCTACCTTCATGGAATCTCTTGTACACTTTCTCTTCTATCAACTCACAGACAGGTACCATCTTCATGTAAGCTCTTATTACCTCAGCCCAGGCTACTACAATAACCTTCTGGTTGATGGTCCTGACACAAGTCTCTCCCCAGTCTAATTCATTTTCCACTCAACTGCCAAGATAATCCTCTTCCACATTAGAATGTGAGCTCCCTGAGGACAAGAACCCCATTTTTGCCTTTTTTTGTATCCCTGATGCTTAGCACAGTGCCTGACACAGCATAAATGGTTAATAAATGCTTGTTGATATACTGATTAACAATGCAACATCTCCCCAAATTATACCATTCACAGGCAACTAACACATGTTGATGGGAAAGGCTTAGAATCCTTGAGGAGTTTTCCTCATGATCCTTCTTTCTTTATGCAATTCTAGACATAGGCCACTCTCTGATAATGTGTGATTAAATATATTACTTACTTAGCCCAAAGAAAGTGGGTCATAGAAGTCTTCCAATATTAAAACTGCCAAGGATCTGGTTCAGAAGTGACAGATGGCTCACAGCATCGAATTTGAGGATGCTTTTCCAGTCTTACAGTTAATTATGTAGCAATGAGTCCTGAGCTGCTGTCTCTGGTACTCTAGATCTGAAGACACAATTTAGGATGCTTATCACTAATGATAATAGTTAGCATTTCTATACCACATTTCACTGCATAATCATTGCCATCACACAATCATTGCATCCTGTTTTTTCAGTCCAAAAATGGCTTATAATCTTTTGCTGCAAAATTGTGGCATGGTATAATTCTGTTCATCATGCCACTTAAAAGGTAAACAGAGTAGCAATGTATTCACCAGTGGCATATGGATACGCATTCATGTCTACCACATCGTGAGCCATGAGCCTAGATTTCTCAGCATATGCACATTGTAAATATATTTCCAAAAGCTGACTTGCATGGTTTGTTTAGAGTGTTGTAGTACTAACAGTATTGTCATTCAACTCAATCCAATGAAGAGCTGTAGGTTCAAGGAGAATGGGAAGGGCAGGTGAAGCTGCCATGAGTAAGTCATGTGATATGGTAAGACTTGCATCTTCCCAACTTTAATATATATAATGTATTTCGTGCATCCTAATCTTGCACCGAAGACAGTTTGGTAATAAATGATTTTTAAGTAATACTGGCACATTTTTTAAAGCTTCACGTTATGGTTGCACTCTGCTTTTTTGCAAAAAAATAATTGACATAAAATCGATGGCGATTATGCGGTGAAACACAATAACACTTTAAGATTTGCAAAGTGTTTACAAGTATCTTGTTTGATCCTCAAAATAACCCCAGGCGGGTAGGTATCAATATTATCCCCATTTTACAGATTACAAAACTGAGGCAGACAGGTAAAGCGATTTGCTCAGGGTCACATAACTAGTAAGTAGCAAATCTGAACTCATATCTTCCTGGTTCTAACATTGTAAACTACAAAACAATTGCCAGTCTGCATTGTAGAGAGAGTTTCTTTACAAAGCATTCTCTGTATCAATGAATTTACCAAAACCATGTATACATGTAAACAAACAAACAAACTCTGCAGGAGATTGCTTTGCTGGGTCCTCTTCCTGGATTTCTCTATCATACAGTTGAAGAAATCTCTTAAATTGAACTTTGTGCACAAAAGGCACCATAATGTCCAAATCAGACAATTGATTCTATGTATGAATTTAAATCTCTGAAGAGTGAATGATTCTACTTCAGTGTGAAGCATGCATTCATTAATCAATATCATAAGAAATCAATTTCATCAAATGTCTTAATTTTAGCATAAAAAAACCCAAACAAACAAACAAACAACAACAACAACAACAACAACAACAAAGTGGGGAGGAGGGGGGCAGCTAGGTGGCGCAGTGGATAGAGCACTGGTCCTGGAGTTAGGAGGACCTGAGTTCAAACCTGGCCTCAGACACATGATACTCACTAGCTGTGTGACCCTGGGCAAGTCACTCAACCCTGATTGCCTAGAAAAAAAAAGTGAGTATGTGTGTTGGTGAGGGGGAGGGTCTCAAATCTGGAGGGATGAACATTAAAGTTCAAGTCAAACTTTCTCATTTACAGGTGAAGAAATAGCAGGTCAGAGAGTGTATCTTGCCTAAAATAATATAAGTATTTAATGGTGGTTTGCTCCAGCTCCTTTGAGTCTGGATTCAATCCTTTTTTCACTACAAATCTTTCTCTTATTTAGCATATATTATACATATTAAAGCATGTTGAAGCATGTTGGGAGATTTCTCACCCAGAAAGGGGTTGATTTAATAGAATAATTCAGCAAGGGTCAGCAAGGGGTCAGCAAGACTGAAGGTCAAATAAAATGAGTTAGCCAAACTAAAAAACGTACAGTTATCCCTTCCACCTTGCAGCAGGGAGAGGGGTTAGGGGTGCGGCACCCCTTTTACATGAATCTAGAAAATCCGTGTAAAAGTTTTTGGCCCTCCCTTCATACCAGAGAGGAAATATGAATTATTGCGATATTAAAAGATAAAATATATTGATATTATACAATATCATACATGCATTTTATGCATCTCTGAGTTTCTAAACTTCTTCTGTGTCACCTGCTGGCCTTCTCATGTCATCTATGGCTTCTGCAAAGCTTCCCAAAAATTCTCATTTAATTTATCATGGTGACCTGAGATATATCACAACCACAATGGGGAAAGTTGTGATGTGGAAGAGATAACTGTAATTGTATAGTATGGAAACTTGCTTGTTGGTAGCAACTTCACAAATGGCACAAATCTTGTTTATAAAACTTTTGGGCCCGCTTAGAATTTTAAAACAAAATTGCCCTCACCCAAATACAGAATATTAATGTGACTTTGATTTAAAAACAAACAAAATAAGAGTCAAGTAAAAATAGCCCCAATCACCCAAGCTGTTACTGTTGGGTAATTCCAAAAGATGAATCCGAAAGATACGAACAGGTTTTGGAGGTATGCATGTATATACACAGGCAGACATATATGTGTAAGTATGTGCAACCCATGCATAGTGAAGTCTCTGTTTCTGTTTTATAGTGAAGTCTTAAATGCCCACAAATAAACCATTATTTCTGCCTGAGCCCCGGGATCACTTGGAAAGGTAGAGGCTGTTGGGGTGCATGGGGTATTCACTTTAAAGGAGCTTAGAGTACACAACCAACTCAGCAGCATCCCAAGGCATTTTAAAAAATTAATTAATTAATTAATTTTTAGTTTTCAACATTCACTTTCATCAGATTTTGAGATCTAAATTTTCTCCCCCTCCCTCCCCTTCTCCTTCTCCAAGATGGTGTGCAATCTGATATAGGCTATACACATACATTCATATTAAACATTTTCACATTTGTCATGTTGTAAAGAAGAATTAGAACCAATGGGACGACCCACAAGAAAGAAGAAACAGAGAGAGACAGAGACACACAGAGAGAGAGAGAGAGAGAGAGAGAGCAAAAAGCATGCTTCCATCTGCATTCAGACTCCATAGTTCTTTTCTGGATGTGAAAAGCATTTTCCACCATGAGTCTTTTGGAGTTGTCTTAGATCTTTGCGTTGCTGAGAAGAGCTAAGTCTACATTCTGAGGCATTTGAGTGGACTAGTGGGATATAGACTGTCCAGATAAGGAAGTTGTTGTGGAAAGTTCCTGGTTTCGAGTTGGGTGGAACATTGGTTGGGTCCTTCTCAGCTAGAGTTCCCTGTGCAGCTGGACTTTGTGGAATCAGCCTAAACAGGATGGAAGGAGTTGAGTGGTTTTGTTATTTAGTTTACAGTAGAATGGAGGTAGTAATTCAGTCTACCAGCACATTCTCTGATAACAAGGTTGTTTTTCCTCCACAGTTAGCACAGAGCTCTGGATCTGGTATCAGAAAACTTTTGTTCAAATCCTGCCTCTTGTGTGTGTCAACTCACTCAGCCTTCCTAAATTTCCATTTCCTCATTCTTAAAATAAGAGGAGGGAATTGAATTATATGCCACCTAGATTCAAATCCATGATCCTGTATCTGGACCAGAATTAGTGAATCAGGAGCACAGCCTAATTCTGTGCCAGATTTTCTACATCGTTAGCTTCATAGTAAAAGCAAGGTCTTTTTGCATATAAATAAATCCTAAGAATCTGCCTGACATCACACTCTTCCTAAGTCTATAAGGAGGCATTTAAGCACAGGTCTCTTCAAACTCCTAGGTAGAGATCTTATTTTATTGATCCCTGGAAGCCCTTTAGAGTGGAATTATTCAACCTGCAATTTCTCAGCTTTAACAAGATGATATCTTCATCACTGAAAAAAGATGTTTAATGAAAAATGCCAGTAAACAGACAAGGGATGAGAAGGTTGTCATACACCAGTGATAGGATGCTTCATTGCTTTAAAACTTGATCTGGGATAATCCTATTCTGTTGCAACATGTGGGAAAGACTTGTTCAAAGTCGTGGTCTCTGTGAAAGAAGGTGGTGGGAACATAGGAAGGAGCTGAGATAGGAACTGGCCTAGGAATCATTTCACCAGGTAATCAAGTTAGAATTAATCAACATGGCAGAGTTCAATGAAGAATCAGGGTGAGGTCATATCTAAAGTCCGCAAAGTCTGAGTGTTTGTTTGTTTTTGTTTTTTTTTGTATCTTTTTGGTCTAGGAGCTATAATTTCATTGGCACTTTTGGTGAGGAAACTCCTTCTACAAATGTAGCTTGTATATTTGCAGTTTATAGTTTTAGAAAATTGTCTAGGGACACTGAAAGGTAACCAGGTGGTACAATGTGAAGCTGGTGTTAAGGAGACCTGAATTCAAATTCAGCTTCCGATATTTACTGTGTGACTTAACTGCTGTCTGCCTCAGTTTTTTAATTTATGAAATGGGGACAAAAATAGCATTTACACCACAGAGTTGTTGTAAAGATGAAATGAGGTAACATTTGTAAATAGTTTTGCAAATCTTTCGTGCTACATAGATGTTTATTATTATTGTTATTATTATTATTATATGACTTGCCTAGGGCCATGCAGCTAGTATGTATTAGATGTAAGACTTAAATTCAGATCTTGTCTCCAAGCTTTCCATCTGAAATGCCCTCTTGCCCCTCCTAGAGGCAGTGAGGTAATATAGTGGAGAAAGTCCTGGACTTAAAAGAGTCAGACAAGACATGAGTTCAAATCCTGACAGACGTGTGAGCAGCTTGGGTAAATCACAGCCTCTCTCACCCTCAGTTTCCTCTGCTATAAAATGGGAATAATAATATGACTTGCCTCACAGAGCTGTTATGGCAAAGTGCTTTGTAAACCGTCAAAGGCTATATAAACATTAGCTCCAGAGCCCAAAGTCTGTGCCTGCTTTTAAGCTTACTTCACCCACTCCGTCCATTTCTTAAGTGTTCTGGATTGGACTTTAGCCATATCTACAACCTTGAAACCAGGCAGTATGCAACTGCAGAAACTCTAAAGAAACCAAATACTTTTCTAAAGTTTCTTTCTATTCTAATGTTCTGTGATTTTTAAAATTCTAGGAATTAAAAAAAAAAAGTAAGGAAAAAACCACTCTCGATGTATGACAGCCCCCCCTGGGCACCATAACAGAATTAACAAATATAGCAGGAAAACTGTGTGGAGTGATCATACAAATAAAATGACCTTAATCTGCAGATTCAGGGTTTTCTGTGTGTTTTCTTCCTTTTGTTTGTTTGTTTTTTGTTTTTTGAACAGCCAAGGTTACTATAGGAGATTGTGGCACCTCCTCTGAGGGCTTTTAAAAAGAGAAAAGGAGCTCATCAGACTTGAGAGGGCTCAACAGCGGTCTTGCTCAAAGTCGGGAGGAAGGAATGGATCGCTCCTCCTGGGGCATTTCTGTGCTGAGTCGCTGATTCCGGAGCTTGGTACCAACATTCTTTCCAACTAATCCCTTCAGGTATAAATATCTGCCATGCCAGCTGCCTGCAACCAATCATTTTGCATCCACACCCAAACGGCTGCCAGGGTATTAGATATTAAACCGTTGTGTTAACACTGGTCTTTGTATTCTAAAGGAGAGACCTTTCCCGAGGACCTTGAGTTTCAGTTACCAGTCACCCGCACATTTACCCTGCAGCCTCATCACCCTGGGCAGGGGCGGGGGCGGGGGCGGGAGTTGGAAGGATTGTCTGTGAACCTTCGGGCTGGGACAATGTAAGTGCAGAAACACACTGGAGACAAAGCAGAGGACTTAGACTACTATGCAATGATAGAGGACGGATATTTTTAGGGGGAAGAGTTAGTTACTTACGTGTTTATTTTTTAACGTATCTGAAACAAAAAGATAAGGCCGTTTCTCATAACCACGGACTGTGTCAAACCACAATAGATCAAGGGTCAGACCTCAAGGTTTAAACTGAGTGGTATCTCAGGTCCAAGGATTTATTTATGTTTTGTTTAGGTCTCAAACTTCATTTTTATTTGAGGCTGAGGAGAATAGGGCTGAGGAAGCAGTCTGTGATAACAGAAGTAAGAGATAGATATGTATATGCATGTACATACCCAAACAAATCTGTCTGCCTTCTATGTCTCGCCTTTGTGTGTGTGTGTGTGGATTATCTCCCATTTATCCTGTATATATCTTGTTTGTACACAGTTTTTTGCATGTTACCTCTCCCATTAGACTGAACTTCTGGAGAGCAAAGACTGATTTTTTTGCTTTATTTTACTGCTTTTTATTTTTTTTAAAAAGTTACTGTTTATTTTGCTATTCTTTGTATTCCAAGTACCCAGCATAGTTCCTGGGATAGAGGAGGGATTTAACAAATGTTTATTGACTAACTTATCTATCATTTTTGTATAGTGAATAGAGCACTGGCTTGGAATCAGGAAGACCCTAATTCAAATCTGGCCTCAGACACTTACTAGGTGTGTGACCCTAGTAAGTCACTTAACCCAATTTGCCTCAGTTTCCTCATCTGTAAAATGAGCTGGAGAAGGAAATGGCAAACTACTTCAGTGTATTTGTCAAGAAAGTCCCAAATGAAGTCAAAGACAAAGAGTCAGACACAACTGAAATGACTGAACAACAACAATATCTATCTGTCTGTTTATCTATCTATCTACTTACCTGTCTGTCTATCTGTCTATCAATTTATCTACCTACCTACCTGTCTGTCTACGTACCTGTCTGTCTGTCTGTCTATCCATCCATCATCTATCTATCTATCTATCTATCTATCTATCTATCTATCTATCTATGTCTATCTGTCTATCTATATCTATTTCTATCAATCTACCATCCATCCATCTCTATCTATTTTTTCTATGTCTGTTTGACTATCTATCTGGTAGCTAGGTAACACAGTGGATAGAGCTCTGGTCTTGGAGTAAAGAATGCTTGCTTTCAAATATGACTGTAGACACTTGTAGCACCTACTCCCAGGATTGTTATAATGAGATAATATTTGTAAAGTGTTTAACATAGTGCCCGGCACATAGTAAATGCTATATAAATATGTTGTCATTGTTGTCGTTGTTGTTGTGGTTCTTCTTCTTCTTATTATTATTCTATGTCTCTGTCTACACATGACCTGGTGTGGTGGAGAATATGCTGGACATAGTATCAGACACCCTGGGTTGGAATCCCAGAGCTGCTTCTATAAAACAAATTTCCTACGCTATAAAAATGGAGATGATAACACCATGCTATTTTTCTCTCAGAGCTGTTGTGAAGACAGTGTTTTACAATGTATACAGGGACACATAAAATATGATTTAATGTTGTTATTATTACAAATACAGGCATATAATATCCCAGGAGCCCGAGTTCCTTCTCAAGGCCTTCTGATCAATACAAGAGGCAAACGATTGTTCTTTGTGCCTGTTGGGAGCTAATTCTCACATCCAGCTTCTGGTCACAATTAACTTGTTCCTCCATTAGCTAGGAAACTGAAAATAATAAAATCTGAGAGTAAACCCAATGAGAATTAATAAAAACTCTGAATAATGGAATCATGTTTTCCCCCAAAGAAGAGTAATATTTTTCTCTCCTCAATTAAAAACTAGGAGCTTAGAGATAGTTATAAAATAACAGACTGGGTCCCAATGACTCACAAGTACACACAGTGAATGAGATTAATCTGGGGTTGAACTGATGAGACCAAAAAAAGAATCCAAATTCTCTCTTTTCCCATCTGTCAAGTGTTGGACCTCTGCAAGATTTTTTTCAGTCTTCTAATGAAAGTATTCTTACCCTTGGTGGCAACCTAGTGAGTTGACTAGCTTGGGAGCTTCTGAATCTCCTTGTCTTGGAGAAGGAGACCACCACTAGAAGGATGCTACAGCTGAAATGATTAATAAAACTGGAACCAGGGAATAACTTGCCTGAAATAAAGGCCTTGAGATTAGGGGTTCTTCCCTAAATCCTTCTCTGGGGTGGTGGTGATAGTCAAGAGACCACTGGGCCTCATCATCTGCCCTGACACTTCACTTTCCAAACTGCTTGGCTTTACCATCTGCCCTGTTCAGTATTCTTTAACTTGCTGGGCCTTGCCACACTGAGGTCCAACTGGGCCTCTGCACACTGAGGTCCAACAGGCCTTTCCTTTCATCCAAAAGTTGAATGTTCCTATATTTGTTTTTCCCTCCTATTAAAATGTGGATCCTTGGAGGTCAGGAAATGATTAGCTTTTCTATTTGTATTTCCAGCATGGTGCTTTGCACATGGTAAGTATTTAATAAGTGCTTTTCCCTTCCTTCCTCCCTTCCTTCTTACCTTCCTTCCTTCCTTTTTTCCTTCCTTTCTCCCTCCCTCCCTTCTTTCCTTCCTTCCTTCCTTCCTCCCTCCCTCCCTTCCTCTCTCCCTCCCTCTCTCCCTCCCTTCTTTCCTTCCTTCCTTCCTTTCTTTCTTCCTTCCTTCCTCCCTCCCTCCCTGTCTTCCTTCCTCCCTCCTTCCCTGTCTCCCTCCCTCTTTCCCTTCTTTCCTTCCTTCCTTCTTTCCTCCTGTCTCCTTTCCTTCCTTCCTCCCTCCCTCCCTCCCTTCCTTCCTCCCTCCCACTCTCCCTTCTTTCCTTCCAAAATGATTATTTCTCTCTTTGTTAATAACTAATTATTGAATCAGGACCAAGGTTTTTCTCTTTTTTTCTACTTTCTCATCTAGAAATCAACCAGCATGGGAAATCTTGCTCCAGCTTACACCAGCTAAGATCTAATCAGACAGTAAAAAAAAAAAATCTAAGTTTAGACTAATGGGAGGATTCCTGTTCATTGTATTTATTCAGACAGGTATGTGAAAATGTGGATTCTTTCTTTTGGCAGATAGGTGATTATAGAAATTGATAAGTCTCTTTGACCAAGATTTGGATGATCCAAGTCATGTACCCCCAAGACCCTCATTGGTATATAGCTCAGCCCCTTATTTTAATATTAATTCTCTCATTAATTGTTAACCAATCAGAGTTTATTGCCATCCTCAGGAACACCTGCTCTTCCAAGGGCATATAAACTGTGAGCCATGCTGGCATTATTAATAAAATCACTAATTACCCAGACATTATGTCTTGCAAACTTTTTAAATGTTACTTCCTCCTTTCCTCCCTCCCTCCCTTCCTTCTTCCCTCCCTTCCTCCCTCTCTTCCTTCCTTCCTTCCTTCCTTCCTTCCTTCCTTCCTTCCTTCCTTCCTTCCTTCCTT